>NC_139941.1:6029965-6439054 GCF_963454915.1 Gymnoscopelus microlampas | reverse complement strand
TAACAACCTCAAATAACGGTAAGAAAACGCCTGGGGCGAAATTGTCCTTTAAGACCTGGAACGTATCTGTGTCACTTTTAGATTTCTTTGGCTATTCAAAAATAGCTACAAGCTACAATCTACAAGCTCATACGAGCTTGTAGATCTGCTACTTTTGAAAAATCGTGAACATTTTTATTTTATTTTTTTCATTTTTCAAAAAACTGTTTAGAAAATGAATTTAGAAAATGCTTAGAAGCGGCCCTCAGGTCTTAATGGGTTAAGTCCACATACCAGCTCTGACAGTGTGATTTAAAAAAAAAACGGTTCGAGAATCGGTTCCATCCAAATGTGATGGAACAGAATCCTTGTTCCTCAATGTTGGATCCCAAAGTTCCGGATCCCAATCCTGTAATACAAACAACTCTGTCCCGCTGTTCTGTACTTATGAAACATCATTGGGAAACGTATCGGAATGTTTTACTATTGGTTTCGGAGGCTCAGACATTTCATTGTCTTAGCCTATGTCGGCGGTCCATTTCCCTATCAACTGTACACACACACACACACACACACACACACACACACACACACACACACACACACACACACAGTACATCCATCCCAATGACATCATGATCGTGACACTGAAATGATCAGACCCCCCCCCCTAAAATTAATTTGTCAAAGAAAATCAATCACTCAATCAATCAATGCTCGGTTTGCTGGTTTATGGATGCCTAGCACACCATAGACAGCGTGTGTGTGTGTGTGTGTGTGTGTGTGTGTGTGTGCGTGCGTGCGTGCGTGCGTGCATGCGTGCATGTGTGCGTGGGCGCGCGCATGTTTCTGTACCAGCCCACCCTACTGTACCGCCAGCTGATCCGTGTCATAACTCCCAGCAGGCCGCACAGCAAGCACATGCTTACAGTGTGATACCATAATAACACACATACACACACACACACACACGCACACCTGACCCGACCTGCCACACTCTCACACTGCTCACAGCACCAAAGGGCAAAAGGCTGCATGCAACCATTTAAAAACACTATATTGCCGCTCCCGGGCACAAACCTCTATCATATCTCCATATTTTAACTTTTTGTGTTTTTTCCCCACGTAAATCAACGCCCTACTTGATCATACTACAGCGTCACACAAGAGCACCAAAAGTAGCGGATCCACAAGCTCGAAACGTGGCGCGAAGCGGAAGCGTTTTGCGCTTGTACATCTGCTACCAGGGGGTCCCCAGCAACATGTGTTAATATAGTGTCACAATAATTGTAACCTTTTATACTTTGGCTATTCAAAAATAGCAGATCTACAAGCTCAAGCTCATAGCCACGCTATGAGCTTGTAGATCTGCTATCTGCAAAGAATAGCCAACTATGCAAAAACAAAAAAAACAAAAAAAATCGAAGTCTCGCTCGTCTAGCGAGACATTCTTTTATGCTGTTGCGGACCCAGGATGGAGTTTTATAAACATTTTCTACTGTACCATTCATCCTAAGATATCACAACATCATAGAAAAGGTAAGAAAAACTTAGTCCAAAATTCTCCTTTAAGTTCAAATGAAATAACCCTCTTTGAGCAGCCCATACGTTTTTCCAGTAATCCTATCCTATCCTATCACCATGACTCAGCCATAACCATATCAGGAGTTCCCAATGCAGCTACGCCCAAATATGGAGTGCGTTGTCTAACCTCCATGTGTCAAGGCATATCAGGGCACAAACAAATCAGTCAGCTCCATATATGGGCACAAAAGGGGACATGCCCAGTATATATGGGCATATACTGGTGATGACATCAGGGTCCTCCAAATATGGGCATAAAAGGGACAACTGGACTGGAAAGATACAGAGATCTCGAACCTCTAGTAATGAAATACAAGTCCTAAACTATAGTTGTAAGTCATTTCACAAATAAAAGCTGAAATCTAGCTCAGGTATATTATGATCAGGCCTGGCACAGGCTTTATAGAGCAGTGGTTCTCAAACTTGTTCATGTCAAGGACCCCCAAATTGACACATATTAGCCCGCGGACCCCCATTTGAAAAGATATGCCAGGGACCCCCATAAGAGCAGATTTTTTTTTTTACAGCTCTAGCAGTGATTCTCAACCATTTTCATTTCAAGGACCCCCAGTTTTGAATTGCATTAGGCTAGGGACCCCCATTTAATGACATTTCTATCTTCGGGACTCCAATTTGAATTGTAAAATCAAACTCTGAGAGCGTACAAATGGAACCAAATGGACCCGTTAGGGTCCATTTGGTTCCTAACTATCCATCATTTAGCTGGGGACCCCCTGGAACTCCCTCAAGGACCCCTGGGGGTCCCCGGACCCCACTTTGAGAACAAATGCTTTAGAGGCTGCAGCCCGGGCACCAAGCTTGAGGGGGCCACACATAGGGCCCGGCGGCCTATTGCAAGTAACAGCGCCGAAACTATACTGTCAGAGAACTGCTGAAATAGCGGCCCAAAAAAATGTGGTGCCGAAATGCACCGGGAGCACCCCTCACCGATCCTGGTGTGTGTGCGTGCGTGCGTGTGTGTGTGTGTGTGTGTGTGTGTGTGTGTGTGTGTGTGTGTGTGTGTGTGTGTGTGTGTGTGTGTGTCTGTGTGTACGTCTATCCTGGGCATAACTCAGGCACTGTCTGACTGACTGACCCCCCCCAACACCCCCCGCTGTACCCGGTCTAGTTATATAAATGTACTGGGCGACGTTACAAAAGAGCAACATTGTGATAAATAAGTAGCTTTACAGCGGCTTAAATGTTCAATATTATTAACAATCAGCTGTGTGTGTGTGTGTGTGTGTGTGTGTGTGTGTGTGTGTGTGTGTGTGTGCGTGCGACTCACAGCTTCAGGTTTTGCTTCTGTGTTTTACCGCAGTACTTCTTTTAATTTTTTTATTTCATTTCAAGGACCCCCCCCCCCCCCCCCCCCCCCCAGTTTGGTGAATCTGCTTTAAGGACGCGGATCCCCAGAACTCTGAGAGGGTACAAATGGACCTGAACGTTACAACCAGAGGCTGAGCTGTGCATTCTGTGAGCCTATACTACCAGCCTCAAATACAGTGTTGGAAAAAGTACTCAAATGTTTTACTTAAGTAAAAGTATCAATACTACGAGTAAAAGTACATAAGTATTGGCATGAAAATGTACTTAAAGTACCAAAAGTAAAGGTACCAAAATACTACTAAAATACCAAAAAAAAAATCCTAAAACGCGTACTTAAGTACAGTACTTGAGTACAGTACTTGAGTAAATGTACTTGGTACTGTACACCACAGCTCATATTGGCCTTAATGTCAGCACAATGACTCGACCTGATGGCATGTGTTAAGCCCACGTATGCGCGTGAGCGTGCGCGTGTGTGTGTGTGTGTGTGTGTGTGTGTGTGTTCTGGGTGACGGGGGACAGTCGGGAGAGGGACAGCTGCCAACTGGAGAGTGACACACGCGCACACATGCAAAGACGTCGACACACTGACACACGCAAACGTTAACCTCGGCACTATTAAGCTATCCGCTAGCTGCCTGCTTGTTAGCTCCGGGTGCAGTATCCCGTTAGCTCCCTGCTAGCTTGAATTGTTAGCATTCTGCTAGCTCTCTCTGTTATGCTAGTCTGTTAACTCTCAAAGTTTATGTAAGACTAACCCCCTTTCTTGGGGCCCCACTTGCTTAGCCTGAGCCCCTCTCTCTCTCTCCATCTCTCACACACTCTCTCTCTCTCACTCACACACACACACACACACACACACACACACACACACACACACACACACACACACACACTCACACACACACACACACACACACACACACACACCTCGACAGGCCTCAGACAGCGGGGTGATTGTGCGCAGTGAGACCAGACTCCTGCATAAATAGCTTTATTATGTCCCGAAAGCTGCCAGCAGCTCTGCTCAAAACGGACCTGAGAATGAGACACCGAGACAAATGGACAGAGAGGGAGAGAGAGAGGGAGAGAGAGGGAGAGATAGAGAGAGAGAGAGAGAGAGAAGAGAGAGAGAGAGAGAGGCTGGTGGAAAACACAACCTTTTAAGGGTACAAGCCCGGCAACTCCGAGGGCCTGAGGTGAACTCACAAATAGCTCCCACACATTCACACGTCTGTCTTGTCTGTCTGTCTGTCTGTCTGTCTGTCTGTCTGTCTGTCTGCCTTTGTGTCTGACCTATATATCTCATGTCTAACCTCATACATACTGTAGCCTATCTGCTGGATTCTGTGTATATGTAGATACCTTTTTTTTTAGATATCATTTTTCTCTTTGCCGTTTTATTTAATGTTCTCCTTGCTCTCCCTGTCCCCCCTGTTGTTCTTTTCTCTTCCCGAAGACAACCAAAACGATGGAGGTCGCACAAAAAACGAATTTCACCCACTTCTTTACACCTGTAAACCTGTGATGTGACAATAAAGTTGATTCTGTCTGTCTGTCTGTCTGTCTGTCTGTCTGTTTGTGCGTGCGTGCGTGCGTGCGTGCGTGCGTGTGTGCGTGTGTGTGTGTGTGTGTGTGTTGTGTCTTCAGCTACAATGAAGTGAAACACTGACATGAGGGATGGTCCACACGCGCGCACGCATGCGCGTGCGTGCACAAACACACACACACACACACACACACACACACACACACACACACACCAGGGGCGTTGTTAGGCGGGGGCTTCGGTGGCTATAGCCACCAATGTTTTATCCAAAGCCACCAATAAAAATAAAAAAACGTTTTTTTTTATTATATATCTATAACCCTAACCTAACCCTACCCCTAACCCTATAACCGAAATAAAGTAACAAAAAACGGGGGGGGGAAGTACCCAAATCCGCCAAAATCCGCAAGGGGGCACATGCACGCGCGCTGCATGTGCCCGTTGCCTGCGGGGCTAAGCCCCCAACCTAGTAGAGACCTAGCAACGCGTCTGACACACATACACACACAGGCTCAACATATCTCCAGATGAGCATTAAGTCATCTTTAGCTGCAGCAGAGGTAACAAAATGGCCACACTGGCCTCCTATACTCTACAACTGCCTCCCCCAAACCTCATGTGTGTGTTCTCCTGTCTCCTCTTCATCCTCCTCTGTGCTATACCCATCCTCCTCTTCCCTCCGACTTCCTTCTCTCTCCCTCTCTCTCTCTCTCTCTCTGTCTCTGTGTTCTCGGCAAAGCGTTGCTGACATGCTGTCAGCACTCCCTGCCAACAAACCGTAGCTGTCGGGGTATGTCCCAAAAAACGGTTAATTTTTCAGAATTCAAATTAAAAAACAGCGCTGTGTTACACTGTAATATGACAATTAGGCTATTCAAATATAGCAGATATGCAAGCTCATAGCTATGATGTATATAGATCTGCTATTTTTTTTTAAACGTGAAAATGTGTGCAAATCTTTGAATATATAAGTGTCCGGCAGGAACCAGCTAACTCCATTCTTCCGCTTTTGCATTGTTTTCCATAAATCGGTGCTATTGAACACCCTTTACGTCTGTGTGTTGGTAAAACAAAATATTGAACCAATGAAAAGTATTAAAAAGCGCTTCTGACAGAAGCAGCTAACTCCATTGGATCCTCAAACTTTCTGCTAAACCAGCTAACTCCAGCAAAGGGGGGTGGAGTTAGCTGGTTGTGCTGACTCCAGGCTCCGCCCCCTTTTGACCTCCAACCTCATTGTGAGCTTGGAGGTCCATTCAGCTGTTCTTATCAATGATGAACAAAACCTCCTAAGTCCATTTTTGTTTTGTTTTTTTCATTTCCTGAAAAATGAACATTTTGGAGTTAGCTGGTTCCTGCCGGACAGCAGAGATATACATACTCAAATATTTGCTTCTGGGGGTCCCTGGAAAAAAAAATATATATGTTCAATATTTGCACACATTTTCACGATTTTTCAAAAAAAGCAGATCTAAAAAAAATAGCAGATCTACAAGCTCATAGCACGGCACCGAGTGCCGCGCTATGAGCTTGTAGATCTGCTATTTTTTTTAGATCTGCTATTTCAGCATCATTAACGGTTTGTCATTGCCTTTAAAAGTTCAAATACACATTCATCCCTCCATTTGTAACTGGATACCCATCCTGATCTTCTGCAGAGTCCAAGAGCACCGATTGCCAATGTTTTAGACCGGTATTTTGTCCCCCAGAAAAGTGCAAAATGTTACGTAGATTAAAGTTTCCATTTGTGAACATTTAACTCATGAGCAAACAAATACATAAAAATAAACTGTCTTCATCCTCTCTCTCTCTCTCTCTCTCTCTCTCTCTCTCTCTCTCTCTCTCTCTCTCTCTCTCTCTCCCTCTCTCTCTCTCTCTGTGATTCATCTCTCTCTCATCCTAATCTCTCTCTCTCTCGTTCTCTCTCTCTCTCTCTCTCTCTCTCTCTCTCTCTCTCTCTCTCTCTCTCTCTCTCTCTCTCTCTCTCATATCATCTTCTCCTCATCCTCATTTCATTTCATGTCATCTTCATCAACACTTACACGCGTTGTGAGCTTGTAGAACTGCTATTTTCAAACATTTAAGTACTTTTACTTCTAGTACTTTAAGTACATTTTGATGCCAATACTTTTGTACTTTTACTCAAGTAACATTTTGAACACAGGCCTTTTACTTGTAACAGAGTATTTATATATTGTGGTATTGCTACTTTTACTTAAGTAAAATATCTGAGTACTTCTTCCACCACTGGTGCCAACTAGTGATTACTGAGACACACTGTAGTGGGAGACAGCATGAGGGAGAGACCGGGTAAGGAGAGACAAAGGAAAGACGAGTCTGATGATGGGACCTGATCTGGTCCTATAGACCAGCATGATGCAGCATTTTTTTTTTTTCAACCTGAGGTTCCGATTCTACAAAATGTCTTCTAAATCATAACAGTTTTTTTGAAAAAAAACTGTTTTTAATATCAAGGACCCCAAACCCCCATCTCAAAATATTTTGTTCCAGGGACCCCCCAGAATCAATTTTGACTTACAATTGTTCGCTTTGAAAGTCTATATATTCAAAGATTTGAACACATTTTCGCGATTTTTCAAAAATAGCAGATCTACAAGCTCGTAGCGCGGCACTCGGTGCCGCGCTACGAGCTTGTAGATCTGCTATTTTTGAATAGCCAAAGTGTAAAAGAATGCTTTTTTTTAGCTCAAATCAAAAAGTGACACAGATGCTTCTCCAGGTCTTAATGGGTTAAACCGTCTGAAATCTTGGAGCTTTAATTTCGTCAACTAAAACTATGATGAAAGATGTTCATCCACAACCTTTTTCGCCAACAAATAAAAACTAGACGGAAATGTTATGGAGGGACTTGTGGAAAAGAGCTCTAGAACGCCGATATATCGGACAGTATTTGACGACATTATGCAAGATTTATGTAAGTTAAAAATAATAATAATAAAACAAATAATAATAATATCCGATCTACAACATGTAGATCTCTCGAATAGAAACTTTAATCAAATGTTTTTTTGTCTGATGTCCCATCAAAACATCGGTAATGAGTGGTCTGGTACTCTCCAATTTCGGGATCGGCAGCATACTCCAAAAACCTGTCATCGGTCAGACTGTAAGAGTAACTATAATGCTCATTTCTGGATGTGGAAGTGAAATGAAGGTGAAAGCAGCAATGAAGCACAATGCTTCTAGACTGAATTTACATCCAGGTGACAACGTTTCAGCTGCTGACTTGTGTTCTCCCCGTAGCGTCCTGTTCTCACTGCATCCGCACCACCAATTACGTCTTTAATATTTGAGTTGCAAAGCAGTCTAGAGTAAACGGGGCATTTCTAAAGCGCTTTACAATTCACACACACATTCACACATTGACAGCCAGTGGGGAAAAGCAAGTATTGGTATCAAAATGTAATTAAAGTACGAGAAGTAGAAAGTACTCATTGTGCAGGAGAATGTCCCATTTCACAAGTTTTCAAGTGTATCTTTTGAAAATAGCAGATCCACAAGCTCACAATGCGTCGCATCGCCACGCATTGTGAGCTTGTAGATCTGCTGAAATGATACAGTAGGGCTGAAGTGGTTACTAAATGTTTTGTAATAATAATCAAAATCTACAAAGTAACTAGCAACTATGATGTTTACAAGTAATTGGAGTGGAGTAAAAGTACAATATTTGCCTCTGAGATGTAGTGGAGTAGAAGTAAAAGTACTGAATATTGGAAATACTCCAGTAAGGTAAAAAAAATAAACATCAAAATTGTACTTAAGTACAGTACTTGAATGTACTTAGTTACTTTACACCACTGTTGACAGCAGAGGAAACCATGCACAAGGCACCAACTTGCTCATCAGGAGCAGTTAAGGGCTCAGTGTCTTGCTCAAGGACATTTTGACACTAACCCAGGGGAAGTCGAGGATTTGAACCAGGAACCTTCCCTCCTGAGCCTCTGCTGCCCTCGACTAGTGGTTCTCAAACTTTTTTCGTGTCAAGGACCCCCAAATTGATATGTATTTGGCCGCGGACCCCCAGCTGAAAACAGTTTGTTCCAGGGACCCCCCAGAAGCAAAGATTTGTGTTCAAAATGTTCACCTTTTACAAAAAATATATTCAAAGATTTGCACAAATCTCCAAGATTATTCAAAAATAGCAGATCTACAAGCTCATAGCGCGGCACGAAGTGACGCGCTATGAGCTTGTAGATCTGCTATTTTTGAATAGCCATTTTTGAATAGCCACTGTGTAAATTGGTATTAATGTGACCATAAGTACGCTCTCAGAGTTACAGACACGTAAGGGCAAGGGTGGAAAAAAGTACTCACATTTTATACTTCAGTAAAAGTATCAATACCGCAATGTAGAAATACTCTATTACAAGCAAAAGGCCTGTGTTCAAAATGTTACTTGAGTAAAATGTGCTAAAAGTACCAAAAGTAAAAGTTCTAATGTTTGAAAAATAGCCTAGGTATAAAATAGGGCTGAGGTGTTTAATGTATGTGTTATCTAACTATATAAATGGCGACCAACTTCCGCACCCTCGGTGTCCACACCCCACAGCTCTGTTATCGACTAAACAACGCACCGCCAGACCACATGTCGGCAACTGACTCGCCACGGCGGCCGCGCTGAATTTACGCCTCGCGTAGGGGACATCTCACTGCTCACTACACCTTTTCCACCGCGCAACATAATTAATTCTACTCACCAAATGTCGGACAAAACGGAAGGGGAGGCAGCTTCGTACCGTTTACCGTGCGCACGACCTCATCACCACAACAGCACGCAGCCGCTGCGGGGGTTTTTTCCTTTTTTTCCAAACTTTTTTTTTGGTCACCATTTTCTCCAGGCACCATTTCTGGTGTAACGTGCGGCAGCATGCGCTGGGTTGCCACGTTTGTGCGGCAGCATGCGCTGGGTTGCCAGGTTTGCACAGCCAGCGCCAGAAACAAGCAACCACCTTCATGAAAAAAAAAAAAAAAGTTCCAGGGGTGTCCCCGCGCGTCCCAACACTCCACAGGGGGTCAGTGGACCATCAGGGGGTCCGCGGACCCCCTGTGGACCCCCTGAAACATAACAAATATTATTTCTTCAAATTTTTTCCTTTTTCAAAAAAAATTCTCCACAGTTTTACTCCGGCGATTTGGGTCCCCCAATATACACACGGCCACGCTGGGCCCCGTGCGCGGCTGGGGTTGAGGGGGGCGTAGCCCCCCGAAACTCTAGTAATATAATAATTGATATCTGCCAAGTGACTAGTAACTAAAGTTTTCAAACAATTGCAGTGGAGTAAAAGGACAATGTTCTGCCCCTGAGATGTAGTGGGGTAGAAGTCAAAGTACTGACAATTGGAAATACTCCAGTGAAGTAAAAAAGACCTCATAAATTGTACTTAAGTGCAGTACTTGAGTACAGTTACTTTGCACCACTGCGTAAAGGGTCCATTTGGTTCCATTTGTACACTTTCAAGAGTTACAGGCCCGTAAGGGTCCATTTGGTTCATCCATCATCCATCCAAGGGTCAAGGCTACTTCTGGTTAAATAAAGGAGGGATGGGAGGGGGGGGGGGGGGGGGGGGTATATATCTTCTGCCATTCATCTTATGCTCTCATGCAGAGCTTACTACAAGAAATGTGAGGGGAGAGGGAGGATGTTTCATGAGCTTGTAGCTCATAGCGCCAACATTTGTAACCCAAATCTTTGCTTCTGGGGGTCCCTGGGAACAAAATATTTTGAAATGGGGGTCCGCGGCCAAATACATGTCATTTTGGGGGTCCTTGACATGAAAAAGTTTGAGAAGCACAGTTGTAGATACTTGGAGTTTAATACTCTGACTTGTGATTCGTTGTTTTGTTTTGTTTGTTATTAGTGACTCATTTCCAGTGTTTATTTACTTGTTTTGTCACGTTAAATGTTTTGCCAAACAATATCAAATTTTGACATTGTTTGGTTGACGTGGTTGTTGTAGCTCTTTTTTTGTGCATAGGTGTATATGTGTATACATTGTATCATTATGTCTTTAGGACCCCCTCGAAAACGAGATGCTACATCTGAAGGGGTTATTCCTAAATAAAGAGAATGTCAATTATCATCAGATACAAATGTGGTGAATCTGGGGTTGCAGGCCTCTCTCTCTCTTTCTCTCTCTCTCTCTCTCTCTCTCTCTCTCTCTCTCAAAGATTTGAGTTAAAATGTTCGCTTTAAAAATATATATATTCAAAGATTTGCACACATTTTCACAAATTAAAAAAAATAGCAGATCTACAAGCTCGTAGTGCGGCACTCGGTGCCGCGCTATGAGCTTGTATATCTGCTATTTTTGAATAGACAAAAGTGTAAGTCTAATGTTCCAGCTCCAATGTTGTCTGCTCAAGAATGTGTATGTGTGCCATCACTTCCGATTTCACGTGTTCATCCTGTATCCTGTATGAGTTCTCCCTCTCCTGATTGGATAAAATCGGTATCCCGACCTGAACCTGTATTTTGTATTCACTAAAGAGCTGGAGAGACGGGGAGACCCCATGTTTCTGAACAAACACTTAGCAATGATTACCATCAGGGATATAGAGCTATGTAACACTTATTTGAACAAAATAATAATAATAGAGCACCTTTAACTCTCAAGATTTGTGTTCAGCGCTGAGAAAACGATTCATACCTCCACAGAATGCTGTATCCGGGCAGACATTTCAATATTTATTCTCTGTCAGTCAGTCGACACGCGCTGACACTCTGCACCTTAAAGGAGGAGTTCACACAAAAAATGACTTATTTTCTATCAATTGCACACCCCATGAAGCCTTGAATTCATGGATTTATTTTTGTTTTTGTGGCATTCCTAAGCCAATAATTTGATGACCGGGTGTGTATCCGGTAGGAGACAAAAAGAATCTACTTTGTGTCTCCTACCGGATACATTAGCCGGTAGGCGACGGGAATCAAATTATTAGCTTAGGAATGCGACAAAAACAAAAAGAAATCCATGGATTCAAGGCTTCATGGGGTGTGCAATTGATAGAAAATAAGTCATTTTTTGGGTGAACTACTCCTTTAATCCCATGCACAATGCACTGATTTGTATGATTCTTGCACATTTATTTAGTCCATATCACCTGCAGTATACATATATCTACTGCTATGCTCACACACCTTACAGCATGTCTAACCTCAGGTACTTACCGCACCAGATAGATAAACAATGCGTAAATACTGTATGTATACATTGTTGTTTTTATTTGATCGATCTCTCTCTTGCAGTGTTGATTTTGACCGCAGATTTTGATTTAGTTTTAGTCATAGTCTTTTGAATAAAATTCCATTTCGTTTTAGTCCTATTTTAGTCATCTGAAATGTTTTAGTTTTTGTCTAGTTTTAGTCGACTAAATATCATAAGATGTAGTCGACTAAAACTACAATTGATTTAGTCGACTAAAAATGTATTTTGGCGGTGCCTTGATGGCGTCGTTATGGCTGATTTTACACTTGGTTGCGCGCTGAAGATAGCCGATCTACAAGCCCACAACGCGTCGCAGCGCGACGCGTTGTGGGCTTGTAGATCTGCTATTTTCAGAGCGCAGCACCCGAGTGCAACCAAACATAAAACGACTCGTCTTTTAGTTCTACTGGATCTCTTCTCCACTAGTCCCTCACTAACATTTCAGTCTAGTTTTTATTTGTTTGACGAAATTGTCAATACATTTAGTCTTAGGTTTTCCTCTGTGAAAAAAAGGTAGTCGACGAACATTTTTCGTTGTCGTTTTAGTCGACGAAATCAACACTGCTCTTTAGCACTCTTGAGATTCGCAAGAATGTAAAGTGCTTTATAAATAAAATGCATTATTATTGTTATTAGCTCTCTCCCCCCCCTTCTTCTTCTTCCCTTTCTTTTTTTTATGGAAATAACAAAAAACGATGGGAGTTTGTGTAACGCCCAAACTCTCCCGCGTGGAATGCCAACATCTTAACCACTTCGCCAAAGGGAATTCCCTATCACTCGGGTGGAGATATTAGACTTTCAGGCCATCAGGCTCTGTTGCATTTGCACAAAAAACTAATTTCCCCCACATTTTTGCACCCGTAAACCTGTGACGTGACAATAAAAGTTGACTCTGATTCTGGTTCTAAACTAACTAATAGTGCTGAGATGGTTTTCATGCAGCCATGATGGCTGTGTGATGGATGCTCGTCTCTCCGTCAGACATGCAGGGCTTTATCGAGCGGGTCTGACTTCTCTGTGATGTCTGTGGGGTCGTGTTGTGTTGTGGTCATGTCTACACAGTGGTGGAAAAAGTACTCAAATGTTTTACTTTTACGTAAAAGTATCGATACTGCAATGTGGAAGTACAGTACTCTGCTACAAGTAAAAGTCTGGAATGAAAAATGTACTTGAGTAAAAGTACAAACCCTAACCCCAACAGGGGTCTCTGAGACCCCTGTTAGGGTTAGGGTTTGTATTGAATAAACACTCTTAACAGGGGTCTCCGTGTCTCTCCAGTTCTTGAATTAAACAGAAAATGCATGTTCAGGTGGGTTACCAATCGTAGTCAATCAGGAAGAGAGTACCCACTTATCAGCTTCAATGTTAGTGTTCTGTTCCAGTTCCATTTTTGTCCTGCTCATTTCTTGGTGTCATCACTTCCAATTTCACTTGTTTAATCTGTATCCTGTATGAGTGTCTCTATCCTGATTGGATCAAATTGGTATCCCGACCTGAAAATGGATGTTCTGTTTAATAAAGAGCTGGAGAGACATGGAGACTCCTGTTACTGAACAAACACCGCCCGCGCTATGAGCTTGTAGATCTGCTATTTAATTTTTTTAATCGTGAAAATGTAATCACGATTAATTTAATCGTCAAATATTTGAATATATATATTTTTTTAAAGCGAACACTTTTATCTCAAATCTTTGCTTCCGGGGATTCTACAAATGTCTTCTTTAAACGTATGCTGCTATAATATCAGTGGTTCTCAAACTTTTTTCATGTCATGGACCCCCAAAATGATTTGTATTTGCCCGCGGACCCCCATCTCAAAATGTTTTGTTCCAGGGACTCCCCCAGAAGCAAAGATTTGAGTTACAAATGTTCGCTTTAAAAAATAACATATAGGCCTATATTCAAATGTTCCACGACTTAAAAAAAAAAAAAAAGGCAGATCTACAAGCTACATATCTATCTGCTATTTTTGAATAGCCAAAGAAATCTAAAAATGACACAGATTCTTTCCCGGTCTTAAAGGGTAAATACTTATTTTAACAACGAAACAAGAAAAATCACGTACTGCACCTTTACCACTAACACTGAGGGTTTGACATTGAAACTGGTTTACATGCATGTTTGGAGAGCATGGTGTCCATTCCCAGCAGGGAGACAGTCAGAGCAGTATATAGTAACTGGACACTTCATTCCTTTGGACTTAATTAAGTGTTTTATTTTAGCTGAAAGCTAATTGGCCACAGATATACTACACTGTAATGGGCAAGGCTGCAGTTGATTTGTAAAGCACATTTCAACAACAAGACAACTCAAAGAGCTTTGAGCACCCAAACCGTGTGTTGTGCGTGGTGTGTGCGTGTGTGTGTGCGTGCGTGTGTGTGTGTGTGTGTGTGTGTGTGTGTGTGTGTGTGTGTGTGTGTGTGTGTGTGTGTGTGTGTGTGTGTGTGTGTGTGCGTGCGTGCGTGCGTGCGTGCGTGTGTGCGTGTGTGTGTGTGTGTTGAGAGAGGGAGAGAGAGAGAGATTATTAGGCTACATCTTTTGGCATGTGACCACAAAATTTGTGGTCACATGCCAAAAGATGTAGCCTAATCTCTCTCTCTCTCTCTCTCTCTCTCTCTCTCTCTCTCTCTCTCTCTCTCTCTCTCTCTCAGACACACACACACACACACACACACACACACACACACACACACACACACACACATTTGTGGCACAAAATGCTTTTCCACAACAATTCAGGTCTCACATAAATTGCCATGCATATTTTTTTTTAAAGAACCACTACAAACTACTAACCAATACAATAAGCAATGAACAAATTCACACACCAGCCCATCCATATGGATGACAAACAACACATCCTCTGGTACATGTGATGAGAGAGCTGTTATCATCCAGGTGATGGTGGTGGTTTAAACCTCTATGCAGTGGCTACTTGAAGATAGCAGATCTAACACGGCGTGCTGTGAGCTTGTAGATCTGCTATTTTCAAAAATAAATCTTGAAGAAAATGTAAAAAATGTGCAATATTTTTGGAAAACATTTTTTTTTTTAAAGGTGAGAAACAAGTCCAACAAAAAAACAATCCAACCAGGCTAATAATACTCACCCATGTATGAATGTTGTCACACTCCTCCTTTGCTGGGTAAATATTTGATCACGATCCTTCAGGGATCCATTGAGACACATGGATATGGACTGACAACCAACGTCCCTCCCGGTGATGGTGGTGTTTGGGGGGGGGGGGGGGGGGCTGTCAAAGGGCCCAAGATGTGTTTTTGACAGAAAAACCCCGAGGAAAATGGCGTCAACAGAGGGAGAGAGAGAGAGAGAGAGAGAGAGAGAGAGAGAGAGAGAGAGAGAGAGAAAAGGGGGCTGAAAATAGGGATTTTTTTTGCAGCCAAGATCTTGGAAGATCTACGCACGAATGTGTGCACGCACACACACACAGTGAGAGAGAGAGAAAAAATCCAATCCTTAAAAAAAATATGATGTCCAGATATTTCCCTTAGAATTAGATCTATATTCTAACGCGCGCATTCAGAGAGAGAGAGAGAGAGAGAGAGAGAGAGAGAGAGAGAGAGAGAGAGCGAGAGAGGGTGGTTTTGGTCACTCTGCGCCTCAGATCCCTTTCCCCCAAAAATCCCGTTATATATCAGACCGAGCCATTTTTTTTTTTTTTTTTTTACTGCAGTCTAAAACGGAACAGACCCCGGGACGGGAGCGATCGCACACGCACGCACGCACACACACATACACTCACACACAGAGACGTGGTTGGTTGGTTGGTTGGTTGGTATCCGATTTGCAAGAAGAGGAGAAAAAAAAGCCCCAAATATAATCCGACGAAGGGAAAGCGTCAGTTGGTTGTTGAGAGATATCATCCACCGTCAAATATATATATATATGTATATATATATTAGAGCTGAGTTGCAGAGGGGAAAAAGCGCAGAAGAAAAGAGCAGTTTTTTTGGGGGGGGGGTTGTCTGTCTGTTCCTCCTGGTTGCATGGGATGAGGGCTTGTAGCTCTCTCTCCTGCTCTCTGGGTGAATGTCAGGTCCCTCTTCGCCGTGTGTCTGCGAACCATCTGACGGGGAACAGACGGGAGACGCAAAGCTCTACGCGGTGTTGCCAGGTCAGTGAAAGAAACAAGCAAACCAGCTATATGAGAACGGTAAGCGGAAGTCTCGCCCCAAAACACGCTCGCCCCCATTTCTTTTTTTTTACTGGGGATAAGGTTAGAAATAAGATCTAAGGCAGTTTTACTGAGGTTACGTCTAGGAATAAGGTTAGGTTTAGGCATAGTTTACTGAGGTTATGTTTAGGAATAAGGTGCGGTTTAGGCAGTGTTTGTACTATTCAGTGATGTATCGGTGAATCTATCTCTGGTGGGACGCTATTTTAAAGACGTTTGATTGATTGATTGATTGATTGATTGATTGATTGATTGATTGATTGAATACTTTATTTAGAATTTCGCAGAGAAAAAGCACATGAAAGTACAGTTTACAATCAGGGGTGCAATGCTCACTGGACGGGCTTGCACGCCGTGCCGGAACCTATTTGACCAGGAGCACACGCAGGCACACGCATAGATTTAAAACTACTTTAAATTTGCACGTCAACAATGTTTTCAAAGACTCCCCACACCTAGCGAATTAACATAGGAATAAGCCTAGATGCATATCAATTGTCCATTGTGCGACTTGCAGTGTAGGTGTTAAGCGACGTGCGCGTCACATCATTGAAATAGAGTGCAAGAACATACCAAATGAGCATTGCATGCCTGTTTACAATACAAGGTCAACTAAAATGGATCGCTCATGAAAGCCGCAATGGCTTGTTTCAAATTAGAAACAACGTCATACGCACGTCGCTTAACACCTACACTGCAAGGTCACACAATGGACAACTGATATGCATCTGGGCTCAATCCTATGTTAATTCACCTGGTGTGACACACGGCAGTCGGCAGCATTTGCAAACTTTGCTGAGTTGTGAACTTAAGGGCTGTTTTTAATCGATGCATTTGCGTGTGCTCCTGCTCAGAAGACTGGTGGGACGGCGTGTTACCGCGTCTCAATGACCAATGCATCCCTGGGTTTAGGCATAGTTTACTGAGGTTTCGTTTAGGAATAAGGTTAGGTTTAGGCATAGTTTACTGAGGTTTCGTTTAGGAATAAGGTTAGGTTTAGGCATAGTTTACTGAGGTTTCGTTTAGGAATAAGGTTAGATACTTTACTGAGGTAACGTTTAATAAGGTTAGGTTTAGGCATACTTCACTGAGGTAACGTTTAGGAATAAGGTTAGGTTAGGCATAGTTTACTGAGGTTACGTTTATGAATAGGCCTACCAGGCGGCGACCGTTCCGAGGTTGCCAGATTTGCTCGGGGGTGACCGTGTTTTGGGGCCAGCGTTTTGGGATTCTAACAAGCCCAAAAGAGGTGACTACATGAGCCCTTCATCTGCTTTTTGAAAATAGCCGATCTACAAGTTGTGAGCGAATACTAAACACTCACAAAACACAGTCACCCCGGGGCAAATCCGGCGACCTCGGAACGGTCGCCACCTGGTCATAAACGTTACCTCAGTAACTATGCCTAAACCTAACCTTATTCCTAAACTTAACCTCAGTAAGGCTATGCCTAACCCTAAACTTATTTCTAACCTTATATCCTCAGTAAAATAAGTCAAAGAATACAAGAACCTCTGGGGACAAGTGGTCTTCGAAACAAATAGGGGCGAGCGTGTTTAGGGGCGAGGCTTCATGTTACCTAGTCAGCTTGTAGATCTAGTAGATCTGAAGAAATTGTGAAAAAAATTGGATATTTTTGAAACATTTTAACATCACAAATCTGGTACGGGGGTCCCTGGCACAACATTAGATGGGGGTCCGTGGAAATACATATTAATTTGGGGGTCCTTGACATGCAAATGAGAACCACTGGTTTAAACAACATTAGGAAGCTATCCCAAATAAGCAACTACACTTTAGAAAAAAGCCCCGCAAAAAAGAATTGCAACCCACAACAACTACAAATATTTACAAGCGACTTTACGGAAAAACAAGCCCAAAGTCGCTTATAATAAGCGGACATGGCAACACCGGCTCTAAGCCCTCCTCACACACACACACGCACGCACGCACGCACGCACGCACACACATACACAGACATACACACACTGGGAGAGCCGTCAAGTCACACAACACCAAGACTCCTCCCATAGCACCTTCTCCGACCACTGACTTCAATATAAAATGCATGTTATGATTAATCATGTTATTATTATTAGACCACAGTGATTCACAACTTTTTGAATTGTATTTGATATGCATTAGGCCACAGCCCCTCCCCCATTTGATAGGCTACAGGTTTTTTATTCATTTCATTTCATTTCATTTTTTTTATTTATTATTATTTTATTTTATTTATTTATTTATTTATTTATTTATTTATTTATTTATTTATTTATTTATTTATTTATTTATTTATTTATTTAAGACTCACAGGCTCACAACGTGTCGCATCGCGACGCATTGTGCGCTTGTAGATCAGCTATTTTCAAAATATTTTCATACATTTGAAAACTTGTGAAATGGAACATTCTGCATAATGAGAACTTTGACTTTTGATACTTTAAGTATATTTTTATACCAATAATGTACTTCTACTCAAGTACATTTTGATTACCAGACTTGTACTTGTAATAGAGTATTTCTACATTGCAGTATTGATACTTTTTCTTTAATAGAAAACGTTTAGAACTTTTTCCACCACTTTGTGCAAAATAGGAAAATAAATCCCAACCTTGAGCTTTTATTTTGAAGGCAGCATCCATAGACTTTTTTTTTTCTGTGGCTGGCTGTGGGTCACTTGTTACGTCAGGACAGGAGCGGAGGAGCGACAGCGCCTCCTACTGGTCACACGCAGTGGTATAAAGCAGGGGTCTTCAACGTTCTCAGCCCAAGGACCCCCTTAGATGAAGCAGGGACCCCCCACCACTAGATATTGTATAATACAGGGGTCTTCAACGTTTTCAGGCCAAGGACCCTCTAGCTGAGAAAGAGATGAAGCAGGGACCCCCTCTATATTGTATAAAATTGTGTTTCAGATAAACCTTTGCTGCTCTTTTTTCCCTCTACACCTATAACTCTTTTTGCCAAAAATAGCTGATCCAGCTCGAGCTATAGATCTGCTATTTTCGGCCAATGTTCCCCTCAGAAAAGTAGCTCTAGGGTTCAAGTGGTTCATTTTTTTTAAAGTTCCTATTCCTTTAGCTACTAGTTACTTTGTAGATTTGGATTATTATTACAAAACATACATTAACCACTTCAGCCCTATACATTTCAGCCATTTGAAAATAGCAGATCTACAAGCTCACAATGCATGCGATGCATTGTGAGCTTGTAGATCTGCTATTTTCTAAAGATGTTTATACATTTTATACATTTGAAAACTTGTGAAATGGGACATTCTGCATAATGACTACTTTTGTACTTTAAGTATATTTTGATACCAATACTTTTGTACTTTTACTCGAGTAAGTTTTGATTACCGGACTTAGACTTGTAACAACAGAGTGTTTCTACATTGCAGTATTGATACTTTTACTTAGTAAAAAATGTGAGTATCCCACCGCTGGTCACAGTTTTTTGCAAGGGCTTAAATATACACATGTGACACGTGTATATTTAAGCCCTTGCAAAAAAAAATGCATGTGTACAGTAATATGGAACAAATTAATTTATGTTTTGAGTGGCTAAAATAATATCTACATTTCTCTTTTGCCAAAATGTAATTCCAGTGTCAATATGTGTTAGGCCGGGCCGGACCACAGTGGAAATAAGTTGATGACTTTACTCTTTTACTGTGCTTTATTATCCTTGATTGTCTTTTTAACCCTCATGGCTGAAAGCAATTAAATAAATCAAAGCAAATCAGTGTAAAAATATATATATTTTGGCCAAAACAAACAATATGAACTGAAGAATGTACTGTCTATCATCGTAACATGCTAGCAGTGGTGCATGGACAGTAGTACTCAACCCCCTACTTGAGTCAAAGTATAGATACTCCTGGTCAAATATTACTCCACTAAAAAGTGAAAGTTGCTCTGTCAAATGTGTACTTGAGTTAAAGTACTTTAAGAAAATACTTCAGTATTCAACATGTCTTAAAAAGAAGAATTCAAAAGTAGGCTACAATTACATTTTCTTTTTAAAGGTAGCTGGGTGATATATTTTGGTTAAAACAAAACGTTTTTTGTTAAAAGGTTAAAGCTCTATATTTTGATAGTGGGCTAATCATTGCTATAGAGTGTTTGTTCAGTAACAGAAGTCTTCCCGTCTCTCCAGCTCTTTAACAAACAGAAAATACATTTTAGGCAGGTGACGAAATTTCAGCCAATCCAGGAGAGAGTACCCATATATCAGCTTCATTTTTATAGGGTTCCAGTTAATTGTGTCTGCTCATGTATTTGTGTCATCACTGCCAATTTCACTTGTTTAATCTGTATCCTGTCTGAGTTTCTATCCTGATTGGATAAAATTGGTATCCTGACCTGAAAAATGCATTTTCTGTTTAATAAAGAGCTGGAGAGACATGGAGGCTCCTGCTACTGAACACTCTATAGCAATGAGTAGCCTACTATCAGAATGTAGAGCTATTTAACACTTATTTTAACGAAAGAAAATCACTGACCCTACCATTAATATCAATGCATTGCTATATTAACATTCTGTAATAGGCTCTATGAACAGCAGCCATATTGGGAATGAATTGGGCCCCTTCCTTACTTCCTTCACAGGTGTTACCAATAATACTAATTAAGGCTCTGTTCCATTCTGGTCTCAAAGTGTGGTCCAGGGACCCTCATGGTTCCTTGAGGGGGTTCCAAATGGCCCCTTACGGGTGTGTAACGGGTCCATTTGGTTCCATTTGTACACTCTCAGAGTTATGGGAGTCCTTGAAATTAAAAAGTTTGAGAACCACTGTGCTACACTAAATGGAACAGAGCCTTCATTAGTATCATTGGTAACACCTGTGAAGGCCCAATTTCCTTCCAATATGGCTGCTGTGCATAGAGCCTATTTCCCCCCCAAAAAATCAAAGACTTGAAAAAAAATGGCAGATCTTGCAGAGCTTGTAGATCAGCTATTTTTACTCCCTCGCCACTGCAGCTCATAAGCCTAGTATGATCTCCCCTGGCCAAGTGGGGAAAGCAAAGCAAAGTTTGTTGTTTATCCAGGGTGTCGGACTAAGCACGAAGCTTGTTTCCAGCCGGACCCTGCATGGAAGCCTTGCTCAAGGGCTATTCAGCGGTGATTCATGATTGATGAATTGGGGAATCGAACTTGGGACCTTCCGGTATCAAGGCCGCCCCTCTAACCACTAGGCCACCGCGGGGGCTCAACCAAAAGGGCCGCGGGGGAGATATGAGGCTTATACTCCATGAGCCAGACAAGATTTCATTATCGAAAGAGTGGGCAAAACCATACCTATATTAAATTGTTCATAGGGTCAATACGAGTAAATAAATATATGATAACCTCTCCACAGGAGCAGCTTTTTCATGGTTATCACACATTTTGTTATTTTCCCCATACGTAGCCTACATGACAGGTGAAAAAATGACAAAATTTAAAAAAGAGTTATCATAATGAAACTTCCTGAGATGATTACTTACATGAAGACAATGTATTGTGCATTCAAATATGCAAATTAGGCATTACGAAAATATGCCCAAATTTGTATAACTCTCCAGAATCAACATTGGAACATTGGACAAAGCCAGAGTGAACATTCTTATTTCATTTTGTTAAGATGTTGGAGTCAAAGGTTTTTAACGAGGGAATATTAAATATCTGGCTCAATTTTGGGGCTCTGGCTCATGAACTAAATGCCTAATTTGCATATTTAAATATACAATTGCAGAAAACTTGTAATACGAAAAATCATTGTCTTCATGCAAGTAATCAACTCAGGAAGTTTCATTATGATAACTCTTTTTTAGATTTTGTCATTTTTTCACCTGTCATGTACGTATGGGGAAAATAACAAAATGTGTGATAACCATGAAAAAGCTACTCCTGTGGGAAGCTTATAATATATTTATTTACTCGTATTGACCCTATGAACAATTTAATATAGGTTTGGTTTTGCCCATTCTTTCGATAGTCATTACGCAATTTTGGGGCTCTGGCTCATGGATTATTATGAACTGGAAGGGCAGGGGTACTCCCTGACCCCTATACCACCCACAGTGTTTTTTAGCCGCGAGCTGAAAGCGCTGCGGCTCTACAGACAGCCTCAGACATCGTCACTCGCGACACGACATGTTTTCGACATGTTTTCGGGACACCTATTTGTCTATTGGCTGTCCTGGCTGTCCTTCACTACTTTACAGCCAATGGGGAGACACTACTTTAAAGCCCATGGACGGCCCATGGACGGCCAATGGACGGCCGTCATTCACAGCACCCGCCTCCCCTCGCAGCACCCCCCCCCATCCGTCTCCATCTGTCCCTCTCCCAAGTCCCTCTCTCTCTCTCTCTCTCTCACACACACACACACACACACACACACACGCGCGCGCGCACGCTCTCTTTCTCTCTCTCTCTCTCTCTCTCTCTCTCTCTCTCTCTCTCTCTCTCTCTCTCTCTCTCTCTCTCTCTCTCTCTCTCACACACACACACACCAGCTCCAGCGAAAAGTTTGTGGTTGCTTTGTTGATGTGTTAGCAACATGCTATGCTAACCGTAATAGTGAGAGGACAGAGTGAGAGGCTGAGAGTCATAAAGTCATTAAGTCATAAAAAGTCGGCCAGCGGAGAATCTTCTAATCATCTGTGACTTACAACAGCCGCAGGGCTTCAGTGTTGATTTAACTCTGAGGAGCAGTGGAAGTACTCAAATGTTTTACTTGAGTAAAAGTATTAATACTGCAATGTAGAAGTACTCTGTTACAAGTAAAAGTCCGCAATTCAAAATTTACATGAGTAAAAGTACAAAAGTGTTGGTATCCAAATGTATTTAAAGTACCAAAAGTAAAAGTACACAAATGTTTGAAAATAGCAGATCTACAAGCTCACAACGTGTCGCGATGCGACACTTTGTGAGCTTGTAGATCAGCTATTTTCAAATAGCCTTGGTATAAAATAGGACTAAAGTGGTTAATGTATGTTTTATAATGTAATAATTTATATCTGCAAAGTAACTAGTAACTCAAGTTTTCAAATAATTGTAGTGGAGCAAAAGTACAATATTTGCCTCTGAGATGTAGTGGAGTAGAAGTACAAGTACTGAAAACTGGAAATACCACAGTAAAGTGAAAAATACCTCAAAATTGTACTTAAATACAGTACTTGAGTACATGTAGTTACTTTACACCACTGATGACATGCCTGTCTAAGACAAGTCCCAGAGTATTCCTAAAACTGTATATATCTGTAGGCTATTTTTATTTAGTTATTATTGTCCATTTTATTTTCTTGCTTAATATTTTCTTTTCTTCATTATATCAATTATATGTAGAACCATCTGTGGTACAAGTTCCAACAACATTTCGCTGCTTGTATCTTTATGAGTCAGTAACAAATAAAGCTTCTTGAATTCTGCACAATCCTAATGTTGTAATTCACTGCAGAAGGACTTGTTTTGTACCACAATAGGTAGCCTAGTCCTATACCGGTTACTTATTTTTATTTTAATGTTAAGACATTTATGCTTGAATGACAGTGATTAGGCCATAACATGTTACAGCACTATACAAAAACAAGACATGACAAAGTCATAATATAGCCGCAAAATGTCATATTGAGGTATGCCATTTTTTGGCAGAGTTCTTCTACATTGCAGTATTGATACTTTAACTTGAGTAGTTGGGGGGACACACACACACAATACAGCTGCTAATAATATGAATGTCAAATCATATTCAAAAGGACATATATATTTTTTTTTAAGTTTTTTTTTTTTTTTTATGTTTTTTCAAAAAGTTTTTTTTTTTTCATTTTTTTTTTTAATTTCAATTTCTCAACGGCAGATTGGGGCAAAAAAAGCCTGCCGCTCGCGGCTAAATTATGACTTTAGTCATTTCTTGTTTTTTTACAAACGGCATGTTTTTGGACTAAATATAGAAGCGCTGGTATTTCCACATCCCTCCTGAAGGATGATGTGTGTATTAGAGCAGGGGTCTTCAACGTTTTCAGGCCAAGGAGAGAGAGATGAAGCAGGAACCCCCTCTATGTTGTATAAAATTGTGTTTGAGATAAACCTTTGCTGCTCTTTTTTCCCTCTACACCTATAACTCTTTGCCAAAAAATAGCCGATCTACAAGCTCACATAGATCTGCTATTTTTGGCTAAAGTTCTCCTCAGAAAAGGGATGCTAGGGTTCAAGTGGTTAATGTAAAAAAAAAAGAAAAAATCATATCACACAAAGATTTGGCGGACCCCCTGTATTAACTCTGAGGACCCCCTAGGGGTCCCGGACCCCCTGTAGAAGACCCCTGCATTAGAGCATTGGTGCTGAAAGTGGGGTCCGGGGACCCCCAGGGGTCCTTGGGAGGGTACCCCTAAAATGAAATGTATTTTGGCTGCAGACCCCCATCTCAGAATATGTTGTTCCAAGGACCCCCAGAAGCAAAGATTTGGGTTAAAAATAAAAAAATGTGCACACATTTTCACGATTTTTCAAAAATAGCCAAAGTATAAAATAATGGTTAAACTGGTTACACAGATGTGTTCCCGTTTTCTTTATTGAAGCGTTATTTTACTTTGTTGCACAACAGTATCGGGCAAAAAGAAAAAAAAGAGCAGATTAAGCTTTTTCATAATGTTTCATACTGTAGATTGTTTATAGACTTGCTTGACAGCACTATCAGTGCTGTGTGAATTGATGTTGCTTGACCGTAGGCTCTGTACTTCGTCTGCTCCTTTTTTCCTATAGGCTACAACAAACCTATCTGCGATGCATTGTGAGCTTGTAGATAGGCTATTTTCGGCAAATGCCCCCCTCCATAGGGATGCTAGGGTTCAAGTAGTTCATACAAAATAAAATAGTTCCTATCACACAAAGATTTGGTGCCCCCCCCCCCCCCTGTAGTAACTCTGAGGACCCCCTAGGGCCACGGACCCCCTGTTGAAGACCCATGATGTGTTAGAGGATGGGTGGAGTTGACGGGTGGGTCTTTAGCGTTTCCTTCACTTTCGTACGGCTGCTGCTCACATCCAGTTCAAAACACTGGTGTATACCTACAGTGCAGTACAAGGCAGTCAAGGTCATGAACCCCAGTGGTGGAAAAAGTACTCAAATGTTTTACTTAAGTAAAACTATCGATACTGCAATATAGAAATACTCTGTTGCAGAGTCCGGAATTCAAAATGTACTTGAGTAAAAGTAGTACACTTGGCATCAAAATGTACTTAAAGTACCAAAAGTAAAGTTACATTATGCAAAATGTCCCATTTCAAGTTTTCAAATGTTTAAAAATCTTTTGAAAATAGCAGATCTACAAGCTCACGACGCATTGTGAGCTTGTATATCGGCTATTTTCAAATGGCTGAAATGTATATAGGGCTGAAGTGGTTACTGTATGTGTTGTAATAATAATACAAATGGAACCAAATGGAACCAAATGGATCCGTGACGGGTCCATTTGGTTCCATTTGTGTACTCTCAGAGTTACATTCCTCTAAGGGTTCCTAACCCCCCTCAAGGACCACTGGGGGTCACCTGACTCCTGGCTCCCAAGATGTGGAATGACCTTTGACCTCTGCCCCTCAGCCAGGACTGCAGACTCACTCCCCATATTCCACCACAGTCTGAAAACTCACTCCTACAGACTCCACCTCACTAGCCCTAGCACTCACTTATTCAGATTCTAGCTCCCCTAGCACTCACTTATTCAGATTCTAGCTCCCCTAGCACTCACTTACTCAGATTCTACCTCCTATAGCACACACCTCTTCAGACTCCACCTCACCCCCTAGCACTCACCTCTTCAGACTCCACCTCACCCCCTAGCACTCACCTCTTCAGACTCCACCTCACCCCCCCAGCACCCCCTTTCCTTGTATCACTTCTTGTTGCCTATTTTTTGACAGATGCTGGTTACACTATGCTGATGTGTGTTGGTTGCTTGTTTACTTATGTTATGTTATGCTCTTCAGATAGACTGATATTAGTCTAGATAGAATGATATTTAGATAGCATCTTGTTTGGACTGACGCTAGGGTTGATGTTTACCTCTTTGCACCATACCTGCATGGCCATTTACACTCACACGGTCACAAGTTAACTGGTAGAACCACAAATCTATCAATCAGCTTGAATCAGCGTCCCAATTTCGGGCATTTCATGAAAGTGAAACGGCCAATCTACAAGCTTACCCCTGGGGGACCCTGGTCAACTTAAGTAATTCATGGCCATAGGGTTTAAGTGCTTAAAATGACATTAACGCCAAATAAAAACATTAATCACCATTCTGAGAGATGTGAGAGGTTGTCGCGTTACGTGTATTTGAGTCAGCATATACGTATGCGTATGTGCGCATGCGTGTGCATATGTGTGCGTGCCAAGGGCCCAGCATTGGCCTTGGTCTTAGTCTAGTGACAAGAAGAAGTGACAGTTAATATGAATGGCTTGTAGTTTCGCTTTACCCCTGCTGGTGTCAGATTTTTTTTTCTCAATGCAAGTGGGTGGGTTTTTGACGAATTTTAGACTTGATTTTCTTACCTTAATACACATTGTCATAAATACTATATGCTTCCAGTCGCTAGTTTAAAGTCTTCTTTCAATCATCATGATATGCATTATAAAGTATGGTCCCATTTATTTTAAAATTGACGATAAAGTACCCAGATAGCAAAATATGGTTATTCAACGTTGAATTATAGTGGTTAGGGTTGATTTTTGGTTACGATTGAAGACTGATGGTTTTTCAACATTGAATCACTGTTGTATTGCAGTGCAAAATTCAATGATTGAAATGCCAACATTGAATCAGCGTTTAATCTATGGTGCAAATTCAATGATTGTGATGCCAACATTGAATCAGCGTTTTATCTATGGTGCAAATTCAATGATTGAAATGCCAACATTGAATCAGCGTTTAATCTATGGTGCAAATTCAATGATTGAAATGCCAACATTGAATCAGCGTTTTATCTATGGTGCAAATTCAATGATTGAAATGCCAACATTGAATCAGCGTTGAATCTATGGTGCAAATTCAATGATTGAAATGCCAACATTGAATCAGCATTGAATCTATGCTGTTTGCCTTTTTCTTTTCTTTTTTCTTGATGGGGGGAGGGGGGGAGGCACACCCCTCCTCACACCCCCCCTCCCCCCTTTTAATGATTGAAATGACAACATTGATTCAACGTTTTATCCATGCAGTTTGCCGTTTTCTTTTCTTTTTTTCTTGTTGGGGGGAGGGGGGGCAACCCCCTCCTCCCCCTCCCCCCTCCTCCCATTTAATTATTGAAATACCAACATTGATTCAATGTTGAATCTACACTGTAAAATCCAATAGCTATACTTAAATAAATATAAGTTAGCTTTACTCATTTGTTACAATACTAGGTTTAATCAAGTAACGTGTACTAAAAAATACAATTTACTTATTGTTATTAAGTAAAGACATCTTTGTTTACTTGCCCAGAATCAGTAACATTTAATTGCACTGTGTTTAGTACACTCTTAAAAATGCTGGGTTATTTCTATAAACAC
Source organism: Gymnoscopelus microlampas (assembly GCF_963454915.1). NCBI lineage: Eukaryota > Metazoa > Chordata > Actinopteri > Myctophiformes > Myctophidae > Gymnoscopelus > Gymnoscopelus microlampas. Next base: position 6,411,651 of record NC_139941.1, on the reverse strand, counting down.
ATTGCTGGGTTGATTTGGCTGGGTCATAATTATGGGTTATTTGGGTACTGTAAACTGATGGGTCAAAGGGGTTATTAGGGCTTCAATTGCCTGCCTGGGTTATTTTTAACCCAGAGGTTGCTTTATTCATTTTCCCACTTGTGAATCATTCTGATACCTTCTTTTTGTCACTTCTCACATGAAAACACAAGGTACGTAACCTATATTTTATCACTATATTTGACCTATATTCATATAATGAGGGGGATCATTATAGGGATCTGTATTAATTGTAATATGGTACAATACTGTGCAAAGTATACACTGTAACAAATTTCTGTAATTTCTACAGTAAAAATGTACAGTAATTTACTGTTCTGTCATTTTACAATGTTTAACTGTATTTTGCAATGCATCATGGGAAAAAAATCATTACAGAAACATGAACATCATCATCATTATCAGTTATTATCATCATTATTAATTGTATCCTTCATCTTCTTGTTTATGCCCCAAAATGACTGAAGAGCTGATCGATAATCCATTGTCCGATTGTTTCGGCGCACCCTAGGGGCCGAGACAATAGTGAAAAACTGTTTGAAAGGAGTAAAAACTAAATTGGACACCAAATTCTGGGTCAGCGCGTCGCCCCGAACGCGAACATATAACTCCCCTAACACACGGCCTTACCGTTCTCCTTAATTGGCTAGGGTCCAATGTCAAGTTATTATATGCGCAATAAAGCAATATATCTCGATACGATACGTTTTTCGAATCCGCCTTTCGGATATGTTGTACAGCTTGCCAAGACGCACACGTGGATGTCTTGTTTGTCCCGGTACGACACTCCTAAGTTGACCTCCTACACTATCGGAAGGCACATAGAGTCTTAAACCTTAAGACCATACCAAAGGACAAAGTCAGAAAAAAAAAAGTGCCGTACCGGGACAAACAAGACATCCACACGTGCGTCTCAGCCAGCTCTACAACATATCCAAAAAGTGGACCCTAAGTCCTTATCGTATTCGAGATATTGAGCGAGATAGCGAAGCCGTAACCATAGCCAATTAAGGGATAATTAAATCATGATTTGATATGAGGGTTTGATGATTTCAAATTTTAGCATTATTTTACATGTAGATTTGGAAAAAAAATATATCGGGGTTATCACGGGCCTGGAACACCCTAAAACCAACCAGAAAGTGGCCTTTTGAGGCACTTCCTGTTTTCTGAGAAAAATATAACTTACATATTTGGAATCAGCGTCATCACATTAGTCTAAAGCCAGAGTATCGAAGAAAAATACAATTTCTAAAAATGTAACGAGGGTTGACCTTTGCAGTCTTTTCGCTGAACTTTGAGCTTTATCAGTGTCTAAAAAAATCAAGGCTGGTGCCAAAAAATCTGGCTTACTCTCAATATGGATGGAGAGAAGTTTTAGATTTTTAAAAAATATCTGGAGCGATTAGTTCCAGATTTTGTGCTCAACAAAATCTGTTTTTTATTCAAAAGTCAACGTCCAATCTTTTTGGTGAGCTTTTGTATTTCCCAAGGTTATAGAAAATCGAGACCTATCCCATTCGATTTCAGCGTCCTTTTCTAAGTCAGAAAAAGTTTGTTTTAATTTAAAAATAAAATATTTTAAAAAAATGTGAGAAAAGCTAGACTTTGAACTATTTCAAAAATCTTTAACTTCTTATTAAACAATTCTAGACTATTGTTTAACCTACCATTCAACTCTAAATCATCTAAATAAGAGGGTTGAAGGGTCAAAATAAAATAATGATAATAATAATATGTTTGTGAAAAAAGCTTCAAGTTTATGAAACTTTAACGCTTATTTAAGCCACTTTTTAAGGGTCATACAAAATCAAAACCTAGCCCATTCAATTCAGCGTCCTCTTCTGAGTCTGAAAACATGTTTTTTAATTAAAACAAAATATTTTAGAAAAATGTGAGAAAAGCTAAACTTTGAACTATTTCAAAAATCTATAACTTCTTATTGCAGATCGGCTATTTTCTTTTTTTCTCTCTTTCTTATATTATTTGACAATTTGGCCAATGTTTGACCAGTTTATAGTATAGTTTGTTGATTACTTGTATTACAGTCTTTTTCTTTGATTTGTTTTCATTTATTTTCTAAGGTATTAAAATTATTACTTAAATTGTCAGGGTCTCGACCCACAGGTTGAGAACCGCAGACATCCTTCATGCACAAGGCGGACAGTGTTGCCAGATTTTGCGATAGAAATAAGCAACCAGGTCTATGGAAATTAGCCCAAAAGAAGCAACTATGACTAATTGAAAATAGCCAATCTACAAGCTCACAACGGGTTGCGATGCGACGCGCTGTGAGCTTGTAGATCTGCTATTTTAAAACAAAACTCTTATCTGGAAGAAAATGTGAAAAATTAGGAATATTTTTGAAACATTTTAATACGAATCTTGTATTGGGGGTCCCCCCTGGCATAACATGTGTTCAGATGGGGGTCCGTTGATTGGATAATAGCCTACATATTAATCTGGGGGTCCTTGACATGAAAATGTTTGAGAACCACCACTGGTTTAAACGACAGTAAGGAAGCAAGCCCAAAAAACTTCACAGAAAAAGAAGCCCAAAGTCGCTTATAATAAGCGGATATGGCAACACTGAAGGCGGAGCTTGTTAGTTTTGAAATCACACCGGAAGGCAGAGGAAACGGCTGTTGGCTGAGAGATTTCTTTTTCAAACCGGGGTGCTTTCGTGTTTACTGTACTAGATAACAGGTAAGTTTAATTAGTTTATGGAATTAAAATGTTATCCAAACACGGTCGTACACGGTTACATGAACTAACACGTTCATGTAACCGTGCACGACCGAGTTTTAGCCATGGTTCACACGACGCTCGTCCTTTCACGAGCCTCATAGCCGGAATTTCAACCTGTTTTTTGCACTTTCAACCCGTACATCAACATAAATATTCATACTTCAACTATAAAGTGCTTACCCCACGGCCACGAATGTTACAATTTTAATCGGGTGTGTCTAAGTACCCGCATCTTCCGTATTGTTGAATAAAAGATATTTTAATCCGATCGGTGGCCATTTTCTCATAGTTGTAATGCATGTGTATAATGTAATACACCTCCCAACCGACGGTCGCGTAGTTTAAAGCATACAGAAAACTCGGAGAAAATGGCCACCGATCGGATTAAAATTACTTTTATTGAACAATACAGGAGGTACGGATACTTAGACCCTCCCGATTCAAATTGTAACATCCTTGGCCCTGGGCTAAGTGCTTTATATTTGAAATCTGAACGTTTATGTATGGGTTGTAAATGTAGAAAACGTCATGATATGATCATGTTTCAGGACTAACGGTTTGTCAACCGCGTTTACATAGAAAGCAATGTGTTTGTATGATGTTACAATGCGACCAGGTATCCTAAAACGTTAAAATATGATTCAACTTGTTAGTTGTAACATTAGCTCTTAAAAGAGAGCTAATGTTGGCCACATATCCCTTTGGTGAGGCCACATTTGTTTTGACTGTAATTATTATTTTATATATGAATCTTGTTTTTAACCTACAGTAAAAAGTAAAATAATTTAATTAAGAGACAGAGAGTACAAATGGTACCAATGTATCCTTAAGGAGAATAAATTAACATTGAGGATTTTAGTGTGCAGACAAATTTGGTAATCCGTTTTTTAACTTAAGTTTTGTTTTGCAGACAGTAGCTAACAAAAGCAGGTAATGTTTATCATCAAAGTGGGCTCCAGGGACCCTCAGGGGTCATTGGGGGGTTTCCATGTGGTTCCCAGCTAAATGAGATTATATAGCATGAAACTCAGTTTAACCACTTAAACCCTATAAATTGCCTATTTGAAAATGGCAGATCCACAAGCTCACAGTGCATGGTGATGCGTTGTGAGGGTGTAGATCAGCTATTAAAAAACAGTATAAACAACATTTGTGGAATATTTTTGAAACACTTTTGTAAATCTTGAGTCCTTAGCCAAGTACATACTAATTAGGGGGTCCTTGACATGAACATGTTTGAGAACCACTGATTTCATTTGTATAACATGAGTTCATTAATCAGTATGCATTGTGAAACACTTTGCCAAGTTCATCAGAAGAACTGGTTATCACACACCTTCAATTAACCCATTAAGACCTGAGGCCGATTCTACAAAATGTCTTCTAAATGTATTTGTTTTTAACTTGTGTTATTATGTCAGTGGTTCTCAAACTTTTTCATGTCAAGGACCCCAAAATGTATATGTATTTGGCCACAGACCCTCATCTCAAAATATTTTGTTCTAGGGACCCCCAGAAACAAAGATTTGAGTTACAAATGTTCGTTAAAAATTCAAAGATTTGCGCACATTTTCAAGATTTTTCTAAAATAACAGATCTACAAGCTCGTAGCGCAGCACTCGGTGCCACGCTATGAGCTTGTATATCTGCTGTTTTTGAGTAGCCAAAGTGTAAAATAATGCTTTTTAGGTCAAATCTAAAAATGACACAGAATCGAATGCACTTAAAAAGCGCATAACCATTCAGTGTTCAATTCAGGGATTTGAATCGTCATATATTTGTAACAATGATTACTGTCTCATTTCATCGTTCTTTGACAAACTTCTACCATCTATTTAACAGGCCGTCACCAAGAAAGCCCTTGCCTTAATTTGGATGGTACTACAGTTGGCAGTGGCTATGTAAGTCATCAATCAATCAACACAAAAAGGAGAACACTCCATACACACACACACACCTAAAAGAAATGTGCTCAAAGTTTTTCCTAGTGCACAGTCACACGCACATTTTTGGATTGCTCCTTAAAATCCCATGTAACCATCTTCATGGTTTACGCCAGGCAAATTTAAGCTGAACCTAATTGTCTCTTTTACAGGCAGCTTGGTACACACCTGGCCGGGGAAAAAAACCTGCTACAGACTTCCTGGAGGAGCGATTGAGGAACACCAGGAAGCGCATGAGAAGGCTGAAACGACCACACCACCAAGAACCAGAGGAACAGACCGTCCCTAGTACACCAGGTAATACTAATAACCAATGTTAATTATCCCCACCAGGCTAGATTGGACAGATGCAAGGGATTATATTTGCGGTCCCATGACTCTTCTGTCCATCATCTTCTAAAAACTAGTCTCAGGCACCGCTGGACCGATTGGCGACTTTTCACACACTCCAAGTAGGCCAGAACCTCAAATACTTGAAATCAGCTATAATGAATCTGTACTTATCATTCAACAGAATCTGATGTGCCTCCTGAAAAACTTATTGAAATGGTTGAATGGATGAAGGTCAATAGGTGTCCAGTGTCCCAGGTTGAGGACTACATGAATCAAACATCTCTACATGGAGGCAAGTGGATTCGCAGCAATGGAACTAAAGGCCTACCGGAAATATTGGCGTATAGTTCCCTAGGCTTGTAGACAATCCTGGCATGGTAATACATTATTTTGCTATTGCAGTTTTGCCTATTTGAATGATACTCTATTTGACTGATACTCTGCAATGCACTACAAGTTTATGTTTAACCACCTAGACCCTACAATATATACTTTGTAGACAGGAGTCCACAGGGTTCTACTTGGTCCACTCCTTTTTTCTCAAACTGTTGTCACACAATGGTGTGTTTATCAAAGAGCTTATCTACAATACCCTACTGCTTGCATACACTCTTATAAGTAGACTCATAAGTGATTTTATTTTAATTTTCTCATTTTACAATTGTTTATATAATGTTATGTTCTCTTCTGTGTAGACCCAATCCTTCGATCTCCTAATCTCTCCACCTGGTGTGGAGAATTTGATTTGTGGGATTCCTCAAGAGGAAGAACTGCACACTTCAGGTGGGGGTTTCATTTAACATAATGGTTAAATAAACAACAATGAACTGTAACTATGTTTCTTAGCAGGTGCTGAGGTTATGAGTTGGGTCTCTTGGATTCTTTCCTGCTTTCTTCACTGTCCTCTGGTCATAGAGATTCTGAAGGGCAGAGCGCTTAGACCCCAAGGCGGTTACCCTCGGCACAACTTTGGGGTTTCACATAATGATATCTGGGTGGTTTTCTATCAGCTGACATGAAAAGCATTCTCTGACCGGGTCAGCCTGTGACTGAGCACTTGGTGTTCAGATAAAACTTGTATTCTGACCATGTGACATTGGTGTAAAATCACTCCTCTGTGTTTGTATAGGTGCACAACACATGCAGTTTGAGTCAGCCTGGGCCCTGACCAGAATCCCCTCAGCTACCTTCCTGCCAACACGCACTGTGCCCATCTTCATCTGTCTACAAGGACATCCGGGAACAGGTTAGCACCTTTTTACCCACGAATAACAGAGCAACATAAGTTTAGTTGGGAATTAATAGCCGATCTACAAGCTCGCAACGCCTCGCGCTGCGAGGCGTTGTGAGCTTGTAGATCGGCCATTTTCGGCTAAAGTTGTCCGTAGAATAGGGATGCTATTGTTCAAGTGGTTTGTATAAAGAAACAATGATCTTATCACAGAGATTTGGCCGACCCCCTGTAGCAACTCTGAAGACCCCCTAGGAGTCCCAGACCCCCTGTTGAAGACCCCTGCCCTGTTATGGCTGACTCATGGTGACATGAGCGTGGCATGGGGGGTCTCCTGTAAGCCAATTTTAATATAGGTAATTGTCTGATCACAGTTATGAGAAAAAGCGTTCATCTGTATACATTTATCTATTGAAGAATAGTGAAAATAGCAGATCTACAAGCTCGCAACATCTCGCAAAGTGATGTGTTGTGAACATGTAGGTCGGCTACTCTCACTATTTTTCAACATTTTTAAATGCCTGGCCTGTTCTGGCCATAGTACATAATGGTATTATTGGCCCCGGTCATTGTCAGTCATTTCTTTTTTGTTTACAAAGCCTAAAAGTCGGAACCGAAATGTAATTCGTCCAATGTTTAATGCCAAAACGGTTACATTGTTGATCATAATTATTTGTATGACAATTAACCAAATGTTTTCCTAATTTACACACTTTTTCAAATGTATTTAGTCACTGTATTTTGTTCTGTGGTTTGCTGTGTTGTAGGCTTATGCTGAGTTTAACAGGATCGCCACCACACACCTAGAGACAGACTTCTTTGATGCTCTGGATCGCTATACACCACAATTGGTCACTATCTTAAAGTCCAAGAAAGGTGCCATTAGAGATAAATTATCCGGAATTGTGCAGCAAATTGATGGGTAAGTCTACAACATGCTTCTTATATTTGTAATTATCATGACTAAGTTTATGTACAACCTATTACCCCAAATAGTACTTATGCTTCCCGGCTGTATTACAGAGTGTTAAAGTATTGCTAACTATTGATTGTTGTTGATAACTAAATGCTGTGGATTGTACTATTTTTAAATCACATCTCCAATCAGCAACTGTTCTCTGCAACTGTTCATCAAACATATATTGTGGTGTTTCATGCTGTAACTGTACTGTAACTTGTGATGGTCAGATCTTGAACTTTATTTGTTCATTATCCACTTGTAGAAACCCGACGTGACCGCGCTGGGTAGGCTTGTTCTCCGAGGCCTCCTTCTTCTGCTTGGAGATGACCACAGCAGTTTCTACACCACTGTCTTGGTAAGTTCTCATAGTTACACCTTAAAGGTCCAGTGAAATTACATTTTCGTTAATTTTATTTTGAAGTTTCAGTCTGAAACGGCCTTGCAAACCAATCAGAAGGTTCAATCCCTTCAGGCTATAGCACGGTGGAATCTCACTCACATGGTGTGCAGTGTAAGTGTTTGTAGCCTGCACTCACACTTTGCTCAAGGGAGAGAGAGATGGCCACTATGCAGAATGTTTGTTACCAAGTTGCTTATTTCTAGCCTAAAATGTTTTCAGATACATATTTTACTGTGCTGTTTACCATGAGTAATATACTGTCAAAAACAGTAGGCCAACCAATGTTGATAAAACTTCTCAATGCAGATGTGTGTGAAGTGTCTACATTTCCCTGTTGTAATGTTGTTTTTGTTTGGTTCTGTACAGGATTGTGACAGCGAAAGTGAAGACGCCTGGTCAGAGGTATCGGTCGGATTGCTGACTGTGAGCAGTGAAGATTCACCTCCCTCAGATGGTGTCGACCTTCAGCCAGTGTCAACAGCCATCATCCTTGAAGGAGGTATTGTGATGGATAATTTCCATAACCTCCCTCAAGCACCATGCCTGCTGTCTAGCCTGACGTATGCACTCAATTTGAAGTACCCTAATGATATGAAGAACATATTGAACTTTATTCAAAGAGTGATGCTTGGCTTGGGAAAGGAAAAAACTACCCCCCAAACTGCAAAGTCTTAAAAACCTCCTGTCATTTTAGAAAGATTGTATAGTGGATAACTGGTAGGCAGGTTGTCCTCAGCCCTCCTTTGTGACAGTAGACTAAAATGCATGCATTTTATTTTTCTCATGCATGAGAAAATGTTGTAAAGTGATAGGAGTTCTAAATGAAGCCACTTTTATTCATTTTAAGTACTTTAGAGCTGCAAATTATTAAGACTTTGAATGTAATACCATTAAGTAAAAGTAAGGCACTTTTTTGAAATTGACAAGTGTTCACTTGTTCATGTGTGAAATAATGTACTCTTTCAAACTGTAATGGGGCTGTCCACACTAAGCATATCACTTTTGTCAATCCTATCGTTGTAGAATTATTTAGTTTAAATACAGTGCAGACATGATCATTTCAGTGGGCAGTTGCTCATGTCTTCCAGAGTTCCAGCAAATCACTCATATTGTCATCATCAACACAGATACTGTTCGTCTTTAGTTGTGTTGAACAGGAGGAGAAGGATGGAGGGGCTACTAGGCTACAATTGCAGTAGCAACACAGAAATGTGTGAGGAATTAATTAGCATAATGACTTTGTGGACGAAAAGAGGTTCACAATCATTGGCTACTCTAAATTCTATAAAATAAATTAAAAATGTGTACATATAGTGCTTGGTGTGGATGGCCCGTTAGGCTTTATTAATTACGCCATTTGTATTACTAGAGCACTTGTCAGTGTGTTTTGTCAGACCGTTGGTTTAGTCTGCAAAGTTAGTACACGTTTGGTCATTATAAGCCATGTTGGGTATTGTTTTTGTGGAATCGCTTGTAAATAATGGTGGTTTGGTTTGTAATTTAAATTTGCAGATCAATTATTTTCAAATAGCATTTTTATATAGGTGTAAAGTGCTCATGTGGCATATATTCACTTACAAAATATCCAAATGCTTTCAGACATTTTCACGATTTCTTTCATAAATAGCAGATCTACAATCTTCTATATGTTATATATTTCATCTGTTAAATCATAAAAACAATGCTTAAAGCAGTTCAAAGCAGGTCTAAATGCCTTGGTTCAATAAATGTGAAGATTCAAATCATATTGTCTGTCTTTATTTTTATATTTTCACATTTTGGGAAATGTAAGGTAATTTTGAACAAGATGTAGCCTTACAGTATATCAGCATACACATAATTTAAAATGTACATGCAGATTACCATTAGGTTGTTGGATGATCAGGATCAATATTGATTCCTAACATGATTCAGTATAATCAATTTATAAATTAAATCAGTGTTCGATTCCTGATGTTGATTCAACATAAAATCAACTAAAATGTGCATGCAGATTACCATTTAGATGATGGTTGAATCAATGTTGATTCCTAATGTTGATTCAACATTAAATCAACTAAAATGTGCATGCAGATTACCATTTAGATGATGGTTGAATCAATATTGATTCATAACGTTGATTCAACATAAAATCAACTAAAATCAGCATGCAGAATACCATTTAGATGATGGTTGAATCAATATTGATTCATAACGTTGATTCAACATAAAATCAGCGTGCAGAATACCATTTGGATGATGGTTGAATCAACGTTGATATAGTGTTAGTTAGTGGTTGAAACACAAACGTTGAATCAACAAAGATTAGGGTTGCGATTTCAGTACAGTTTCAACGTTGAGATCGAACGTTGATTCAACCGTTATGGCCGCCTATTTTTCAACGTTGATTCACCCATATTTTGCTATCTGGGTAGGGTATGCTCTCGGAGGGGCGGGATGATTTGATTGACAAGCTACCCAACCAATAGCATTCATTTCCGGTTGCATTAGCTGTGACCAGGCCTGGAACTTCGCCATTGTAGGGGCAAGGCCACTTGGCCTTTGGTGTTGTCCATGTTTTGAGGGCACAAAGGCCAAATGCCAGGGCAGGAAGGCCATCAAATAGAACAGGATTTTAGTCCATTGAAATACTTAATTGAATTTAAAGGAGACACACCATGAATTTCACTTTTTTTTATTTTTATTTTATTTTTTGGGCTCCCCAGTGTCTCTTGTACCCCAAAAAATATTTTTTTTTAATATTCAGTCATTCATTCTCATTTCAGAGATTTTCAGAATGGGCGTGTCTAAACAGGCCATCTCAGAATGGCAAGTTTGCTTACCTCACCAAACTTTCTGCCCATGTATTTTGCCAGACAGAATTGCTCAGTACTGCAGTACAGCACCCCTCTGCCCAACAGGACGTTTTGGTATTACAGCTGAAAGTGCTTTATAAGCCTGAGAGAATTGACTTGGGATGAGTATATCTGAGTGTTGATTTAGGCTCAAACCTTTTGAAAATGGTTTGAGGGACATACACCATATGATATTAAATATCAAATATTTTTTTTAAATTCATGGTGTGTCTCCTTTAAGGGTTAAGGATGACTTTAAAATTAATATGTAGACTATCTGCAGTGAAATAAATAAATTATGGAATCCATTCTCAGCCCTGCACCAATCAAAGTTACTGGATTGGTTTATAGATGGGGAGTTCAGAATCTCAACAAAAGACACTGGTGTCTACATATTGACAAGAAAGAGACAGAGGAGAAAGTGGTACAGTCAGCTGGGGTATTAAGGCCACTGTGGCCTCAGGGCAAGCCGTTTTTTAGGGGCACAAGGCCAAACTGAGGGGCAACAATGGCCATGGCCTTCGTGGCCTCCCTGAAAGTCCTGCCCTGGCTATGACGCGATATAGCAAGATGGCGGATTTGAAATTGCTGACAAAACGGCTTTATTTACGGTCTGTAGAAACCAATGGCGTCGCTTTGTCCATTCATTTTTACAGTCTATGGTATGTGCGTGTGCATATGTGTGCATGTGTGCACGTGCATATATGTGTGGGTGCGTGCGTGTGTGCATCGGTGCTTTCACCTGGACATGTGTGTGGTAGTGTGATAGGGTGACACCCATGTGACAGGGTGACACCCAAGTTGAAGCGGTGTAGAGGAAGTCTCTCTAACAGGAGTCTCTTCTTCACACAGCAGGTGCCAAACGTTCTGTTGTCACAGCATCTGTGACACGTGTCACCCAGGGGACGGTAGGTCACGGGAAACACAACAGTCACTTCACAGGTTAGCAACTACAGCACAACTACATTATCTTCATAATTGATTCATTAAAGGTGACATTTCTTTGTGAAAAAAAGAAAGGAAAAACGTTTGAGTTTACATTTAAGTTCTATACTCTGAAAGTATAATCACTGAGAGTGCGTTTGTTCAGTAACAGCTCTTACGACCAAAAATAAACATGGGGAAGCAGCATTTAGTTTGTATGCACCACAAATCTGGAACAAACTCCCAGAAAACTGCAGGTCTGCTGCCACTCTTATTTCTTTTAAAACACATCTAAAGACCTTTCTGTTTGCCGCTGCCTTTGATTGAGTTACTTTACTTTTTTCTTTTTCTTTCTCCTCTGCACTGTAACTGTTGTTTTTACTTCTTTTCTTTTATGCATCCTAATGTCATTGTATAGTTGTGTTTCCTTTCCTTGATGTTCTGTGTGAAGCACATTGAATTGCCTGGTTGTTGAAATGTGCTACACATATAAACTTGCCTTGTCTACTGTGATGGCAGTCACTGCTCCACCAAGACCCGAAGCCAATTCGAAAAATAAATGAGGAGCAAAGCAAATACACAATGAATCACAAGATAGCCTAAACTTGAAACACACAACAACGAAACAGGGAACCGTCACACAGGGGTCTAAACAGAAAAATGTATTTCTTAGGTGGGTCCCCAATTTCGTCCAATCAGGAGAGAGAACCCATTTATCGGCTTCAGTTTTATAACGTTCCAGTTCCGCTTTTGTCTATTTTTATTTTATTTTTTTGTTTTTAGCGATTTGAAGAAATTAGCCAATCTACAAGCTCACAACACGTTGCGATGTGACACTTGTCGATCTGCTACTGCACAGTATTATATTTCAAGGGGTCACCTGCCACAAAATAGTTTCTGACGGGGGTCCGTAGCCAAAATACATATTCATTTGGGGGGTCCTTGACATGAAAATGTTTGAGCACTACATAGGTTCAGGATTTGCAGTGTGCCCCCCATCCAGTTATTACACTGGCCCGGGGCCCAGTCCGAAGAAAAAGAAAAGAAAGAGACAAAAGGAAAAAACGTACAATACAAAGAAGACTAGACTAGGACAACAAGAATGCAGTCACACTGTCAGTCAGTCACAACAGGAGGGAGTAAAAGCTACACACACACACACACACACACACACACACACACACACACACACACACACACACACACACACACACACACACACACACACACACACACACACACACACACACACACACACACACACACAAAACACAAAACACAAAATAACAAGTGAACCTAGGAGTCCTCTACAGTGTCAAAGTAAATCCCAGTTTGTGGTTGAGTGAGCAGCAGTTTGGACAGTTCAATGCAAAACCTGTGTTGACTTCCATGGAAAACACCTGTGAGAAAGACACACACACACACACACACACACACACGCACACACACGCACGCACACGCACACGCACACGCACACGCACACACACACACACACACACACACACACACACACACACACACACACACACACACACCTAAATATCAGTCTCTAAACAGTATAATATCAAAACATATACTAGAAAAAGTCAGGTCAGGTAGGTTATTGTGGCCTCCTGGAGGCACTATAATAGGCCAATGTGAAAAGGATGCCATTTCTTCTTGGGCCTTCCATTGAGGCATTTTGTTCTAAAAATGTGTTTTACAAAAAATGACCTGCTGGTGGCGCTATAACAGGCCAATGTGAAAAGGGTGGCATTTCATCCTCGGCCTAGTGGGAATGTGAGTGGAAATCGCACGCTGCGTTCATGATTTGGGGCATTTTGTTCAAAAAGGACCAATCCTGCAAACCTTGGAAACCAATGTTAGCCAATCAGGATGGAATATGAAAGAATCGGACAGATCTGTCTTGATCACATGACTACAGAGATAATGTGTACTGATTTGCGTGATTTTCTGACAAAATCTGAAGGAGTGATATCAAATAAATTGTTTGAAGAAGTCGGCCTCCTGGTGGCGCTATACCAGGCCGATATGAAAAATTGGGGCCAGAGGTTCTGCTCTGGCACCCAGGGAGTGTGCGTGCACAGTTTCGCTGCAATCGGGCCAACGGTGCCGGAGATTAGCTGCTCGCAGACAGACGGACGGACGGACGGACGGACGGACGGACGGACGGACAGGGTGCAAAACATAGTCTCTGCCACGCCTTTGGCCTGGCGGAGACAATGATCTGTACACTGAAACTATAGAAACTATAGGATACCATGAATGAAAGCATCTGTCTAAATAACATGCATCCTAATGTCATTGTATAATTGCGTTTCCTTTGCTTGATGTTCTGTGTAAAGCACATTGAATAGGCTCCATGCACAGCAGCCGTATTGTAACAGGTGTACCAATGATACTAATGAAGGCTCTGTTCCATTCTGGTCAGACAGAGTCAGGGTGCTGATATTGTGCATGTTGGCTCACTGGAAACACTCCCAAATGGCCCTTTACGGGTGTGTAACTCTGAGAGTGTACAAATGGAACCAAATGGACCCGTAAGGGTCCATTTGGTTCCATTTGTACACTCTCAGAGTTATGAGGGTTGTGGAAAAATCTGAGAACCTCTGTGCTACACTAAAATGAACAGAGCCTTCATTAGTAGCATTGGTAACACCTGTGAAGGAAGTGATAATATGGCTGCTGTGCATAGAGCCTATTGCCCCGTTGTTGAAATGTGCTACACAAATAAAACTGCATTGCCTTACCTAATAACCTTTGCTTAAGTCTGCATGGTTGTCAAGGCTAGGTCAAGTGCTACGGGCTAATGTGGAGTCTGAAAAGGTGAGTCTTCAAATTACGGCGGAACAATTGGGAGTGAGTCTGCAGTTCTAACTGCAATGGAGAGTTGGTTCCACAGTTCGGGAGCCAAGAGGGAGATGAGTCTGGGAAGTGTGGAGCGTTGTCCTGGATGTTTTAGGGAAGGTTCTGACAGCTTCCCTGTGTTAGCTCTCACACACACACACACACACACACACACACACACACACACACACACACACACACACACACACACACACACACACACACACACACACACACACACACACACACGCACACACACATGCAAATCTTGTACTGATGACCTTTGCCACATGTACAGTTCCTCATGCCCTGTGAGCTTGCGTGTGTGTGTGTGTGTGTGTGTGTGTGTGTGTGTGTGTGTGTGTGTGTGTGTGTGTGTGTGTGTGTGTGTGTGTGTGTGTGTGTGTGTGTGTGTGTGTGTGTGCGCGCGTGTGTGTCTGTGTGTGTGTGTGTGTGTGTGTGTGTGTGTGTGTGTGTGTGTGTGTGTGTGTGTGTGTGTGTGTGTGTGTGTGTGTGTGTGTGTTTGCGTGCGTGTGCGCAGTGTGTATTGATTTGGGATGTGTGCAGGAACACAAACAGGCCCCTGAGAGTGACGGGTCAACAGCTGGTCCCAACAACCAATCAATGGCAGTATATCCCCAAACAACACACACACACACACACACACACACACACACACACACACACACACACACACACACACACACACACACACACACACACACACACACACAGACACACACACACACACACACACACACACACACACACGCACACGCACACGCACGCGCACACACACACACACGCACACACACGCACGACATGCACACACGCACACACACATGACACATGGGTCACCATGGAAACCAGATACAGGCCTAGTGGGAATCGTTTCCCAGCTACAACTGTAAATATTGAGTTATGACACACACACACACACACACACACACACACACACACACACACACACACACACACACACACACACACACACACACACACACACACACACACACACACACTGTATTACTATACTTGTGATGGCATCAGCATCTTTAAATCTAAACCTAAAGCAGATATACAAGCTCACAATGCATCACAGCGCAACATATTGACAGCTTGTAGATCTGTTATCTTCAGTGCGTGATACTGGAGTGTAACACAAAAGAAAAAAGAAAGAAACTCCTGAACCTAACCTCTAAATGCCTAACACTAATCCTGAGTCTTTTCATAATAGTCTCTATGCACAGCAGCCATATTGGAAAGAAATTGGGCCTCTTCCTTACTTCCTTCACAGGTCTTGAAGCCAATGCTACTAATGAAGGTTCTGTTCCATTCTGGTCAAACAGAGTCAGGGTAGTGCATGTTGGCTCCCTGGAAACACTCTGCTACACCAGTGGGTCTCAAGTGTGGTCCAGGGACCCTCATGGTTCCTTGAGGGGGTTCCAATTTGGCCCCTAAACTTCCATGTGTGTAACTCTGAGAGTTGTGGGGGTCCTTGAAATTAAAAAGTTTGAGAACCACTTTGTTACACTAAATGGAACAGAGCCTTAATTAGTCTAATTGGTAGGACCCGTGAAGGAAGTAAGAAAGTCTCTTTCCAATACGACTGTGCATAGAGTGTGTGCGTACGTGCGTGCGTGCGTGCGTGCGTGCGTGCGTGCGTGCATGCGTGTGCGCGCGCGTGTGGCTGTATTACAGTGTGCAGATAACAGCGGGTGGAGTGGGCGTAAAGCCATTCTGTTTATTTAATGCAAATCATTTCATCACTGTGCATTTACATGTACGTAAACATATTAAGAACTAATCTTGAACAAACGAAACACATTCAAATACTGTGTTATACATGTCCTTATGTCCTTTCAAAACCAGTCTGTCAGTCTGTCTGTCTGTCTGTCTGTCTGTCTGTCTGTCTGTCTGTCTGTCTGTCTGTCTGTCTGTCTGTCTGTCTGTCCTGTATCTGTTCTCACTATGAACTCTCACAGTGTGTATTACTGAACCCTATACAAAGTTGACCGTATTCCCATGGGCTACACTATGACGTATTTTCCAAACTTGCAGATCTACAAGCTCACAACGTGTCGCATCGCGTTGCGCTATGAGCTTCTAAATCTAATATTTTCCAGCGGAGCTGCAGAGCTTAAGACCCTGAGGCCAGACAGGATGGTGTGCAATTCAGGAGTGCCGAGTCGGTGTTGGCAAAGGTACGCTCTCTCGCATTGGCAAGACAAGCCATTTGCAGCGAAACCTTCCCCTCAGAGCATAGGATGCTATTGGGTTCATGTGGTTAACCAGTAATGAACAGTGCGTTCCCAGCTGCAGCAGATGTTGTTTTGTCTCAGGTTTTGGTGAAGACTCTCGCTTCACATCCTGTTGTTCTACGGCACAGCTCTCACTGTGGTCAGGTGCAGCTGGGGCGAGTGTGTGTGTGTGTGTGTGTGTGTGTGTGTGTGTGTGTGTGTGTGTGTGTGTGTGTGTGTGTGTGTGTGTGTGTGTGTGTGTGTGTGTGTGTGCGCGCGCGCGCGCGTGTGTGTGTGTGTGTGTGTGTGTGTGTGTGTGCATGACTCCCCAATTGTCATTGTGACCCGAGATTGTGTTTCATGCTGTCATTATTATTACTATTATTACTCCATTATTATTATTATCATTATTATTGTTATTATTATTATTATTATTATTATTATTATTACCCTTATTATTATTATTATTAATATTATTATTATTCCATCCTGTTCCATTCTGGTCAGGGTGCTGATATCGTGCATGTTGGCTCAGTAGAAACACTCCATTTTGGTTCCCAAGTGGCCCCTTATGGTGGGTGTGTAACTCTGAGAGTGTACAAATGGAACCAAATGGACCCGTAAGGTTCCATTTGTACACTCTCAGAGTTATGGGGGTCCTTGAAAATAAGACAACCACTATGCCACACTAAATGGAACAGAGCCTTAATTAGTATTATATTGGTAACACCTGTAAAGGAAGTAAGGAAGGGGCCCAATTCATTCCCAATATGGCTGCTGTGCATAGAGCCTATTGGCACACAACCGCTTCAACGTAATCACAACGTCATCACAACGTCATCACAACGTCATCACAAGTTCATTAAGCTATATGACATCACTGGGAGCCTTCTCTGAGCGCTCTCTGTGCTCGTTAGGCGTAAAGCTAGAAAGTCACAAGCACTACTCTTAGGAGGATGACTCCTTTTGGAGTCTGCACCGCTGTTCTCATTGCCCGTGGATGGGGACAATTAACTGAGGTGCGACTGGGCACATATACACATAGCATATTCATCCAAACATCTATGTACATGAGCAGGCCTGGAATGGTAAATGGTAAAATGGTGTTATTCATGTTTTGAGGGCACAAAGGCCAAATGCCAGGGCAGGAAGGCCATCAAATAAAACAGGATTTTAGTCCATTGAAATAATTAATTGAATTTAAGGGTTCAGGATGACTTTAAAATTAATATGTAGACTATCTGCAGTGAAATAAATACATTATGGAATCCATGCTCATCCCTGCACCAATCAAAGGTACTGGATTGGTTTATAGATGGGGAGTTAAGTTCAGAATCTCAACAAAAGATACTGGTGTCTACATGACAAGAAAGAGACACTGGTGTCTACATATTGACAAGGAGAAAGTGGTACAGTCAGCTGGGACATTAAGGCCACCGTGGCCTCAGGGCCTGCCATTTTTAGGGGCACAAGGCCAAACTGAGGGGCAACGATGGCCATGGCCTTCATGGCCTCCCTGAAAGTCCTGCCCTGTACGTGAGATTTCAAAATAAGGAGCATGAGCATAGCAGCTGGTATCTGTTCCTAGACATAAGTGCAAGAAGAGTATCTGTGTACATGACGATTAAAGTGCAGAGTACCGGCAAGTGTCAAGTTGAACCATATATTCCTCAAAGGTTGCTTTACTGGTTTAATCCGATGGTAGGTCCATGAGGAATACTCTCACCGTGGCTCTGTTCCCAAAAGAGTCAAATCAGGTGTCAGGTCATTATATCCATGAGTTTCCAGTGTGGCGTGAGGCCTTGCATGAATTATGGCCGTCACTTTCTGTTGTCAGTCATTCAATTAATTTGAATGATCTGTGTCAGTCAATAATAATGTGGGAACACAACCTGTGGGAACCTACAACATCGAAAACATCCGTTGTATGAGCTGCTGCTGGGGGGATAAGACGTTAATACATTAGATCCTAAATGGACTAAAGTGAGTGCTGGTATTCCTTTCTATGAACCTACAACATCTCCCTCCGCACTAGCCTGATTATCAGACTGAAGCTGCGTGGAGCTTCAGTCTGACATTGGCTCCAGTGTAGGCGATTACAAGGGGGAGGGGATTAGAATTTCAACTAAACCAATTACAATTGGTTTAGAATTTCCCTAAACCAATCAAAAGGGACCCCCCCCCCCCCCTTCTGGAAACAATCAAAACGATGAAGCCTGCACAAAAAAAAAATTCGGTGAGACAATAAAGATGATTCTGATTCTGATTCCTTTATACTTTTCCTTTGCACTATTCAAATTCAGATATAGCAAAAGTAGCAGATCTATAAGCTCAAAACGTGTCGGTCCGAGTCGCGTTTCGAGCTTGTTGTAGATCTGCTACTTTTGATGCTTTTGTGTGACGCTGTAGTCTGATCAAGATCAACGCTTCCCGACACCAACGATGTGCTACTTTACTTGAGTTGAGAATCAGAGTGCTTCTTCCAGCACTGTTCATGTGAGACAGGCTGACGCTGAACATGAGCTGTCACCAGCCTGGGGTCAGGAAAGGTAAAACAACACGCACACAGCGGTGTGTGTGTGTGTGTGTGTGTGTGTGTGTGTGTGTGTGTGTGCACGGTGCAGGATGCAGCGCGACACGTCCGCTGAACAATACACTTCCTGTGAGTTTGATAAACAGCACTGTGGTTTCCTCTGTTCTGGTGTCACACGCTCTCACACACACACACACACACACACACACACACACACACACACACACACACACACACACACACACACACACACACACACACACACACACACACACACACACACACATACACATATATACATACTTACACACACACGCACGTGCATGCACACACACACACACACACACACACACACACACACACACACACACACACACACACACACACACACACACACCGACTGAGTATCACTGTGTCCTACTGTGAAATATGAGTTGATAATGTTACAGTACCGTGATAATTACTTACAGTAAAAGCTCCATAAATATCTATTGACTGACTGACAGACACATACAGTACAGAGACACAGAGAGATATGTAAAGAAAGGGACATAATGAGATAGAGACATACCGACATAAAGAGACAAAGAGACACACAGAGACACACAGGGACACATACTGTAGTGTGACAATGTGACCATACACTGTCACGAAGAGGGACAATGCCTGCTGATTTTGTGTGGCACATGCTCAATAACTCCACTACATTTCAAAGGCAAATATTGTACTTTTACTCCACTACTTTATTGATAACTTTAGTTACTAGTTACTTTGCAGGTATAAATTATTACATTATAAAACATACATTAACCATACATTAACCACTACATTAGCCGTATTTTATACCTCGGCTATTTGGAAATAGCCGATCTACAAGCTCACAACTTGTGAGCTTTGTTGATCAGCTACAGTATTTTAGTACTTTTACTTTTGGTACTTTAAGTACATTTTGATACCAAAACTTATCTACTTTTACACAAGTACATTTTGAATTCCGGACTTTTACTTGAAACAGAGTACTTCTACATTGCAGTATTGATACTTTTACTTAAGTAAAACATGTGAGTACTTTTTCCACCACTGATCCTATACAACTATCCTGCACTATGCAGAAAAACTACGACACAAGGTTACAGTGTCCTCACCGTATCCCGTCCCAGAACAAATAAAGTGTCCATTTCAATCAGTGCAATGCGAAAGAAAAGTGTCAGTGTTCACAGCATGCAATCAGCACAATAACCATACCCTAAAAGTGTCATTAGAGGGCAGAGTCCTTGATACGTCTATTATTTCAAGTTATGTCACGGTTGACCTGGCAGAGCGACCATTGTGTGTCTCATTGTAAATCCTCGCTACTGGCACAAAGGACATGCCAAAGTCTCACACAGGCATCCAAGCTTCCTCGCCATCTCCTCCATCCCCACGACGGAGCCAGCCTTCCTCCGCAGCCTGTTTAGCTTGTTAGTGTCACCCACTCTGTTGTCGTCGGTCCCCCCCTGTGATATGCTCTATGCACAGCAGCCATATTGGAAAGAAATTGGGCCTCTTCCATACTTCCTGCACAGGTGTTGCCAATGATACTAATGAAGGCTCTGTTCCATTCTGGTCAAACAGAGTCAGGGTGCTGATATTGTGTCATGTTGGCTCACTGGAAACGCCCTGCTACACCAGTGGGTCTCAAATTGTGGTCCAGGGACCCTCATGGTTCCTTGAGGGGGTTTCAAATGGCCCCTTACTGGTGTGTAACTCTAAGAGTGTACAAATGGAACCAAATGGACCCGTAAGGGTCCATTTGTACACTCAATCATTGGCAACTGCGAATGTCTTCACACTATGGCTGCTGTGAATAGGGTGCATTGGCAACGGTGCGCCTCGCAAGTCTGCATGTTACGTTTGTGATGTCCACTGTCCACGATCCAACCATTAGGCAATTTTAATATAGGATAGGATAACACTGCTAGAACACTGTACCGCATGTGGCAGGGGGCGTCAGTGGCTCAGGGGTAGAGTGGGTTCCCCCAGTGTTATTGTTGAAGTGTCCTTGGGGCAAGACACTGAACCCTACATTGCCTCCAATGAGTCGGTCGGCGCTAGCTTGCTACCATTGGTGTGTGAATGTGGGAAAAGTGAAAACGCTGGCGTCGACTGTTCGCCGCTTCACCTCCCAATGCCCCCCCCCCAATGAAATTCATTAGAACACACAACAGACACACCGTTCTTGATTGATTGATTGATTGATTGATTGATATGCAAAATCATTTAGTTCTGGACATGAAAAGTCTGAGAACCTCTGATATAGCAACATACGTTTTTTCAAAAAAAACAGTCAGGATATAGAAGACATTTGTAGAATATATATTCATAGATTTGCACACATTTTCAAGATTTTTCTGACATAGCAGATCTACAAGCTCATAGCTCACTCGGTGCCGCGCTATGAGCTTGTATATCTGCTATTTTTGAATAGCCCAAAGAAATCTAAAAATGTTAAAAGGTCAAAAGAGCTTAGGTAACTTCGGGTCAAAGTCTTCCCTCTGCGCGATCAGTTTTTCGTCTAACAAAGGTGCGAGGATTCGGTGTCTCAGGGCGACGTCTGCAAACAGCACAAAGAAGATGGCCTCGATATCGGGGCGATCCGCCCTCTTCTTTGAGGAGCCTGCAGCGTTGGATATCCTCCAGGGTGTTGTTTTGTGTTCCTCTACTTCCCACTGGAACACTTTGCTGGCATGCCTTCACGCCACAGTTGTAGGACGCCTTGACCACGTCGAACACGTTCGTGGGAACCAGGCGTGTGAACGGTGGACCTTATTGGAGAGTGTCGGAAGATTTTTTTTTTTTCCTTAAGTAAAAGCAGCAATCCCACAACAGGAAAATACTCTGTTACAAGCAAAAGGCCTGTATTCAAAATTTCACTTGAGCAAAAAGTATTGTCATCAAGATATGCTTAAAGTACCAAAATGAAAGTACTAACTTGTTTTGCCAATCAGGAGAGAGTACACATTTATCAGCTTAAATGTTATACTTTTCCATTTCCAATTTTGTCTTCTCGTTTCTTTGTGTCATCACTTCCAATTTCACTCGTTTAATCTGTATCCTGTGCGAGTTCTCTCTCCTGATTGGATGAAATTGGTATCCTGACCTGAAAATGCAGTTGTTCACCAACGTATATGGCCCAACCTTTAGGAACCTTTGTATTTGCCCAGAATGAAGAGTTACTAAACTCAAGTGTCGAACTCAATAAACATGGAAAGCTATATTAATTATTTTTCAGTGAGCCATTATCCCTGTCTTTCAGCTGTATTTAAAAATCTTCACATTCTTGCTCCATTACACACAATCACAGAACACTAAATATTAGCTAAAAAACACATTGC
Organism: Gymnoscopelus microlampas; assembly: GCF_963454915.1. Lineage (NCBI taxonomy): Eukaryota > Metazoa > Chordata > Actinopteri > Myctophiformes > Myctophidae > Gymnoscopelus > Gymnoscopelus microlampas. The sequence goes on along the minus strand of NC_139941.1, from coordinate 6,389,244 downwards.
ACTTATAAATAAACTATTTCTGGGGATTCGAGGCATTTCCTAATAGTTAGGTGTCCAACATTGTGTAACAAGTGCAATGTTTTCTTGAAATGACATTTTGGAGAATAAAGGTTTTTCCTAATAAAAGAAAAGTTCCAATTTCTATCAGTTCTTTCAGCCATAGGTACCTGTGTTCACTATCCCATCAACAGTCCTATAACACCTTACACATGGCAAAGGATCTAAGGACCATTTTGAAGGTAACTCTATGTTATTGACGGTATATCGGAAGAATTCACCATTTCCTCTTAACCCATTAAAATCGGTGTCTGTGTCATTTTAGATATTTGCGTTGGCTATTCAAAAACAGCAGTTATGGCTTACAAGCTCACAGCTTATACATCTGCTATTTTTTAACATTTTAGAAACGTCTTGAAAGTGTGAGAACTAATTGATTTAGAAGGCATGTGTAGAATTGGCCTCAGGTCTTAATGGGTTAATATCCACAAGAGCAACACACTTACAGACTGCAGCCTTTCAGAAAGGCTCTTTAAAATGTGTTAAGTAAGCCAGACACACTGAAAACAGGCACTTCAGTAGTAGATTTAGAGAGCTTATATTTCAGCAATGAGTAATAAAAAAGTAATTGCATGGTGTAAAACAAATTTGCCTAACAGACAGCTCATAATGAACTATGGATCTCTATCTTCTCCTCTCCTCCCCTCCCCTCCCCTCCCCCTCCTCTCCTCTCCTCTCCTCTCCTCTCCTCTCCTCTCCTCTCCCGCATGGTGTCATGGCTACTGTTGTACATACATTTGTGTCAGTATGTCTAAGAGTGAATGGATGTGTATTATCTCTGCTCACCCTTCACTCTGCTGTCAAACTGTACATACAAAAATGCGCGAGAGAGAGAGAGAGAGAGAGAGAGAGTGTGTGTGTGTGTGTGTGTGTGTGTGTGTGTGTGTGTGTGTGTGTGTGTGTGTGGTAGATGTGCTATTTTTTGGCTTGCAGGCTCATGGTTAAAAATGGCACGTACAAAAAATGGCATTCATAAAATCACGGTCTTAAAATGTTGATCTCCTCAAGTAGGCTATACACACACATACATGTATACGTGTGTGTGCATGCGTGCGTACGTGCGTGCGTTTGTGCGTGTGCGTGTGTGTGTGTGTGTGTGTGAGCGATTGACAGGGTCAGATGAGGGGGGGGGTGTTTAATCCTGTGTGTGTGTGTGTGTGTGTGTGTGTGTGTGTGTGTGTGTGTGTGTGTGTGTGTGTGTGTGTGTGTGTGTGTGTGTGTGTGTGTGTGAGTGTGTTTGTGTGTGTGTGTGTGTGTGTGGGGGGGGGGCGCTAGGATACTGTATGGAGATGGAACAGAGAGGCGTGTTTATCCTTGCATGCATCTCCTGGCTGACAGAACTCTGTCCCGTGAGATGCTGTCAAAACTGAGACGCTCTGAAGGAGAAGAAAATCTGTCAGCAATGTGAGACATTAAAGTATGGTTCCTCAATCGCTGTGAGACGTTTGACAGCTTGAAGCTTAATATTGCAAGCAAAGACATTGGTACCACCAGTGGACCAATGCTGAATAACCTGAAAGGGATATTTCACTTTCAAACATTATTTGAAAGTGAAATGTCCCTTTAAGGGTTGGGGGGGTTACATAAGCAAGGTAAAACACTAGGTAACACATCAAGTGCTTAGAAATAGTAATCTAGGATCAGGTGGGCTAAACCAAGAACCTATATCATCAGTCTAAACATTATAATAATATAAAAAAATGTATAATCCGTACATTGAAACTATACAAACTATATGCCTGGTGAACAAATGAACCTGGCATCTGTCTACATAACATGCTATCTAAATTACATTTTCACCTCTGCATAAGAGGTCAAGGCTATAGGGCAAGTGCTAGTTCTCAAGAGGTGATTTATTTTCATATAACGATATTTATATTTTTCATATTGTTTGCTATAAAGAACCCATACAGAAATTCTGCATATCTGAGAAAAATATAAATATACATAACTCTATATAATAGATACAGAACAGTGTTTGTGGACCCCCAAATTATTACGTAGGCTATAGGCTTTTTCCAAGATTATTATTATGATTATTACTACATTTTTATTTTATAGCAAATCGTCTGTTTTCTACTAACCTAAAAGGGGGTTAAAAGTGGTTATATTTTGGTGCTATAATACAGTGGTTCTCAAATTGGGGTCTGGGGACCCCCAGGGGTCCTTGGGGTGGTTCCAGGGGGTCCCTGTTAATAGCATCACAATGATGTTGTAGCACTTCATCCATATTTTATACCATGGCTATTCAAAAAATAGCTTTGTGCCACGCTGCGTGCTTGTACATCTGGAAGATTTTTAATAATTTAGATTTTTTTTTAACACAAATCTTCTCTTCTGGAGACAGTGCAGGCACAAAACCTTTTCAGATGGGGGTCTTTCACTTCAAAAAGTTTGAGAACCACTGCTATAACAAGTCATTTAGCTGGGGTCCCCCCTGGAACCCCCTACAACAGTGGTTTTCAACTAGTGGTCCGGGGACCACCAGTGGTCCTTGAGGGAGTACCAGGGGGTCCCCAGCTAAATTAGTTAATAGTGTCACGATATCATTTTTAACCACTTAGCTTTGGCTAGATCTAGCAGATCTACAAGATCTACAAGCTCTAGCAGATCTACAAGCTCATAGCGCGGCACCGAGTGCCGCGCTATGAGCTTGTAGATCTGCTATTTTTGAAAAATCTTGAAAAAGTGTGCATAATTATCTTTGAATATTTATATTTTTTAAAGTGTACATTAACTGATATCTTTGCTTCTGGGGTTCCCTGGCACAAAACATTTTCAATTGGGGGTCCGCGGCCAAATGTATATCAATTTAGGGCTCCTTGGCATGAAAAAGGTTGAAAACCACTGCCCTACAAGGACCCCCGGGGGTCCCCCGGACGGACCCCACTTTGGAGAATTCCCCCCCATGTGATGCGCAGTTACAACTGCATGAATATGATAAAACCGCCAGATGGCGCTGACCGACCAATATTGGACCAGGGCTAAAAAAACCTTACCCGGAAATACTAGTCTGTTTAAAGTTGGAAAAAATAGCCCCGGATCCATAGATATGCCCGGATCTACAAGCTCACAACGCGTCGCGGACGGGACGCGTTGTGAGCTTGTAGATCCGGGCTAACCCCGGAAGCGATACGGTGTTGGACCTTTAACAACAAAGCAGTTTGTTTGCTACTGAGTTGACAGTTAGAAAAGCAGCATGGCGCTGGATGTGAAGGCTAGAGCTAAGAGATACGAGAAGTTAGACTTTCTCGGAGAGGGACAGGTAATAAAATATAAATGCATAATATAAAAATATATACATAGAAATATATTTAAAATATAAATTCGGTGTTTGAACCCGTTTCGAAGGACATTTTGGCACCTTGAAAGCTACGAAGCTTCAACACGGTTGTTAATGTAAACACATACTGTTGTATGCAAGAAATAGGCTCTATGCATAGTATCACTTCTTTCACAGGTGTTACCAATACTAATGAAGGCTCTGTTCCATTTAGTGTAGCACAGTGGTTTCCACGACCCCCATAACTCTGAGAGTGTACACAAATGGAACCCAATGGATCCATTTGTACTCTCAGAGTTACACACCTGCAAGGGGCCATTTGGAAGCCCATGAGGGTCCCTGGACCCCCAACTGTAGACCCACTGGTGTAACAGAGTGTTTCCAGTGAGCCAACATGCACAATAGCAGCACCCTGACTCTGTTTGACTAGAATGGAACAGAGCCTTCATTAGTATCATTGGTAACACCTGTTAATGTCTTCATAATATGGCTGCTGTGAACAGAGCCTATTGTCCCATGTTTGGTTCATAACGGGATACAGGAAGAGTGTTATGTTGGCTGTTCTTCTTTCCAAAAAAAAATTAAAAAATTAGAAAATAATTTGGAAAATGTTCAGAAGGAAAGTACACCTGATTTGAACATTCTTTAACATTTCTCTCAGTGGTGTAAAGTAACTTAAGTACATTTACTCAAGCACTGTACTTTTTTTTGGTACAATTTTGAGTAATTCTTTCTACTTTACTGGAGTATTCCAATTTTCGGTACTTTTACTTCTACTCCACTATACATCTCAGAGGCAAATATTGTACTTTTACTCCACAAAAAAAAATTGACAGCTTTGGTTACTAGTTACTTTGCAGATATACATTATTATATTATAAAACATACATTAACCACTTCAGTCCTATTTTATACATAGGCTATTTGAAAATAGCCAATCTACAAGCTCACAACACGTCGTGAGCTTGTAGATCTGCTATTTTCAAACATTTTGGTACTTTAAGTATATTTTGATGCCAATACTTTGGTACTTTTACAGGCCTTTTACTTGTAACAGAGTATTTATATTCTGTGCTATTGCTACTTTTACTTAAAATATCTGAGTAATTTTTCCCCCACTGCATTTTATATTTCTACAATTGCTACAACACCTGTGGATAGCCAGTCATTTTGGGCATAAACAATAAGTTGAAGGGTAGATAGACATACATGTAACACGTTTATAACAGTATGACAAGTTATAATGGTGACATGCAGTGTACCTGGATGTCTGGTCTGTGATCATTTATGATGGCTTTATAGATGAGTGATTCACAGCCTTTTCTAAAGTTGAAGTTATTATTTTTTGTTAAAATTCCAATTGTGTCTGTTCATTTCTTTGTGTCGTCACTTCCAATTTCACTTGTTTAATCTGTATCCTCTATGAGTTCTCTCTCCTGATTGGATCAAATTGGCATCCCGACCTATATAACTATAATATAGTTCATATTATTTCAGAGTGCTATTAGCTGTCCGTGTGGCATATTGTTTTTGTTTGATATGATTTTAATGTGTCTATTATGATGTGTGCTGTACAGTAAAGTGCCTCTCAGCAGTGTTGACATTAACCAGTGTCTAAATTCAACCGTTTCTTGTTGTCTTTCATCTGCAGTTTGCCACAGTATACAAAGCCAGAGATAAAAACACTGACACCATAGTCGCCATCAAAAAGGTACCGGTTGTGCTTTTCAAAATGCTTTTATTCTCTGATCGATTAATATTCAAGTCAGTGCAGGGGCTTGAAACTGAATTTTCATTCATGTTCTCTCTCTCTCTGTCCCCCCCCCCCCCCCTCTCTCTCTCCTCTGACAGATAAAGGTTGGCCATAGAACTGAAGCTAAAGATGGTGAGTTATTATTATTATTATAAGTTGGTGTTTGTGTGAGAACCACAGTACATTATTGCAATGAGACAAACACTACGCCATACATGGGCAACTGACGTCCTGGGGGGCCCCCACCTTCACTTAATGCGGCCTCAAAAATAGCAGATGTACAAGCTATGAGCTTGTAGATCTGCTATTTTTGAAAAATCATGAACATTTGTGCAAATATTAGATTTTTAGGTTTTAGTTTTTTTTTTTATATTTGTAACTCCAATCTTTGCTTCTGGGAGTTCCTGGAACTAAATATCTTACAAATGTTCGCTTTAAAAAATATATATATTTCAAGATTTGCACACATAGCACACTCGAGCTTGTATATCTGCTATTCTTGAATAGCCGAAGAAATCTTAAAATGACACAAATGATGCTTTCCCTTGTCTTAAAGGGTTAAACAATGAAAATAGCATTGTGAGCTTGTAGATCTGCTATTTTCACTGCTTTTGTGCGACACTTGTATGATGAAGCAGAGCATTAATTTATGAACAAAACATAAACAAAAATAATGCACATACAGTACAAGGTTTCTGCCTGCCAGCAACGATTCAGTGATCACATATCATGTATGGGGCACACAATAGACCCGGTGTGATACTGATCAATTACCCTTCAGCTAGCCTCGATCTCCAGGCTTTTATTGTTTAGTTTTGCTAAAAAATAAAAGCCTAGAGGAGTGCGTCGGTGTACCCGGTATAGGAAGTGTTTCATTTCCCCAAACAACCAGAGTGCAGTGAAAATAGCAGATCTACAAGCTCACAACGCGTCGCATCGCGGCACGTTGTGAGCTTGTAGATTTATACCTAGGCTATTTTATACCTCAAATAGCCTAGGTATAAAATAGGGCTAAAGTGGTTAATGTGTGTTTTATAATTCATTTATATCTGCAAAGTAACTAGTAACTAAAGTTTTCAAATAATTGTAGTGGAGTAAAAGTACAATATTTGCCTCTGAGATGTAGTGGAGTAAAGTAAAAGTATAGACAATTGGAAATACTCCAGTAAAGTAAAAGTACCTCAAAATTGTACTTTAGTACAGTACTTGAGTAAATGTTCTTAGTTACTTTACACCACTGTAAATGGCTCTCCTCTCCGGGAGGGCATGGGTGTGATCTATATGGCTGTGTATATGGAATACATGAAATGTATGTAATATCACAGTCATACTAGGGCTATTCCATCCTGTACATGTCAGGGACCCCTATTTGAAAAAAAATTGTGCCAGGGACCCCTATAACAGAATACATTTGTTGATAGATTTAGTGCAGATTTCTATAAATGTCTATAGGCTACTGTAGGTGAGGAGATGACGGTGGAGAGAGAGTGAAACCTATGATGTGAATAGTCATTGTTATACGTTGTCTCGTTGAGCTAAAAAATAGTGAAATAAACCTTTAAAATATACCATGTATACTTGCGAACCATGTAAACACTCTGCACTTATTTATCAGGCATCAACAGGACGGCCCTTCGAGAAATCAAACTTCTGCAGGAGTTGCATCATCCAAACATCATTGGTGTGAGTTCCAGTTTAAACCAGTTTTATCCATTATCCCAGTGGTATTCAACCCGTTCACCGCCGCAGAAGAAAACTTTTGTGTCTTTTCATTTTAATGCCATAATCTATATATTTGTATTATGTGTAACCAGTGAAGCAGCTTCTAATTCCACTGTTGTTTACAGCTACTGGACGCTTTTGGTCACAAATCCAACATCAGTCTTGTGTTTGACTTCATGGAGACGGATCTTGAGGTGAGGACACCATAGCTAGAGTATAAGAACTAGAGAATGGACGGCCCCACCTTTTCATTTCAGGAGTCTGAAGACTCCCCTCTTCAGACTCCACCTTAGCCCGTAGCACTTGCCCTAGCCTTCCCTTGACGAACTTGCAGGCTTATGCAAAGGGTCAAATGTAATTTAGATAGCATGTTATTTAGACAGATACCAGGTTCATTTGTTGACCTGGCTGGCATCCTATAGTTTCAATGTACATATTATTAGTTTTTTTATATTCTACTGTTTAGACTGATGATAGGTTCTTGGTTTACCTATGATCCTAGATTACGGTTTCTATGCATTTTATGTATTACCTCGTGTTTACCTTGTTTACTGTAAATCGATCTGGATTAAGAGCGCCTGCTAAACACCTAAATTGTAATTAAGTTCGGTTACCCAGCGCATGAGGCACCCGGAAGTACACTCTTCTTCCTCTGATTTGATTCAAGTTTCTCTTTGATAACATTTAACTTTTGAGGGCAGTACGCAGGCCTCAAATCTAGCCTCATATTGCGCTGATCGGAGCAATGGCCATTGCAATGGCCATGTGTGCAATTTAGGTTTTGTGGTCAGGCTATTCCCATGCCAGACCACTGAACAGTGTTTGTGCCAAGTTTGGTGCGGATCGGAGCAACGGTGTGCCTTGCAAGTCTGGATGTTACGTTTGTGACGTGTAAAAAGAAAAAAACGGTACACATTCGGCTGCGTATTTTGCTGATAACGATCTCGTCAAAAGAGTCAAATGATGGCAGATATATCGTCCAGACCCTAATACAGATGAATTATTCAGTACGACATGATAAAGATCAATACATCACATCCTGTTGGAGAGAAACCAAACAAGAGTGCACTTGGGGGGAAAAAAATAAATCTATATTTCTCTGCTCCCAGCTCTCATGCTGAACCATAATGGCTGTTAATCTGGCAGCACAGCGCACATGAATGTGAAACTTGATCCAGATCCGTTTCTCCCAGCATGGCTTTTTAGCTTTCGTCTCTGTCGGGTGGAAACCTCATATATCCAAAACTGTTAACTTTTCAGGATTCAAATAAAAAAAACGGCAAAAGTAGCAGATCTACAAGCTCGAAACGCGTCGCTTCGCGCCGCGTTTCGAGCTTGTAGATCTGCTACTTTTGATGCTTTTGTGTGACGCTGTAGTGTGATGAAGTTGGGCGTTAATTTACGAAGAAACAGAAAAGGTTAGAATGTGGAGATGAGAGGTTTCTGCCCGACAACAGCGTTTTATTTTTAGGCTATGCTCTCACGTTTCTGTTTCTGTTGTTGTGACTTGATTGGGGACAGATGTTGGACGGCGTTGTGTTTTTCGGAGTGTGTGGCGTAGGGACGGAGTCGTAAACCTGCAGGGGGTTCAGATAGAGATGTTGGATTTAAATAGCCTGAACAGGCCTGTCACAATTATTACATAATCGCTCGATCGCAATTATTTGAGCGATAATCACAATAATTCTTGCATCGTCGTCATAATTGTCATAATTGTTTCCATGTTGGAAAAGATGTTCATACATTTTCCAATATTTTCAAAGAATTGCGGAAATAGCCGAGCTACAAGCTTACAACGCGTCGCATTGGCGCAGTGTAAGCTTGTAGATCGGTTATTTCCGCAATTTTTAAGAAGCCTAAAAGGCAAACATGAATATAATTTGTATTCCTATGTTCTGATGTTCAATGATAAAAACACAATTAAATCGTTAATCGCAATCGTTCTGTATGACAAATCGTCAACTTACATTTTGTAATGGTGACAGCCAGCCTGATCACAATCATTTGAGAGAATCACAATTATTTATAATCATCAGAATTGTTTTCCATTAATCTGTATGATTTCATCTAATATTAAAATTTGATTTGTAAAACAAACTACATAGCATAGAAAATCAAGAAAATTGAAAAAAAAAAAGAATATATTAATGAATAAAAATGTATCATTTTATAATAATAATAATACTCATCTGTTGAAATGTCTCTGTCTGTCTGTCTGTCTGTCTGTCTGTCTGTCTGTCTGTCTGTCTGTCTGTCTGTCTGTCTCACTCCCTCTCAGGTGATAATTAAAGACAGTAGCTTGGTTCTGACTCCAGCCAACATCAAAGCCTACACCCTGATGACTCTACAGGGGCTGGAATACATGCACCACCACTGGATCCTGCACAGGGTGAGAGACAGAGAGCACCTTTAAGAACTAACCGTGTAGACCATGGTTCTCAAAGGGTCCTTTAGGGGGTTCCCACCCAGCATAATAATTTAATATAGCATCAAAATTATTTTAACCATATTTTATATCTTTGGCTATTCAAAAATAGCAGATCTTCAAGCTCACAAGCTTCTCGGGGTCCTTGGCACAAAATATCTTGAGATGGGGGTCCGCAGCCAAGTACATATCATTTTTGGGGTCCTTGACATGGAAAATGTTTGAGAACCACTGATGTTGACCAAAGTGCTGTTCCATATCACATAACATTAGCAAGTGAACAGAGTGCAACACCAATAGAAAAGATAACCAGATCAGCTCTTCGATTTTTATCTGTGAGGCCAAACAAGTTTGTGTCCAGACCTTGTAGTCCGAGATTTAAAGCATTGAAGGACGTGGAAATATACAGTACATACATTAATTTGAGGGTCCTTGACATGAAAATGTTTGAAGAACCACTGCTCTAAAACGACATTAGACAATACACTTTGACTTGCCTGCCCTTGTCGCTCAGTTTGGGCTTGTTTTCATGGACCCGGTTGCTTGTTTCTCCCGCAAAATCTGCCAACGCTTGTCAGAGTACTGTGAATTTGTTGTACTGTCTGAGAGTGAATGGGTGTTTTTTTTTTTTCGTTTTTTTTTTTTTAAGGATCTGAAACCCAATAACCTTCTGCTGGACGGGAGTGGAGTGTTGAAGTTGGCAGATTTTGGCCTGGCCAAAGCGTTTGGCAGCCCGAACAGAGTGTACACGCATCAAGTGGTCACCAGGTGGGAGCTCTCTTCTATCGCATTGGTTCTCAAAGTGGGGTCCCGGGAACCCCAGGGGGTACCCAGTAAAATGAGTTAAATATAGCATCACAATCATGTTAACCACTTTGACCATATTTGATACTTTGGCTATTCAAAAATAGCATATCTACAAGCTCATAGCGCGGCCGCGCTATGAGCTTGTAGATCTGCTATTTTTGGAAAATGTTGAGGATTTGTGCAAATCTTTGAATATATATTTTTAATGCGATTTTTTTTTACTCAAATCTTAGCTTCTGGGGGTCCCTGGAACAAAATGTTTTGAGATGGGTGTCCACGGCCAAATACATGATCTATTTGGGGGTCCTTGACATGAAAACGTTTGAGAACCACTGTTCCATCGTATCAACAGTGGTGTTTACACTGTGCTGAATACCGTCGCTGTCGGGAGGGATACCTTGTATGTCCAAAAGCGTTACTTTTCAGGGAAGGGGGGTGCGGGGCCGGGGTCCTTATGTAGTCACAAGCCCGTATTAATACTTTTCATTGGTTCAAATTCTAAAATTGCTAAAATAGGTTGGGTATTTTTGCTACTTTTGTGCAACACTCTTGTACGACCAAGTAGGACATTCATTTATTAAAAAACGTATTGAAATCTATATAAATATGGAGATAGAAGGATTCCACCCGACAGCAACGATATGCACCTTTGCACCACTAATGTATTTCTAACAATCCTCAAGCTCCTCCCCACAAAAACATAAACATTTCTATTATTCTAATTAATTCATATTTAACATTAAAGACCGTAAAATACGGATTTGTACTTGGTAACGTGCCGGTATCATGCACTGACAATAGCCAATCTACAAGCTCACAACGTGTTGCACACCATGTGTCGCACTGCGACACGTTGTGAGCTTGTATATCGGCTATTTTCGGATTTTTCCCTCCTTTTTTCCCCCTGATGTAGTATCAAGCCCTTAATAGACAGATAGTATTTTTATAAACCTCCCCTTCACACTGCACTTACATTTCATAGACTCATGAAAGGTTCAAAGGTTACAATGTATATTTTTAAGCAGCTTATATATTTTCCAGATATAATTATGCCATGGCCCACTAGGGGTCAGTGTTGTAGCAGTCTTCTATACTTGTGAGGACCAAATATCCCCACAAGTATATAGTAGTATAGACGACATGAGGACCATTTTCCTGGTCCTCACAAGAAAAGGATTTTGGGAGAGTTAGGTTTACATTATTAGAAAAAGATTCAGGTTAGGATCAGACATTTAGAGTTAACCCATTAAGACCGGGAACGCATCTGTGTCATTTTAGATTTTAACCACTTTAACCATTATTTTATACTTTGGCTATTAAAGCAGATAAACAAGCAGATCTACAAGCGCATAGCGCGGCACCGATTGCCGTGCTATGAGCTTGTAGATCTGCCATTTAAAAAAAATCTTTATATGTATACATATATATATTATATCTCTGCTGTCCAGCCAGAAACTGCTAACTCCAAAACGCTCATTGTTCAGGAAACGCAAAAACAAAATATACGTTTTTCAGGAAATGAAGAAAACCTTATATTTTTAGAACAAAGCAATACTGCCTCATCAAAGTTGGTATAGTGACTTTATATATTGTCAGATACTTGCATGTGTCATTATATTATCAACACTTTAACCAAATCGCAGGTAAATCAACACTTTACCCAGCGCAAGTGGAGTTAGCAGTTTCAGATGAGCAGAAATCAAGCTGAAGTGGAGTTAGGTGTCCAAACAACAATAGCTCCACTCGCTGCTAAGGGAGAGGTTTCTGAAGGGTACAAATTCTCAAAAGCTAACAATGGATCTCCAAGCTCACAATGCATCACAACAACGTGTGAATTAATGCCCTGATGCTTCATGCCACTTATTATATAGGCCTACAATAATAAACAGGACTTTAAATATTACAATAACTTCTGCAAAGAGGTAGTAGAATAGCGCGACAGAAATGCTATGAACGCCTTTCTTCTTGTCACATTGCTCTCCTCATTAAACACTTAATAGATTTTAGAAATATAATTACTTGTTTTCATAACATTAGCGTCAGTGCTAAGTTTGATAAACAGGTACACTGCATAGTTTTAACAGACTACGGGGAGCTTGTTTACGTGGTCCTCCTCCTCGTTCACTGCGCAACGCGCTCTACTCATGCTGTTGAAAAGCAGCGCTGTAGAGGAGAGGGGGGAGTTGTTTGTTTTTGACGGACAGTTTGAGGATCCAATGGAGTTGGGAGTTTTCGTCAGAGGCGCTTTTTAATACTTTTCATTGGTTCAAATGTTTTGATATTTTACACAGACCTAAAGGGTGTTCAATAGCCTTGATTTATGAAAAAAAAAAAAAAAACTGAAAATGGAGTTAGCTGGTCCTGGCTGGACACCGACGATATATACATATTTATTAATTATTATTATTTTCTTTTTTTTACAGTGAACATTTGTAACTCAAATCTTTGCTTCTGGGGGGTCCCTGGAACAACATATTTTCTGACTGGGGTCCGCGGCCAAATACCTATCATTTTAGGGGACCTTGACATGAAAATGTTTGAGAACCACTGATATTATAGCAAACATAAGTTGTTTCAGGAAACTGTTAGGATTTAGAAGACATTTGTAGAATCGTATCTCAGGTCTTAATGGGTTAAACATGATTCATACGTAGTTTCGTGCCAGTGTCATGCACCGAAATATTGCTGTCCTAAAATATTGATGTCCTCACAAGTATAGTAATGCGTCTGTCTGTCTGTCTGTCTGTCTGTCTGTCTGTCTGTCTGTCTAGGTGGTATCGATCTCCTGAGCTGCTGTTCGGAGCCAGGATGTATGGAGTGGGGGTGGACATGTGGGCCGTTGGGTGCATCTTGGCAGAGTTGCTGCTTCGGGTACACACACACACACACACACACACACACACACACACACACACACACACACACACGTTTGTATTACTTTTCTAAGATCATCAAAATTGTATAAATCGTTGCTTTATATACATATTCGAACTTTTAGTTTCTATCTTAAATTAACGCCCTACTTGATCATACTACAGCGTCACTCAAAAGCATAACAAGTAGCAGTTTTGAGGTTGTAGATCTGCTACTTTTGCTTTTTTTTATTTGAATCCTGGAAAGTAACAGTTTTGGACATATGAGGTTTCCACCTCGACAGAGACGATATGCAATTTTTACCTTGGTTTTAGCATTTTAAACCCTAATCCTGAAGTCTGAGTAATGCTTAGTTTCACGCCGGTGTTTGCACCGAAAATAGCTGATCAACATGTTGTGAGCTTGAAGATCTGCCAATTTCATTGCATGACACCGGTGCGCAACTAAGTGTAAATCAGGCATAATTCCAACCCTAACCCCTAAACCTAACCTCTAAATGTGTAATCCAAACCCTAACCCCAACCTGAATCTTTTCCTTATTGCAAGCCTAACTCCCCAAATATTTGTGTCACCCACTCCCAAATAATCAGTTGGATGCCACATTAAACACGGAACGGAAGATATTTCATTGAATAAAAAGCCAATATTATTTTAGCACAGGGAACATAATTGCCTGTCATCAAACAGTGTTTGTGTGTGATGTCAGATAAGTGGTTTATTATGGGATGGAGCCGTTCCTCACCACTTAGTATTTCTTCCTCATGGGAATCCATTAGAATGTCTTTTATGCTGCGAACGTTTAATCTTCTTTTCCCACAATCCAAGTCATGTCTTAAAGAGGAAAGACTGAAGGCAAAAACAAACTGGAAAATATGGTGATCATGACGATTAATTGTCATCAATCTATTAATGCACGAAATCTAGGCGTAGTAGGCTTGTCTGTCTATCCCGGGCATGACTCGGGCTCTGGCCCACTGATTGACCTCAAACTTGCCTTGAATGCCCCAGATGACCCATACAGTGTGTTCAGACCTGTAAGGGTCCATTTGGTTCCTAACTATGAATCATTTAGCTCTACAGTACGTGACATGAAAGCACGTCCTCCATGCAGTAACACAATTAGGGATGTTAACAATTAATCGATTAATCGAATTAATCGATTAAGAAATTATCCGATTAAATCAAACAATTAACAATGAATTTTTTTTATTTTTTTTTTTATTTTTTTTAAATGTTCACAATCCAAGATATGATGATTTGAAGATGTTCTGCTCCATTCACTTCTTGTTTAACTTACTGAAAAAGGCTGTATCTCGGCTCCTAAGCACTTTTTTGGGGGATTTTTTTTTTAATCTGAAATTAAGATTCTCAGATTTAAAAAAAAACGCCGCTTATCAGTTAACCGGTTAATCGGTTGATAAGGTTATCAATTATCAATTAATGAATTGATCGATAATTTGCATCCCTAAACACAATGTAACACGTGTCTGTGTATGTGTATGTGTTTGTGTTTGTGTGTGTGTCTAGCTACCATTCCTAGCTGGAGACTCTGACCTGGACCAGTTGTCAAAGGTCTTTGAAGCCCTGGGAACACCGACAGAGGAGACCTGGCCGGTACGTACCTTCACATTAACCCAAGGTGACAATAAAGTCTGTGGCACTTTCCCCTGCCACCAAATCCATTCAATGGTGGTCGAAGAGACGCCCATGGATTAAAGTGCTCTGTCGCCATATCTGTCCATGTGTTTCTCTTGGCTAACTCTTGTCTTTTTCTCTAAAGATGCTTAGTTGCACAACAAAGATAGCTGATCTACTAAGCTCACAATGCATTGCAGCGTGACACACACATTGCGAGATTTTGTTTTGCTTTAGTTTAATCGTGTGTGTGTGTCATTTTACGTTGCGCCATCAAAATAAAATACATTTTCTCCGTGTGTGTGCACAGGGTATGAGCAATCTACCAGACTACGTGTCCTTCAAGTCGTTTCCAGGGACTCCTCTGGAAATGATCTTCAGTGCAGCTACAGATGACCTACTGGAGCTGCTCCAGGGTCTGTTTACCTTCAACCCCAACACCAGATTCACAGCCACACAGGTACTACTTCAATGACCCCCCCCCCCCCCACCCCCCCAACTGTTTACTGTACAAATCTTTTTTCATATGATGTTTTTTGCACATTGTTTATTATTGTTTGTCTTTAAATGTCTCGATGAATTGAATACACAGGACCTTGATGCCTAATAAGGAGATGGGTGTTTTATTTTTTACTGAATTCAAATGTCCTTTTATAACGTTTCTTTTGCTTGAGGTTTTATGTAAAGCACATTGAATTGCCAATGCCTTGCTGTTGAAATGTGCTATACAAATAAACTTGCCTGTGCATGTAGACACTTTGATACAATGAATAACCTGATTATTCCCTGTAATTGGTGTACATGTAAATGTTACAGTACCTGTGAGAAAAGCGGAACGGGGATCGGCCGTTTTATACCACTAGTCGATGCGGTTGACCGTCCCAAAAAAAAAAAAAAAAAACGTCAACGAAGGCAAACAGGAAGCCGATGGGCTGAACGGGCACGCTAATCGCCGCCGTGGCCTCGAGGGCGCATTTTACCCCGGCGGCCGGGGGATGTTTCGTTTCCCTCGAGGGGCTTAGCCTCTAAGAGACGCGGCCCGGTCTCCCGCGGCGGAAAAACGATTGCTCCGCGTTCCACTTTTCCCACATGTACTGGTTTCCCACATGAACTGTAACATAAACTCACACTATAATTTGTGTGTGTGTGTGTGTGTGTGTGTGTGTGTGTGTAGGCTCTGAAGATGGCTTACTTCAGTAATCGTCCTGGTCCCACAGCCGGGCCCTTGCTGCCAAAACCCAACCAAGCCACAGAGGCCCTCCGGGAGAAAGACAGGGGGCCCACTGTCGGCTTCAAGAGGAAGATGGATGCTATAGACTCAAGTATGTATATACAGTGTGTGTGTGTGTAAATGTAAACACTTGAAAGCTATCATACCTATTCCGTGGCGAACATTCAGCGAATGTAGCCGATCTACAAGCCCTTGTAGGCTTTTCTCTTCGTCAGACATCACTGGTAGTGAAATAATTACCCTTGAATTCAGATGTCACCTGACGTTTTGGTACTTTTAGTCTAGGCTAAAAGTACATTAGAAAATGATGATGATAGGGCGCCCCTGGTAGCTGACCAATTAAGGACGCATACCGTGAATAAGGCTATAGTAGTATCCCAGTCTCTCTCTCCCTCACCGTAATTTATCTGAAATAAAACATAAAATGGACAAAAATGATATATAAATATATATATATATATATATTTTATATGTATATATATATACACTAATAATACACTACTGAAAAAAGTATAGCAGATTTAATCATTGTAGAATGTTTCCAAGATACCTATCAGAATATTATTGTCAATCCACAATCCACTTTTTTTGTGTAACGTTTGTCTCTCGTATCTTCGTAGAGAGTCGTGCCGATCTGCAAGCTCACAATGCGTTGTGATGCCACACGTTGTAGATTGGCTATTTCCTTTATATGTGAAGGATTTTGAAAGTGAAAGTCTGTCTGAGAATAGTTTTTGTAAATATTTAACCAAGGAAAAGTATTAAGAAGAGCTTGTGACTAAACAATAACCACTTTTGGAAGCATTCGAACTCAGGTTCTGTTTTTCCATTTCCTGAAAAGTTCCAGTTTACTACATAACAAGGTGACAGTAATGATATAGCCTGACATACTAAATGCAGAGCTATACCACAATAGAAACATAGAAAACTCGCTGTCCCAGTGGACACATTTCTACTGCCGCTAGGTATACAGTACCTGTATATCTTCATTACCGCCCAGCTCTATATGTTATTCAAGGGTACAGTATATATACCTTCTAGTGGTGTCAAAAATAATCAATTCATAGATTAATCGCAATGCGGACATGGACGATTCTGAATCGATTCACAAATGAAATGAAACAAAAAAATCAAATTTAGTAAAAATGAATAATGTTATTTTATTTTTATTTTTTGAAAAATGTTATGTTGATAATTGCACAGAGCAGCAGCCAGATTTATATGTTGTTCAGTATATCTGACTGCTTGTATTGACTGATGAAAAAGTTGCCATGTTGTGCAGTAATATAGAAAAGTGTGATGCATCGCGATGCACCGTCGAATCGAATCAAATTATTACAAGGTTAATCGAATCGTTACCTGGTGAATCTTAATCGAATCGTTACCTGGTGAATCTTAATCGAATCGTTACCTGGTGACTCGTAATCGAATCGAATCGTTACCTGGTGAATCGTAATCGAATTGAATCGCGAAGGTCGCTAATACCTTCATACCGCCCAGCCCTATATGTTATTCAAGGTACAGTATATACCTTCATACCGCAGCTCTATATAGCCACTTTCTCATACGAACACTATTACCCAGACTTAAGTCAAGGATCCTGCCCGCATAAAATCCGTTGCATGTCCGATCCCACTGAGCCGGAATGTTGCGTTCATACTGTACATACAGCCCCTCCGTTTGAACTCTGGAAAACTTCCATAATACAGTGCATGTCTGAAAGTGGCTCATGTCATTCAAGGTATGTACCTTCATAACGACCAGCTCTACATGTTACTCAGGGTGTCAGGGTAATGTCTGGGTCTGGGATACAGTGTGGTTGAAGGCAGTAATTAACAGGGTGTTGGCAGCACGTTTAACTGCTGTTGGAAAACATTGAATATGGAGAGAAAACACACACACACACACACACACACACACACACACACACACACACACACACACACACACACACACACACACACACACACAGAGGGTACTGGCAGGGTGGAAACGTCTGTTCCTGGGAGGTTCAAAGCTCTGTGGTTTGGAACCATGTGGGCTCAACGCTATAATATGAGAAGAGAGACTCTGCCCTGGCAGCAGTGTTAATTTAGACAGCAAATTCTTATTTAATTTTAGTCATAGTCTTTTGAGTTAAATTCCATTTAGTTTGAGTCATATTTTAGTCATCTTAAATGTTAGTTAGATATATATTTAGTGTAAATATTAGACTAAATATCATAAGATTGTAGTTGACTAAATTTATAGTTGATTTAGTCGACTAAAATATATTTTGGCGGGCCGTTATAGTGTTGTAATGCCTGATTTATAGTTGACTGCATGCCGAAAATAGCTCACTATGCGTCGCAGACGCGTTGTAGCGCGTTGGAGCTTGTAGATCGGCTATTTTCGGAGCGTGACACCCGCGCACAACCAAGCAATAAAATGGCTTGTCTTATTTCTACTGGGTCTCTTGTCCACTAGTAGTTGGGTCATTTATGGCACTTCCGTGACCGTGGAGAGCGAAGGTCCGTTTCTCAATGGATTTGTCATCTAGGAGGGTTATAAAACAAATTTAGCCGGGGTGTATTTTTTTAAACGGCGGGGAAAATTTGTGGGAGACCAAAATCCAAAATGGCTGCCGTGAAAATGAACTTTTTAATGGTTTGACCTACAATGATAAACAATACATGGTTTCAGAGCTTATTTTGGTCAAGGAATACATATATGGTGTTTATATAATGATTTGACCTATTGTCGACCTTCAAATGCAAGATGGCTGCCAATTATGAGCTCCAAAAGGGAGTTTTTTCAAAATCGTCACAGAGCCTTCATATTAGGCTCAAATGAAAGCTCTGCTCATGACGAGTTGAATAATATACAGTATAAGTACACAGAAGTAATCTCTGAGGTCAATAAAGTCAATGTTTGTGTGTAAACAGCAGTTGCTGATTTGCGGTTTCCCATTAAATAGGGTAGGCTACTGAGAATATGGTGTCCAGTTCATCACATCACATTTTCATAATGAACCAAAAATAAATGAGCTCTATAGCCTAACATAAAATAGTATTCTGTATGCAAAGCTGGAAAGGTTAGTTGCTTGAGGTGAATTTAAAGGTCAACTCATTTGTCACCCTTATTTTGTAGTATTGCTCCCAGTGTTTCCTGTCTGCCTAGTTACTTTTACCTGCCTTAACCAGTCTTGTAATTGTGTCAGTGTTTCCACCTGTGTCCTCCTAGTCCCCAAGCCTATCCCAGTGTTGATTGTCAGTTGAGTTCACCTGTGTCCTGTTAATCCCTGTATATTTAAGCCCTGTGTTTGCACTGTGGTCTTGTTGGTCTGTAATCATGTGAGGTGAGGTTTTTAGTTGTTGTTCTTTGTGCTCAAGAATCTTGGACATTAGAGCGTCTGCCATTCCAGATCCCTTGAATCGCTTGTAGATGGCATAGATGTAGGACATCAGCTGGTGGAAAGTTACGAGGATTGGGAGGATGTCCTTGAACATTTCTGGATTCTCCGCCTTGAGCTGAGTGAACGTCTTGTAGGTGGGCAGGTGACCAACAAGAAAGGAGAATGGAATATTCTTCTGCCGCATGGCCTCCACATGTTTCACCATTATGTCATTCACCACTGACTTGCTTGGAGGTTCATTGTATGTTGTGTGGTAATTAGGCATGCTCTTGTTGGGTGGTGGATGACAGCAGGACTGGGCACCACTGTATCCTGGAACTCGCTGCTCTTCAGGTGGTGGTCTTCTGCCATGATTGTCTACACGAGACAGTGCATGTATTACAGAGCGAGCACGCTGCGGAGCTGACCCATCCACTGGTGGATCTACCCTGGGACAAGCAGGTGACTCACTCTTGCTACCAGGGGGGCCATCTGTACTGGCAAACCTTTGTCAGTTCCGCACACTTCTGCTTTAGCTGTGCAGAGATTTCCTTCTTCTTGGTGAGCGTTTCAGCAGTCTCTTCGCCTGGTTTATTTTCATAGCTCTCTGGCTGCATGTACATGACATTTGTTCGATGGACTGCTGTAGAGTCACCTAGAGTCACCTGTCATAGTGTCAATCTTGAAGTCGTCATTGTCGATGATCACTATAGCTGGCTTGCTGTCTGCGATCTCGTGTGGGCAAGTTGCTGATGCCTCCACATCCATCAGAGCCCAATGGTCATAGAGGAGCAGTGTGTCTGCAAAGCTGATGCAGACACCGCTCTTGTGCAGAGTGTCTACCAGATCTTTACTCCTTGTCATGCCATGGACATTTACTCCCAGGCTGATAGCAGAGCTCCGCAGTGTGCTCGCTCTGTGATACATGCACTGTCTTGTGTAGACAATCATGGTACAAGACCACCACCTGAAGAGCAGCGAGTTCCAGGATACAGTGGTGCCCAGTCCTGCTGTCATCCACCACCCAACAAGAGCAAGCCTTATTACCACACAACATACAATGAACCTTCAAGTAAGTCAGTGGTGAATGACATCATGGTGAAACCTGTGGAGGCCATGTGGCAGAAGAATATTCCATTCTCCTTTCTTGTTGGTGACCTGCCCACCTACAAGACGCTCACTGAGCTCAAGGCAGAGAATCCAGAAATGTTCAAGGACATCCTCCCAATCCTCGTACCTTTCCACCAGCTGATGTCCTACAGTACATCTATGCCATCTACAAGCGATTCAAGGGCTCTGGAATGGCAGACACACTCTGGTTGGTAGTAGTGGAGGGGTTGGTAGACCAAGCACTACGAGGAAAGCACTACAGACAGGGCGTGCTGTGCATCCTGCTCTGGCGAGAGGTTCTTATCCAAAATCACTTGTCCAAGATTCTTGAGCACAAAGAACAATGACTAAAAACCTCACATGACAAAGGTCTACAGACCAACAAGAACACAATGCAAACACAGGGCTTAAATAGACAGGGATTAACAGGACACAGGTGAACTCAACTGACAATCAACACTGGGATAGGCTTGGGGACTAGGAGGACACAGGTGGAAACACTGACAAAATTACAAGACTGGTTAAGGCAGGTAAAAGTAACTAGGCAGACAGGAAACACTGGGAGCAATACTACAAAATAAGGGTGACAAATGAGTTGACCTTTAAATTCACCTCAAGCAACTAACCTTTCTAGCTTTGCATACAGAATACTATTTTATGTTAGGCTATAGAGCTCATTTATTTTTGGTTCATTATGAAAATGTGATGGGATGAACTGGACACCATATTCTCAGTAGCCTACCCTATTTAATGGGAAACCGCAAATCAGCAACTGCTGTTTACACACAAACATTGACTTTATTGACCTCAGAGATTACTTCTGTGTACTTATACTGTATATTATTCAACTCATCATGAGCAGAGCTTTCATTTGAGCCTAATATGAAGGCTCTGTGACGATTTTGAAAAAACTCCCTTTTGGAGCTCATAATTGGCAGCCATCTTGCATTTGAAGGTCGAAAATAGGTCAAATCATTATATAAACACCATATATGTATTCCTTGACCAAAATAAGCTCTGAAACCATGTATTGTTTATCATTGTAGGTCAAACCATTAAAAAGTTCATTTTCACGGCAGCCATTTTGGATTTTGGTCTCCCACAAATTTTCCCCGCCGTTTAAAAAAATACACCCCGGCTAAATTTGTTTAATAACCCTCCTAGATGACAAATCCATTGAGAAACGGACCTTCGCTCTCCACGGTCACGGAAGTGCCATAAATGACCCAACTATAGTCCCTCCCTAACATTTTAGTGTAGTTTGTATTTGTCATACTGTAGTTTTTGTCATCATAGGTAATGTTTTTGTTTTATTTTCATCAGTGACAAAAGGTAGCCGACGAACATTCTGGCAACAAATCTGGCAGATTTGAAGTGACTAGCCTGGCATCCATCCTGACTCACTACGTTCGGCTGTTGTTGTTTTTTTCACTTCGCTTATCAGTCTGGCCAGCCTCCTATTTGACTGGTATTTCAATTACGTAGGCAAGTCAGGAAGTGACTTGAGTTTTACATTGGACAACACTGGTCCCGCGGGGGGCAGGACCAGTGTTTGGGGGGGGGCCCTAAAGACCAATAAGACGGCTTCTTATTGGTCTTTGGGGGGGGGGGGGGGACCAGTGTTGTCCAATGTAAAACTCGAGTTGTTTTCACTCATAGGAGGCTCTCCGGACTGTATAACGAGTGAGAAAAAGAAATCCGCGGAGCAGTCTGGATCCCAGGCTAGCAGTTGATTTTAACCACCATTGTCATTACACAACCAATACGAAACAGCGATTATTTCCCATCAAACTTTTATTTTTGGTAATGCTTCCATTCATACGGGTTGATGATTAATTTATTTGAGCTGAAAGAATTAGAAAAACACAATGACGCTCCATCGCCTCGTTATAATCGCGCCCTGTTGTGCATGTACTCATAACACAAACAACCAGTTCCCCCGGTGTGTACAGATGAGACCTTAACCTGTTAATGTCTCCTCCTCGTTTATAGGTCAGATGAAGAAGAAGTTGATTTTCTGATGGAAGAGGAGAACTGGTAGCAGCCCAGTCCACACACACACCTCCAGTATGAGAGAACTGGGAGCAGCATTCATGTGCCCCAAGTTACTGAACCATCTCACCACCAGGCTCATTATTTATAAGCTGCTTTGGAAAAGAACATCAGTCCCCCCCAAATAAATTACATCAAGAAACAAAGTCCCAAAGCCGTATGAGATGTTGTGAACTTTGTGACATTTTTAAGCCAAGTCTGAACCAATGGATGAATTCCCTACTGGTGGGCCGTGAGGGTATTGCAAGTCGTTCCACCAATAATTGGCAAAAGCACTTAAGACTGTATTGATAATATTGTCTCTGTCGGGTGGAAACCTCATATGTCTAAAACGGTATGGTTTCAGGATTCACATTCAAATATAGCAAAAGTATAAGATCTACAAGCTCGAGCTTGTAGATTTGCTACTTTTGATGCTTTTGTGTGACGCTGTAGGATGATCGAAGTAGGGGGGTTAATTTTTTAAGAAAAAAACACAAAAAGTTAAGATATGGAGATAAGAGGATTCTGCCCGACAGCAACGATATAACATTAATATGAAAAAGAAGTAGCACGTAGCATTAAGCCTCCGTATGCGTTAAGTGTTGACTTGTCGGGACAGCTAACTGGCCGTTGGCTAGCTGGAGTTTATCAAGTTGTTACTGTCATTTAAGGCCTGGTTTCTGCGCCTTGGTTCGTACCATAGACTGTATAAATGAGATGGACAAACCCCCTCCGCTGCTTTCTACAGACCGAAAATGAATCCTTTGCTGCAGACTGTAGGTCGGCCATCTTTCACTACGCGTCAGAATGAGTTCAGACCATTATTGGTTGGGTAACTTGTCAATCAAGAGCGGGGGGCGGGGAATGAATGCTATTGGTTGTGTAGCGTGTCAATCAAATCATCCCGCCCCTCCTAGAGAATAGCCTACTTTATCGTCAATTTTATAATAAATAGAACCATAATTTAGCAAAACGCATATCCTGATGATTGAAAGGAGACTTTAAACTAGCGACTGGAAGCATATAGAATTTATGACAATTTTTATTACAGTAAGAAAATCGAGTCTGAAAGTTGGTAAAAACCCATCGGCTTGCGTTAAAATAAATTCTTTCTGAACTCACAGGTCGGCACGGGTGAAACAGCGCCTCTCGCTGGACATTTACTAAACATCCGGGTTGGCCTCATAGTAAATATCTCAGCCTTGCCCCTTGGTTCGTACTGGCGTCCGTACTGGTATAGGATCTTATTCGCTGAGGGAGGTGAACGTCAGACAGCTCAAAAATATTTTCAGTGTGATTCTGATATAAATGGTTAAGCAGTGGTTTTCAACCCTTTTTCATATAAAGGTCCATTATTTATTCGGCATTTGAGCCACGGAACCACCATTTGATGAGATTTAGCGCCTCAGATCCAAGACTTTAAGAATGTTTTGTTATCGTTGGATACGATCTTGTCCACAATTCCATGCTGTATTGATGTTGTATTGATTTTACGCTCTCAAGAGTTAAAGATCTACCTAATAATAATAATAATAATAATAATAAGGGTCCATTTGGTTACCAACTCCATCATTTAGCTGGGGACCACCTGGAAACACCTCAAGGACCACTGGTTGAGAACCACTGACTTAAAGTATACTATGTTGTTATTATCTTATGTATTGATTGAAATCGATTTGATTTGATCTGATCGTTATAATAAACATGCCTGAAAATCTGAAAATGCACATGTTCCCACCTGTCTGACCACTTGGGCTGCTACTGTGGTCAGATGGGTGGGCTGCAATTTAAACAAGATTTTCAAGTGGGCCCTGATCCAGAAAAGGGGTTTGGGAAAACACTGCTGAAACGTATTGCTTGCGATTCTACGTGTTGAATGTCTTGGCGACTCGATGAGCCGACAGGAATCGACCTGTTGCGTCGCAAATAATTGGTTTGGACTTGGCTTTAAAAGAGTAGTTCACCCAAAAATGGAAGCCTTGAATTCATAGAGATTTTTTTAATTGTCTCCGGTAGGAGACTTGCGGAGCATCTTTCCGCCGGTCATCATTGAATGCGACAAAAAACTAAAAATCTCCATGAATTCAAGGCCTCATGGAGTGTGTAATTGATTGAAAAGAAGTCCTTTTTTGGGTGAACTACTCAGGAGGTCGTAGAAGAGAACGTCGCATGATGCACTCCCTAAAGGCTGCGAGTTCATTGTGACAAAATATGGCTTGGACTCAGTGACTGAGTGACCATTTGACCAGATACAAAATACTTGAGTTGTTGTGATTATTATTTTTGTATCGGGTCTTGTTTGATAAATAATAAATTGTGAGACATTGGATTAGTTGTGATTTTTCCTGCTGCTGCTGCCTGGTGAGTCACTGTGCTTGTTTATTTATTTAGAAGGTAGAATGGACGTTTTACTTGAAGGTGCTCTAAACCAGTGGTTCCCCATCATGTTCATGTCAAGAACTGTGCACAGCCCTCCAATGAGAGACAGAGTGAATAAACAAAAATGGTACCATATTATAAGAGCATTAGTGAGTAACAGCTACATGAAGATGGGTTGAAAATGGGTGATGTCGTCCTTGAAACCCAATTTGTATACGCTATGTATTCGAAAATAGCCGATCTACAAGCTGTTAGTCGGCTTCAAATAGTTGACTATACCAGTGTAAGGCCTAGAATATCAGAACATTATTTAAATTGAATACATCTTTAAAATAGTATATTTTTATATACCATAAAACATGTACAGTAGTAATCCTGGTCGCTTTTCCGCCTCCCCCATGACAGCCGGGGCGCCTGGGAAGGGAACTGGTTGGAATAACGTGTTCCTTCCACGCCGACCGGTCAGTTGGCTCTCATGCATTGAAGGAGGCATGAGCTTGGCCCTGGGCTCCTTAGGTTGGTGGGGGGAGTATAGCGCCCAGGATCACTTAGAAAATTGGCACCGGGTGAAAAAAGGGTTACAAAATCGTGGGGTCCCCAGATGATTAGTTTTTATGCAACATTGTTTTCTCATTGAATAGTAAACAAACCAACATACAGTTTAGGTGTATACAGGGTATCTGCACATTTCTAAAGTGACAATTTAAGGACTTTTATGACCTTTTTAATACCTCTAAGACATAGACAGATAGACAGGTACAGCGGCTCTCTGACAATGGCTACGGGTTGGCCTATTAGCATAACGCTTTGTTTTTTGTTTTTTACGTGCATCCGGACTGCTCCGATCCGCACCTGCCATGAGAATAGCAACACCAGGACCAGGTATGTTGTCCCCCCGGGTTACATGTGCAGATTGTGCACCGTTTCTCCAATCCAATAGAAATATAGAAATATAGAATTATAGAAACATAGTCTAGCCCCCGGGGAGGCCCCCGGGGGCTAGACTATATTTCTATTGTATTTTTGTTTGTTTAGTCTAGCCCCCGGGGGGCTAGACTGTATTTCTATTGTTTGTTTTGTTTCAGTTAGTTGTATTTATTTATCCCTAGTTTAGTTTTGTTGTTTATACAAAAACAAAGCACTCCTACTTTTAGTTTAGTTTTGGTGTATAATTAATTACCTTATGGTTATTGTGGGCTTGCTGCAAATATAGCACACTAATGTTCTTCCCGCTTTATATTTATTTATTCCATGCACTTTTTTGTGACTTACTTCCACATACTTTGTGCTTCGTTCAAACTTTAACATGTTCAGCTATAAGCGGTGGTGTGCGGGTGCTCAACTTTTTGAAGATTTTAAAATCATAACTCCTATAATACTAACTCCTTCATATTTTCACATAGGAACTTAACTTTACTTTACTTAACTTTATATAACTTTAATGTTTTTGTAAATATATATTTGTTTGTAATATATATATTTTTTAACTTTATTCATAAATGTTTCATCCCATTGAGAATTAATTAATGAGTTGATGAAAATCATCAAACCCACCTCAATGGGTGAGTTGGGTTTGCCGGACGACTCGTCTTCACGGCCAAAATATTCACCTTTTTTTTCAAAACTTGTCGTCTTTCACACAATCTGACTACCAAGACATGCACTACGTCCCTCTGAGTGACAGGTGTTCCAATCAGACTCATCAGTTAAAAAAATTGAAAAATGTTCAGCTATTTTCTTATGAACATATTCACAAACATTTTTTTTAACTCACTCTATTAACCACGTTTTTGATCGTATCAACACCAAAATCGCACACGTTGTGCCTCAATATCTAGGGACACTCAGTCAAAAACCTGTTTGGGCTATAGTCATTCGTTCAGACATAGGTATTGCATTGCCCCCAGTTCGCAGCATACTACAGGCTCCAAACTTGATGGGTGGTCTTTGTGGGCTAATAGGGACGTTCTTTAACACATTGGGGGCCAAAACCGGGATTTCTCGTTTTTTCAAAGAAGAGTGGTTGAGTGCCGAACACGGGAAATCTTGTGTTATCAATGTTTTTTTTGTTTTTTTTTCACAAGGGGCGGGCTAGCGCAACTTTGGAATCACCCACGGTGCCTCTTAAATGGAAGAGACAGATGGATCACTGCGCCAAAAAACCTGGCTTCCGTCCGCTCCCATTATATCTCCTTGAGAAAAACCTCTGTATCTCCTTTTTTTTTAACGTGGTGAAAATTAGCCATTTTCGGCGCGCGATCACTCCGCAATGATGACGGCTCGCGTGAGAGATGTTATTGTTCCAGGCATTAGCCTGGACCATCCACCATCGTACACGCATACATTGTTTACATCCGGGTGCTCGTCGTGGAGTCTACAGCTTTAAACAGCGCAGCGTTACAAACGGTACGATCGCTGGCACTAGACGTACCCTGTTTTAATAAAACTCGAATGTGTTAATTGCTGAAGCCCCGCCTCCTCTGTGTTACTTACTATTGACTGGGGTTTAAACAGCCATTACTCTAGTTCGCAGCATGCTACAGGCACCAAACTGATGGGTGGACTTAGGGGGCCAATAGGAACAGGCTATAATTGCTAAAGCCCCGCCCCTCTTCGATCCTCTTCGGCCAATTCGTTCCTATTGGCTGGGGTTTAAACAGCCATTACTCCAGTTTGCAGCATGCTACAGGCACCAAACTGGTGGGTGGTTTTAGGGGGCAATAGGGACGGGCTATAATTGCTAAAGCCCCACCCGGGCTATAATTGCTAAAACCCCAGCCAATTCGTTCCTATTGACTGGGGTTTAAACAGCCATTACTCTAGTTCGCAGCATGCTACAGGCACCAAACTGATGGGTGGACTTAGGGGGCCAATAGGAACAGGCTATAATTGCTAAAGCCCCGCCCCTCTTCAATCTTACTGGCTGTGGTTTAAACAGCCATAACGCCAGTTCGCAACATGCTACAGGTTCCACACTTGGTGAGTGGTCTTATGGGGCCAATAGTGACGGGCTGTAATTGCTAAAGCCCCGCCCCCTCTGTGTTCATATTGGCTGTGGTTTAAACAGCCATTACTCCAGTTTGCAGCATGCTACAGGCACCAAACTGGTGGGTGGTCTTAGGGGGCAGATAGGGACGGTCTATAATTGCTAAAGCCCCACCCCCTCTTGGTGAGTGGTCTTATGGGGCCAATAGGGACGGGCTTTAATTGCTAAAACCCCTCCCCCTGTTTTCATATTGGCTACGGTTCAAACAGCCATAACGGCAGTTTGCGGCATGCTACAGGCTTCAAACTTGATGAGTGGTCTTATGGGGCCAATACGGACAAGCTGTAATTGCTAAAGCCCCGCCCTCCTTGTGTTCCTATTGGCTGGGGTTCAAACAGCCATTACTCCAGTTTGCAGCATGCTACAGGCACCAAACTGGTGGGTGGTTTTAGGGGGCAATAGGGACGGGCTATAATTGCTAAAGCCCCACCCGCTTTTCGTTCCTATTGGCTGGGGTTTAAACAGCCATTACTCCAGTTTGCAGCATGCTACAGGCTCCAAACTTGGTGGGTGGTCTTAGGGGACTAATAGGGAGAGCTTTAATTGCTAAAGCCCCGCCCCCTCTTCAATCTTACTGGCTGTGGTTTAAACGGCCATAACGTCAGTTTGCAGCATGCTACAGGTTCCACACTTGGTGAGTGGTCTTATGGGGCCAATAGGGACGGGCTGTAATTGCTAAAGCCCCGTCCCCTCTGTGTTCATATTGGCTGGGGTTCAAACAGCCATAATGCCAGTTTGCAGCATGCTACAGGCTTCAAACTTCATGAGTGGTCTTATGGGGCCAATAGGGACGAGCTGTAATTGCTAAAGCCCCACCCGCTTTTCGTTCCTATTGGCTGGGGTGTAAACAGCCATTAGTCCAGTTTGCAGCATGCTACAGGCTCCAAACTTGGTGGGTGGTCTTAGGGGGCTTATAGGGAGAGCTTTAATTGCTAAAGCCCCGCCCCCTCTGTGTTACTATTGGCTGGGGTTTAAACAGCCATTACTCATTACTCCAGTTTGCAGCATGCTACAGACACCAAACCGGTGGGTGGTATTTGGGGGCTAATAGGGAGAGCTTTAATTGCTAAAGCTCCGCCCCCTCTGTTTTCCTATTGGCTGAGGATTAAATAGCCATAACTCCAGTTCGCAGCATGGCACAAGCTCCAAATTTGGTGGGTGGTCTTAGGGGGCCAATAGACAAATTAGGGGCCAATAGACAAATGTGCCACTCCGCGGCGACACCGCAGCACTCTCTGGATTTGTCTAAAGGGTCAGGCGGTAATTACTGATGCCCCGCCCCCTCTGTGTTCCCTTTGGCTGAGGGTATAATGCATTAATCTCCAGTGTCCTATAGGTTCCAAACTTGGTGGGTGGTCCTAGGGAACGGGTTGCTGTCGGAGTGAGTAAAAAAAAAGTACTTAAGTAGTAAAGTTATCAAAGTGAGTAAAAAGTAACTTATTTGAGTAAAACTACTTAAATGTAATCAAAGTGAGTTAAAAGTACTTCATTTGTTTCACCCTAGTAACCGTCTATTAGACCCTAGCAACCATGGTTTTACCAAACATTTTGGACTTTTGGCTTTTAAATTCATATTCCATTTATGTTAATTTGTATACCTTAAAATGTACATTCTGCTTAATGTACGCAGTTTAGGTTTCTACAGGAACTGCCTTTTCTAGTTTTAATTTATATAATGTATGTAAAAAATTATAATGTATAATTGGGTTCTCCTGAGATTGAGCCCACAAATCACCTTCAGTAGCATTATTACAGTAGATACTGTATAATACATAACATCCTTATTATGTTGATGACATTACTGAGTAGATGACACCACAGATTAGAATGTTGTTTTAGGACTGTCAAGTGACAGCTAAGAAAAATGTGCACGACTGCAAAGACGAAACAGAGGCGAGGCATCCACTCTTTCTCAGAGCTTCCGTTGCGCAGACTGTTTAGGCGGAAGCGTTTGAAATTGTGAGAGCAAGCAGGGTGGCTCGAGAGACTACATCTTCGTAAAACGAAGGCACAGAGGCTATTGTCACCGACTGAACATGAATAAATGCCTCCGATATCTTTTGATGTCAACCTACAGATAGGTAGGTATAAGCTTCAGATTCAAACCACTACTCAACCATTTTCTCACCCGTTGCCTTAATGTAAACCTGATCCATCCTAGAATTTTGCATCATGATACATACAAGCCGATCCTCCTTGGTAACAACTTTAGAGGGAAAGTATTATCACCATTATACATGTATGGCAGGAGTTTGACGGTGAAAGTGTGTGTGAAGCTATGTATTAATGTGTTAGTATCGGCATCAGAGAAGGACAGCTTTCCTCCATCCCAGTCCAGTTGGACTCTGATCTTCTGGGGTTTCTGCGTCAATAAGAGTTCAGTGAATGTCCAAGGTGAGTTGTGTACTGGTCTGGATTGTGCTATGTATCCGGCATCATCAAACGATATTCCCCAGTATTCACCCCCTTTGTCTCCCTTCCTCCCTTTGTTAGCGGACTCTGCTAACACACCTAGTGACCAGTCTGCATTGTCTCCAACTTCAATATCCCAGGTTTTAGTCCCTGAGTTAAAGCCCTCGGAACCCAGGACACAGTAGTAGTAGTCAAACCTCTCTGGGTTGTCAGGAATCTGGTGTCCAGGAATCTGCTGTCCATCGCCCCGTCTCACGCTGGTCAGATCATCAGACAGGATAAATTCCGGATGGGCGGTGTTGGAGTCCATAACGACAGGAGTGTAGGAGACAATGTCCTTCATCTTGTCCCAGACTCTGAAGGTCAGGTTACCAAGGTATTTGTCGCTCTCTATCAGTGCTCCCGAGAGCTGCTGTGGGTCCTGCAGTGTGAACTGGACCCTTTCCACTGTGTCGTTGTAGTTCTGCAGAGATGAGGTGTGTTTGGCTCTCAGCTCCTCCTCTATGGCTCTGATTGTGTTTGAAATGGTTGATATCTCTTTGTTCAGACCAGCAATCTCCTCCTTCAACATCTGACCCTTCTGTTCCACTTCCTCCCTCAGTGCGGCGGTCCTAGCCTCCTCTTCCTCTTGAAGAAACTGATGGAGCTTCTTAAACTGTTCATTCATCCGCTTCTCGGTGTTCCGGGCCTGGACCTGAATGTGTTCCGCTGTTTGGTCGCACTTTGTTTTAACTTCATTAAAGACCTTCAGTTTCTCCTGCAAGATGGCCAGGGATTCCTCGGCTGCCTCCTTGGGATCCATTTTCCGACGTTTCTCCTTTATGAAGGTCTCACACAGGTTCTGCAGAGCCAGGACAACCGGCAGATCATCACTTGAAGATGTGTTCTTACAAACTGGACATTGCTTCTTTTCATTATATTTCCACCATTCCTGCAGACAGGCCTTACAGAAGCTGTGGCTACATGACAGGAGGATGGGATGTTTAAATATTTCACGACACACAGGACAGGAAAAACCATCTTCTGAAAAAGCCACCTCGAATACCATCTTATCCCTGACCAAATCTACAATTTTTAGGCAGAGACAGGAAATCAACCCTCTGTCCTAGAATGTTCCCGATGTTAACTTTCCCTTTGAATCCTGGTTGTTCAAACCCGATTCAAACTCCGATGACTGTGTGGAGCATGTTCATTGGTCAGTATGGCTATTCTGCTCTTAAACAGTAGAAACTAAAAGGGAGTTTCTTCATTTACACCTGTAAAGGCATAAAGCTAAGTGACCACAAAGTTGACTCTGATTGCAAAAGACGCTCTGTGCTGCATTCTTGTTTTGGTTCCTCTAGAAATAGACCAATGTGGAGTTGACATCACGGTGAGTGCTATTTCATACTGATGTCATACTGACGTCAATGTGGAGCACCTTTTGAGCAAGAACAGAAGACACACATACAGAAGTTATATTGATTATATCATATTGATATTGATTGATTGATATTGATGACGTCATACACACGACAATGTGGAGCTCCTTTTGAGCAAGATCAGAAGACACACATACAGAAGTTATATTGATGACATCATATTGATATTGATTGATTGATATGACATCACACACACACACACACACACACACACACACTCACACACACTCACACTCACACTCACACTCACACTCACACACACACACACACACACATTTATATACTGTATACACACACTTTGACCCCTTAATTATTTTGAGCAGTTTTTGTTAGCAGTATGTACACAGTTCATGAAAACTCAAAATAATTAAGGGATCAAAGTGTTCCCTACATTTCTTTGAGCAGTATATGTGTGTGTGTGTGTGTGTGTGTGTGTGTGTGTGTGTGTGTGTGTGTGTGTGTGTGTGTGTGTGTGTGTGTGTGTGTGTGTGTGTGTGCGTGCGTGCGCGCGTGCGTGCGTGTGTGTGTGTGTAATTTGTTTGGGGGGTTAATTCGGTCATTTCGGTTGATTCAGTTCAAAAGGTGTACTCCATGAAGTGTAGATGTGAGAGGTAATTTTGTCTTTCTATTTAAGGGAAAATCAAGGTTGCTCTAATGAAAATTAGAAGAACTCCAGCTCCATGGCACATATCATTTAAACAAAAATAAGCACTTTATTTAGGAATAAGGACGTTGTTGACACCAGTAGAAGTGAAGTTGTCTTCTCTCAGCAAAACGGCAAACGTGACATATCAGTCGTTTTTTGTAGCCTGCCTACTGCACAACACACAAGCCAGTCTCAAGTTGTTAACCACTCTTGATTGCAACAACGTCCCAAAAGACCTGGCAGTGCCTTTTTTGCAACAAATGGTTTAATTGGTAAGTCAGAGTCAGTTGAATAAATTAAGGCAGCATGAATCCACACCGTAGGAGTAGCAGCATTAGTCCCAGCGAGAGGAGCCTCCTCCTGGGACACTTCTGCATCCAGTCCTGGGGCGGCATTGCAGTTGCATTATTGGGTGGCAAAGCAGCTTCCAGAGGCAGCGTTGCTGCTGCTGATGGTGGTCTCTGAGACCCACCCAGCCTGGGTCGGTTCCCCCCACCTCGCGCTCGCGGTGGTCGTGAGGTGCGGGGGACTGGACTGTATTATTTTTTTTCTTCCATTTTTTCTAAACCTTTTTTTCGGCTGGACTGAATAGTGGGGGGCACAGTGTCTTTTAATCAGTGGTGTCGTGGAGGCCACACGGAGTAGGAAGGCTTGTGGGCAGTGATAGGCTCTATGCACAGCAGCCATATTATCACTTCCTTCACAGGTGTTACCAATGATACTAATGAAGGCTCTGTTCCATTTAGTGTAGAGAGAGAGGGTCCATTTGGTTCCATTTGTACACTCTCAGAGTTACACACCCATAAGGGGCCATTTGGAAGCCCATGCGGGTCCCTGGACCCCAACTTTAGACCCACTGGTGTAGCAGAGTGTTTCCGGTGAGCCAACATGCACAATATCAGCAACCCTGACTCTGTTTGACCAGAATGGAACAGAGCCTTCAGTAGTATCATTGGTAACACCTGAGAATGTCTTCATAATATGGCTGCTGTGAATAGAGCCTATTGTGGGCAGTAATTGTGTGGGGGGTACTGTACAGTAGCCCCCCCCCCCCAAAGAAAGATAGATAGAGAAAGATAGGCTACTCGTTCAAAGCAAACTTTTAGTTTTCAGCTCTATAATTCATGGCATTCCTTGAATTTGTATTAGTTTAAAAAGACTAAAACTAAGCTAAAAAAAACATTTGCTATACAAACATGTTTCCTAATTTAAAAGTTAAAATTAAATGCGCGCGCGTGCGCGTGACATTAAAATGCCGTCATGCCAGTAAAAGAAAAACACCATGACACCGCTGCTTTTAATTAAACAGGCGCCGCCGCCACTGACACACACACACACACACACACACACACACACACACACACACACACACACACACACACACACACACACACACACACACACACACACACACACACACACACACGTACATTTTTGCCCGGAACTGCTTGTGTGGTGTGTGTTGTCGTCGTCAGGAGGACACAGTTAGGAGTAACACACAACACAGAACACACGCTTCCCTTTGAACTTTCAAGCCGACAACAAGCGGGAGGAGGAAGAAAAGAAACGTCTTTAAAGACAACATTTACGTCGTTCGTTTGTATTTATTTTGTGGTTCACGGACTAATTCCATTGCCGTTTTACGAGGTTTGTTCATTTATGTCACGAATGTGTTTGTTGTACTTGTTGACACACTGACTTCATACAAAAGCAATAGCTAATTTCACATTGAGGTGCCCAGATTTCTCAGGTGCCCATTCTTCCTGTATCCGATAGGAAGGAACAGTGGGACAACTGCAGATACAAGTTTGATATATTAGACATGGGTGACCATCTTTTCCAAAACCAGGACCCTTAATTACTTAAAGCTGCACTCTGTCTGTAACCCTTTTGTGTGATTATAAATCAATGTTATCTCTCTCTATCTATCTATCTATCTATCTATCTATCTATCTATCTATCTATCTATCTATCTATCTATCTATCTGCCACACACACACACACACACACACACACACACACACACACACACACACACACACACACACACACACACACACACACACACACACACATGCCGATTAGCCTGGGCAGCATTCCATTTTCGGGTATATGATCCGGTCGGGAGCGGAAGTAAAAAAAAGAAAAAGTGGCCGGATAGGCAGAACCGGAAAGACGTCTCACCCCAAAATAGGTCCGTGCTAATAAAATCCTTGATACGGCATTGTTTAGCTTATTTTTTAAATGTAAATGTGCGTGCACTATCCGGAGACTATTTAGCGTCGGTATTATCCCACGGGGAAATTCTATTCCATTTAAACCGCAAAACCGGATAGGCAGAACCGGAAAGAGGATTCTTTTTTCTTTTTTTTTTCAGTAGGCGTGGTCTAGACCGGATCATATGTTGTCTTCTGGAACGCAGACCAGGCTTTCCTCCGAGGTGGAAAGACTGGTGATGCGAGGTTACATGCCGATTGCTTGGACTTCCTTGGTGTCCTGTTATCACTGTCTTCTTTCCATTGTAGTTATGTTCTACCACACCACATGTCACATTTTCAGACACAGTTCGCCACCACTTCCATCAATCATGCATGTAGGCTTTGTTTCGTCTACTTTAAATTGTTCACTATACATTTGGCTCTTTGGGCCATATTTATTTTCTTTCACCAATATTGCAATTTTTTTTAATCTTTTGAAATAATATGTATATGTTTTTTTAAATGTAGGAAACCGAAAAAATAAGATATTTACTTGGGGCCCATAAAAATGTGTCCGTAACCCAAAGATGGGTCTCGACCCACTGTTTGGGAAACAGCGGTGTAACCAGATGTAACAGTAATGAACTTGTGTGTTGTCTCTGCAGACGCTGCCCACTCCACCACACCTCAGCCATGGCTGACAACATCCCGGCTGCTGCCTGCGGGAGCGAATCACCACGGGCTGCCAAGAGAATGAGACTGGACACTGACCATGTGAGTTTGTTTCATTATTTTAAAAACTTTTTTGAAAATTGTTGAATACAATACAGTATTTTTGACAATATAATGCCGTGCCAAAAATAGGGATGCCATGTTAAAAGTGGGTGGAAAAGCAAGTCATGGATTTATGTTTAAAATGTGCGACTAGGTCCAAACAGTGCCACCCCTTTTGATCTTTTGGTGCCATAAGCTGAATTCCGATACCCCACTCGCTCACTGTCCTCGTGTCCTCCACTCGTGTGATCGACCAGGTTGGCCTCATACGATCGGAACACACTATGCTCGGCTCTCATCAAATCAAATCAAACTTTATTTGTATAGCACATTTACAACAGCCGGCAGAAACCTGCTAACTCCATTTTGACGCTTTTGCATTTTTTTTCCATAAATCAGTGCTATTGAACACCCATTACGTCTGTGTGTTGTTAAAAAAAAAAAGAACCAATGAAAAGTATTAAAAAGTGCTTCTGACAAAACCAGCTAACTCCATTGGATCCTCAAACTTTCTGCTACCAAAGGAGGGTGGAGTTAGCTGGTTTAGCTCATTCCAGGCTCCACCCCCTTTTGACCTCCAACCTCATTGTGAGCTTGGAGGTCCATTCAGCTGTTCTTATCAATGATGAACAAAACCTAACAACTTTTTTTTCCTTTTTCGGAAAAATGAACATTTTGGAGTTAGCTGGTTGCTGCTGGACAGCAGAGATATATAAATGTTCTGTAGCCAGTTGGGGAGGTTGGAAAGACGTGCATTTTTGACGGTATATGCTGTTTTTAGCGTGCCTGCAACATGGAAAGTTACCTCACGGGTGATTTTTTTTCCTCTGGGCGACGGCCACAGATCCTGTATGTGTGTACACACAGTCCGACGATAGATTATTATGGATCTAAATTTTCTGTGACCAGTTGAAGAAGTTAAATAACACAAAAACGCTGTCAGTGGGGGAGTTTATTAATGTATAAACTCTGGCAGTAAAATAGTAGAAACAAGATTTGGGTGCATAATCTGTGAATTTACCCCTTTAAACTGTAATTGAGGGACTAATACACAAGGGAACATATGACATTTCGCAAGGACAGTTTCAAAGCCACCGTTACCAGATCAGAAACTTTATTCACAGATGAATAGTTGTTTATTTGTCTGATTATATAAATCTCCCTCTGGATGTTGCCATTGCACTTCAGGAGGATGGCACCAGTGCACCTCTACTACCCTCACTGGATGCTGAGATATTTGAGGAACCCAGCCATGCCAACAAGGTGTTAGAGGGCCTGAACAGGCTGCGCCTCAACAGTGCCTTGTGTGACTTGATCCTGTGCTGTGAGGGACAGGAGTTCCCCTGCCATCGTTACGTACTGGCCTCCTTCAGCCCTTACTTTGAGGTAAATACACAACATTTATTGACCTGCTTGTTAACTGCTGTTGTTGTTAAGGGAATTACATTAAATTCTGCCTTTTGGCTTTCATGTGAACCGAACATCACTTAACTGTTCACACAAACGTAAATGAGAAACCAGTGGTTCTCAATGGCTGCTGTTACATGGACAGTTGTATTCGGAATGAATACACTTCTATTCGGAATGAATGAATGGATGAATTCATTCCGAATAGATTTGCTCATGTAAACACCCCAATTGGAATAGAATATTCCATTCCAGTCTGACCCGAATGCATTTTCATTCGGAATAGGAGGGGTGGTATAGACCGTTTGAATCGGGTTAAATCAATCGGAATTGACCATGTAAACACTTTATTCCACACGCTCCTGTCTGTTTGGAATACATGCATTCCTTTGCGCATGTCCGTGCTTAGTAGGGCTGTCAGAAGTGTCCAAAAATGACCTATCAAATCTCTAATTCGGCCACGGTTGGTGCTGAGAAGCGCTCGCTCCTGCGGGATAAAATGAATGATTCTAATAGCGTCATTTAATAAGCCTGTAATTGCCCAGACTTGTCCAGGAGAACGGACGCTCCGAGGATTGCTGGCCTAGGCTACACTTATATGGATCTTTTTCTAAACGGGTATTTTTAAAAAAAGAATCCCTGGCCACATGACAAAGATTTTTTTTTAAAATCCCTGTCCACACGTAAACGCAGAAACGCATTGTTCAGCATGCAAGTTTCAATTTTAAATCAGATTTTATTTTATTATTTTTATTTATTTTATATATGAGGGGCCAAATACATCTACATTTGTAATCGCATGTTAAGGCCCAATACTGCAATAGCTGCATTATTTTAATAGCATACGTGAACAAAAGTAAATGAAAACAACATTAGGGCGCAACTGCAGCGAAAACAGATGAGTTTTACTTCATCAATTCATTACATGGGCAGCCGGAACGGTCGTCCCAAAACACCCCGCCCCACGCACCTTTTGAGCGGGCCATCCACGGCTGCTCCATGGTGGCGATTGTGTTTTAGGGCGACAGACCCGTTATATTATACCTCTATGGACAGACCCCGTGTGCGCACCGCGCGATACTCGGTGCAGAAAGAGGGTTTTCGTCACAGTGAATGAGTTACAGCATGTTTCAAAGCTTTTTCATAATAATACAAGAAAACGTGACACTCGGCATAATGAGTAGCTTATACTTTCTACTTAAGTATATTTTGATGTCAATACTTTTGTACTTTTGCCATAAATGAGCGTGCCTTGTTTCATAGACTGTAGTCTCTCTCTCTCTCTCTCTCTCTCCTTCTCTCTCTCTCTCTCTCTCTCTCTCTCTCTCTCTCTCTCTCTCTCTCTCATTATAATGACCATGAGCGGTCCGGTGTTTAAGTATTATTATTTATTATTATAATGACCATGTGCGAATGCGCGATGACATCATCGTACGGTACCTACATGAGAAATGTGACAAATACTATAGGCTAGCCTACGTTTTACCGTGTCTGGTACCAATACAAAAAAAGAAACTGGTCTGAACTTGTAGATCTGCTACTTTTGCATTAAAACGGCGATGACAAAGGAACACAGGCTTGCACCGCATACAACGCTGCCTGGTGCGTTGCTTCCGGGCCTGCCAGGGGGCTATTGCCTCCTCCCATGCCCACCAGGGGAAGCTCTGCTCCGGGTAGTGGCCCCTGGTCCATGCCCGGGCGTAGGCGGGAACCACTTTGCGCATGTCAAAAGTTATATTCTGAATGAATGCTTTGGTCATGTAAACGAGGAATACTTTTATTCAGGTCCCATGTAAACAGGTGAGTGGATCAGATTCCTCTATTCAGAATGAGTTCATTCGGAATGAATTCATTCTGAATGAATACATGATGGTCCATGTAACTGTGGCCACTGTTGGGTCCGGGAACCCCCACAGGGGTCCTTGATGAGTTGCAGGTGTGTAACTCCCCAAATGTTAGTTCCATTTGTAATCTTGAGTTAAAATAAATCAACATATTATAGTGTACATTCATTGGGGTCCCAGAGAGTCCATAGCCTAATGGATATCCTAATGGAGGGTCCACTCCTTGAAATTAAAAAGGTATAACTATGAACACTCCAAGCCAACCATTCATCTTTTCAATCTGCACAGGCCATGTTTACATCTGGCATGAAGGAAACCACACAGGAAAGGGTGACCATCAGCGGAGTGGAACCTCAGACCATTGGTTTGTTG
Source organism: Gymnoscopelus microlampas (assembly GCF_963454915.1). Lineage (NCBI taxonomy): Eukaryota > Metazoa > Chordata > Actinopteri > Myctophiformes > Myctophidae > Gymnoscopelus > Gymnoscopelus microlampas. The sequence goes on along the minus strand of NC_139941.1, from coordinate 6,350,441 downwards.
GTGAGCTACGCCTACACATCAAAGGTGTCCATCTCTGGGGCAAATGTGCAGGTAATTATCATCATTAAACCTGATTAATTGTCTCAGTTTTTGTGCTACATAACCTCGGTGCTTAACCCATTCAACTGTGTCATTTTAGCTATATATATATATACACACACACACACACACACACACGTTTTTTTTTAACACAAACCTTCTCTAGTGGGGGTCCCTGGCTCAAAACATTTTCAGATGGGGGGTCCGCAGCCAAATACATATCAATTTGGGGGTCCTTGGCACAAAAAGGTTTGAGAACAACTGATTTTGCAGGCAATGCCAGGCATTTGTAGAATCGGCCTCAGGTCTTAATGGGTTAATACACATTTGGTCTAGGCCTTGCTGACGGCGTCAAACTTGTGGGACGTCACGGCTGTTCGAGAGGCCTGCTGTGGCTACATGGAGCGTCACATGGACACAAACAACTGTGTGGGGATTTACTGCTTCGCTGACGCTCACTCTTGTAAAATGCTGGAGAAACGCAGCATGGATTACGTCTTAGAACACTTCAGTGTCGTCCACCAGCAGGTCAGTGATTGTTATCTCCTATAACTTAGTTTTATTGCCATCGCTCAACCTTTTCACCACCACAACTGACCCAGACCTGGGTTGAAACGTTCAGTCATTGGTCAGTGATTATACAATCTAACATGGTTAAAATGGAGTTTGAAGTTACAATGGGTTTGTACAGGAAGGGGGCGTGTCTGATAAAATGAATATCAAATATCTAAATACTGAATCGAGCAACTTAAAAACAGTTTGGGGTGCCTGAGTAGAAGATAAAATTACCCAAAATGAGTTTGAAGGTGAAATATCCCTTTAATGAGCCCTATACGTCTCGTCCGATGAATAGACGAAATAGCCTCTCTGCTGTTTTTCCTATTTGAATCCTGACTATTATTACATATTTGAATTGAAACACTGAAATAATCTATTGTATTTTTTCTTCTACCCCTAGGAAGAGTTCCTCTCGCTCTCGATGGAAAGACTGACAAAGATTCTCGCCAGTGACCATCTCAACGTGCCCAAGGAGGACATGGCGTTTGAGGCTGCCATGTTATGGTTAGACAAGGATCCTACCCGTAGCCAGAGCTTTGAAAAGGTCAGTTATCTCTTATAAAGGCCCCTGCAGACCAAACTGAGTTGTGCTGACTATTAGAGACTTACGTTGGGAGATCAGATTTGGAGACGTTGGGTGTTAAACGTTTCTTTTATCCCACAATTTTGGAACCCATTTTTTCACCCAGGGCCAATTGCCTATGTAATCCTGGGCGCTACTCTCCCTCTGCCAGCCTAGGGAGAAGGAACACGTCATTCCAACCAGTTCCTTTCCCCTCCATCAGGCGCCCCGGCTGACCAGGGGGAGGCAGTATAGAGACCAGGATTACTGCATGTTTTTGTGAGGGTACCTACCCTAGGGGACACGGGGAGAACATGCAAACTCCACACAGAAAGGCCCTTTCGCCAACGCCACCTAGGGTATGGGCACTGATGACGCGAAGTGCCTTTAGTGCCACGTTGCCAGATGATCAGAGGTCTCTGCCACCCGATACGTCTTGGGATTTCTAAAAGCAATGCAGTTGCTGTGTGTGGAATGCCCTCCCCGAACACCGGAGAGCACCACAGTCCACCAATGCATTTAAAAATGGACTGAAAACCTACCTTTTTAACAAAGGGTCTAATTTCCTTTAGCCTACTAGGGTACCATGTAATTGTTTGGTTGCCTTTGCTGTTTTATGCCATGTTTTTAAACCCTGTAGCACTTTTTTGTGCGTTATAAAATTTATTATTATTAGTTGCTAGAACAGCAGTGCCTGCTGTCCAATACATGCTTGACATGATCTACCTGTATACATGGTATTTGCTGGTACTATGAAATGCATAATTATTGCATAATGTTGTGTGTGTGTGTATATATATATATATAATCAATATGAGCAATATCCAGTTGGACTAGTAAATAACTAGGGTTCTATGTGCCCTGTAAGGTGCTAGAGCAGATCCGTCTGCCTCTCATAAGCCCGTCCTACCGCCACACTGTGAGTGAGTCCCTGGAAGTGCTGAAGGAATACAAGGGCTGCCAGAGGTTCATCTCTGAGGCCAAGAAACAAGACAGGACCCGGGGCAAGAACCGGGGAAAGAACCAGGCCAAGCCTTGCGGTACGACACGCCCAGGCAGGACCACAGGTACCCTGCCTCACACATGTATGCATGCAGTGATGGAAGAAGTACTAACATTTTTTACTGTAAAAGTATCATTACCGGGGCGCTCGGGTGGCGCAGTGGTAAAAGTCACTGCCCACCACCACCACGGAGGTTGTGGGTTCAAGTCAAGGGGTAAGGCTTGGATATTTACAATGAGGCCAATAGAGCATCGCAGTTGCACAGAATCCGGGTGCCGGAAGTAAATACTCAATGCATTTTTCCCATTGACTTTTCCAAAAATATTTATATCAATGAATTTAAGCCTAGAATCAAGCCATCCAGGATTCTGGTGAATCATGACCATAAAACCTTTTTTTCTGTGATTTTTCAAATTTTATATTTAATGATATGATATACTATGTTTAATAAATACCCTTTGTTTTGCCGTTTTCAAAAAGGTTTTTCACAGAATCAAACGTTTTATGGTCATGATTCACCAGCATCCTGGATAGCTTGATTCTAGGCTTAAATTAATTTATATAAATATTTTCGGAAAAGTCAATGGGAAAAATGCATTGAGTATTTACTTCCGGCAACTGGAAGTGGGCGGGAACTGCGACACTCTATACGGAAGAGAGACAAGTTCATATAAATGGCCAGTAGGTGCCTGCAGGTGTCAGAAAGAATATTCTCTCATTAAAGCGGATGGGTTTTTGGACGAACTTTAGACTAGATTTTCTTTCCTTAATAAAAATTGTCATAAATACTATATGCTTCCAGTCGCTAGTTTAAAGTCTCCTTTCAATCATCATGATATGCGTTTTGCTAAATTATGGTCCCATTTATTCTAAAATTGACGATAAAGTAGGCTATGCTCCAGGAGGGGCGGGATGATTTCATTGACAACCTACACAACCAATAGCATTCATTCCCCGCCCCGCTCTTGATTGACAAGCTACCCAACCAATAGCATTCTTTGGGGGTTGTTTTCCGGTTCCCTGGTCACATGTCTGGTCTCAACCAATAGCGTTTGAGTTCCAGCGTGGCCAGAACTGTATATATTAAAGATGGAGGATGCACGTTCCTGAACTATCGGCTTCATTTTCGGTCTGTAGAAAGCAGGGGAGTGGCTTTGTCCATTTCTTTTTTACAGTCTATGGTTCAAATCCACCGTGGTGCATCCGGCTTTGTTGAGTGTCTACAAGAACACATTTGGCCGGTGTTCGGGTGAGGGAAACGGGGCGGGGAGGGTGATATCGGTCATTGCACATACGGTTGAGATGTAGTGGAGTAGAAGTAAAATTATTGAGTTATTTAAGTAAAAAATACCCCAAAATTGGTGCAAAATTAAAAAAAACACGTCAAGGTTTTTTCTGGCTGTACATAAACATACCTTGCTATAAGAATAAGAATATGGGTTTAGTTTGCTTAAAATTATTTCATCATGATTTCATGATTTAGATTTTACAATTCAAGCTTTTATTTAGATTGTCTTGCTTTTGTAGAATGTATAAAGATCTTTTGCTGGATTCCTTCAGGGACTGCTAATTTGGGCTTTCAGAACATTTGATCAATGTGACTACTGAGGACTGTACGAGCCTGGTGCTGTGTTTATGTTCTCTTCCTCTGTATTAACCACTTCAGCCCTTTGTCTTACTACTAATAAGCAAAAATATCAAATCTACAAGTTCATAACGTGTTGCAATGTGACGTGTAGTGAGCTTGTAGATCTACAAGCCCTGGCTATTTTGGAAATAGTTGACAATCTTGGTGGTTAAAAAGATGACAAGCTTGTAGATCAGATCTGCTATTTGTTGGCTAATCCCCTCAGAATATGGATGCTGGGGGGTTCATGTGTTTAAATACATTTGGTTCAGGGTACCCACAGTCATGAAATTCCTGGAATTTAGATCTACAACGACACGCTGCACCGTGACACGCTGTTTGCTTGTAGATCTGTATACCACAACCCCATATCACGAGGGATTTCTTTTGGCGACCCCCCCCCCCCCCTGCGCTATGGAGGTGGGTCAATGTGCATTTGTAATAGCCAAAATATGTTGCTAGAACCACCAGAGTTTCTTAATCCACCTCTCGATTTTATCTTAGGCCACTGACGGTGGCGTTTTTCTCCATCGCGGCAACTGTTGGTAACTGGTGTGGTTGTCTGTCTGTGAGAGTGATCTCCCCAGCGTCCCCGCACGGTAATGTTACATCGCGATCTAAATTTAACTAATGGAACCAAATGGACCCGTGGTCCTGTACCCTCTCGCTCTCGGACTAACAAAAACAGCCAAAATGGCTCTTTTAAGCCACCCGCTCATATTGAACATAATTCCTCAGTAAATAGTTTATGAACAGAGCTAAATCAGTTTGTGCCACTGCGCGACCCCAACGGCACCTTCCCGCGACCCCACTTTGGGTCGCGACCAATAGTTTGAGAACCGCTGGTCTAGGGGCATTGGTAGCACACTGGAGTAAAGTAAGAGCCTCATTATTGCACCGTATGATTGCTACAGGCATGGCAATGGGATAAAACAATACTTTTGGAAAAGTTTTGAAAATGAATTGTTTAACATGTGTGTGGTAACCCACACCCTGCTCCCTCTCCCCCGCTTGTTGAAGTGATCGTGACGATGGGAGGACATTGCCGTGAGTCCTACTCTGACAAGATGAAGAGCTTTGATCTCCTGACCAACCAGTGGAAGACTCTGGGACGTCTGCCATCCATATGGTTCGAAACGTCTTCTGTGGTGATGTCAGGTGAGGAGAGGGCCTGTCACAATTATTACATAATCGCCTAATGGCAATTATTATGTTGAAACATGTTCATGTATTTTCTTTTTTTTAATAGTGGAAATGGCAAATCTATCGCGACGCGTTGAGAGCTTGTGGATTCGATATTTCCACTATTTTAAAAATAGTTTGAAAGTATAAAATGATTAAACATGTCATTTGGTTCTTTTATTGAAGTTATTTTATATACAGAAAATAGAAGATCAAAAGCTCACTGCGACGAATTGGGATTCTAGATGGCTATTTTCACAATATTTAAAATGTATGTATTTTTGTAATTGAGTGCCAAGAGTCCCTTCCTAGAAATGTAGTCGAGTCAAAAGTAAAATCTTTCTATTTGAATTGTAGCAGAGTGAAAGTAATGTGTTAGGGGGAAAAAGAAAAAAAGAAAACTTACAAATGTACTTAAGGACAGTAATCAAGTAAATGTACTTAGTCACTGCTCACCATTGCCTGTAATGGATCCTATTATTTTGCCTCTGAATTGATCTGTAGCAATTTTGCACTGCAAATTCAGTTGGGTGCAAGTGAAATTTACAATTTAGGCATCGAGGTAGCTACAGAATATAGCCCACCTGGCAGCTTATGTCACAGTACACTGGACCTGTCTTGGCTTGATCAGCATCAGAATGAACTTCATTGTCACATCATATATATACAAGTTTTGTGTATATATATATTAAAATCGTTATTGCTTTGACGATCATCAAGACTTAATTCATTTTAATTCTGCTCTTCTCCCACCATAGGCTCTACTGTGTATTTGGCCGGATTAGCTTCATCTCCTACACCACACAGTTGGGAGATGTGGCGCTATGACGTTACCCGTAACTCATGGTTGAAGATGGCTCCCATGAATGAAACGCGTCCTCTCTTGAGTAAGATCGGCAAACTATGGCATTCATTCATTCAAGTCAGGGGTTCCCAAACCACCGAACTTGGACTTCCCGGGCCGGGAAGTCCAAGTTTTCCCCGTCGTGAATCCATAACCTTCAGTGGTGGAAAGTAACTAAGTACATTTACTTAAGTACAATTTTGAGGTATTTGTACTTTACTTGAGTATTTCCAATTTCCAAATCTTTTACTTCTACTCCACTACATCTCAGAGGCAAATATTGTACTTTTACTCCACTACAATTATTTGAAAACTTTAGTTACTAGTTACTTTTCAGATATAAACTATGATATAATGAAACATACATTAACCACTTTAGCTCTATTTTATACCTAGGCTATTTGAAAATAGCCGATCTACAAGCTCACAACGCGTCGCATCGCGACGCGTTGTGAGCTTGTAGATCGGCTATTTTCAAATATTTAGTACTTTTACTTTTGGTACTTTAAGTACATTTTGATGCCAATACTTTTGTACTTTTACTCAAGTAATTTTTTTATTCTGGACTTTTACTTGTAACAGAGTATTTTTATATTGCAGTATTGGTACTTTTACTTAAGTAAAGAATTTGAGTACTTTTTCCACCACTGATAACCTTGCGTCGCCAGGATTTTCCACAGAGCAGAGAAAAGTTGAGTCGGGTCACATGAAGATACCAAGGATTAGTCAGTGCTGTCGCTGAGGTTTATAAACAGCTTTGCTCGTGCTACTTCCTGTAGTGACATCACTGTTGAATCCTTGCTATCTTTATCTTTGCCTTTGTCAACGTGTGTTGACGTGCGCCGTCGCTACACGCTGTAGCCAATTTTGTCACGGTGATGACCGATCGCGCTAAACAGGATTATTGTTTCATGTCAACATTCAAGTACATCTATCAGAAGATGTAACTCAGATAAAGTAATGCGTCACTCTGCAAGTTTAACCGTAGAGTTAGAGTTTAATGTTTTCCACCTGTCCAAAGTCATTTCTGATACAGACATATCCTCTTTTAATCACCCCTGTCCTTGTTGATATATCGCCATTTAGGTCAATGATATAACATTATGCGATATAATAATCTATAAATAGCAGACAGTGATGTGTCATTGACTGTCAGTCAACTTGTGTTTTGATACGAGTGATGCCCCCCCCACCCCCCACCCCCCGTTGACAAAACGGCGCCGGGGGGCACCGAACCGGGTCCGCGCTGAACCACCCCGCACCCCCCCCCCACCCCCCACCCCCCACCCCCCGTTGACAAAACGGCGCCGGGGGGCACCGAACCGGGTCCAAGCACCGGGCACCATGTCGGTCCGCGAAAACTTTATGAACTGTCAGCTGGTCCGTGGTAACAGAAAGGTTGGGAACCCCTGATTCAAGTCATAATACTGTGTGTAACCGTTAGTCAGGCACTTCTCCTGAATGCTAATTTGTAATGAACCTAATAGTAGAGTCAAAAATGGAGGTTCCGTGACCATCCTTTGGCAAGTAAGGTTTGACGATTGATTTGACCTCTATGGACCCTTTAGAAAAGATTTAGCCCCCAGGTCCCTCCCAAAAATCCTGGCATTTTTTGCTAGACAGCCAAATTCAAAATGGCGCCCGGCGCCATCTCTAAAAATTAACTTTTGATCTGAATGACCTAGAATCATGTATGAAGGCACTTTTCCATACAAGTCAACCATGAGGATTCCAAATCTGACACAATTTTAATTGTAAGACCTTGTTTTGACTCCGAAATTCAAGATGGCCGACATCCAGTAGAGTAAAAACTTATACCCAGGGGGCAAAGGGGGGTATGCTGCATTTGTCCTGCCATAAAAGGTTGGCCACCAGAAATAATATCTATGACCCAGTAGGATCACAACCTATATGGACAACCCGGTCACCTTGCTGCTGGAAATCCAATATGGCCGCCTCAATATTATCAGAAAATAGCTTTGGCAATAACTTTTGAACCAGATGGGCTAGAAATAAAAACTTGGTGTCTATTTCATGGTTTCAGAGCATGAGAAACTCAATGGAATACTTATCTTTATGATTGGGTGTGTCTGGACCTTTCATTTGCATATTTCCAAGATGGACGCCACTCGAAAATGAGTTTTACTATGACTTTTACAGCAAAAAGTCTGCTTTTTAAGCAATATGAACACATTTGGTCAGTTTGAGCTTTAATTTATATGTTGTCAATATGGCTGCAGTCATAAATAATGTATGGTATTACATTTCCCCTCAGATTTATTGATTTATAGATCTATAGTTGTGGGGATGATTGCAGAGAAAATCGGAGAAAAAGCCCACAACGTATCTTATGTATCATTTTAATAAACTAAATACAATATAAACCGACACATGCACACTCCAAGACTTGCCATAAACTTCAACTTTAGGGCTATACAAATTAACATAGTGGTATGCATTCAAGTAACATAACAAAAGATAGACTACTTAGTGACAAATAGAGTAAAGGCGGAATTGAGGTTGCCTACAAAAGGTTCATTTTGACCTCTATGGTGCTGTCTTGCCTGCTTCTAAAGCCAATGATACTATGGTACAATGCTATTCACTGTCACTGTTGTCATGTGTCACTGATCCTGCTGCATCGTGTCTCCAGTCCCTGGCAACGGCATCCTAAGTAGCATGGAATTGCCTTCTTTGCACGGGAACAGTTTTTTTTTGGCAGCCTTTGATACAGCTGCATGATATTGCCTTGTTCATTGACACAGGCCAGGCTGGCTCGGTAGATGCAAGGGGGACTGCATTGCTAGCACTGAGAGACAGCTCTTCTCAGGTGCAGGTCAAAGGCATTCTCTGTCGGGGGCAGCAGCTTTAAGAGGGTTGATCTATTATTGAGGAACTTGTACACTCTAAGCTTACTCAGGTCAAAATCCTCCTGGTGGTCCTCTTTGGATGTATATACAGCAATTGTGAGGTCTCGTGCCGGATTTATGGACGTCATCTGAGAGGGAATCATAAGAGTTTTCACCAAACTCCTCAAGTGCAGAGATCCAGACGCATGATGGCCTTGAACCATGCCTTCTTCCCAGTGAAGAAGGGATAGCTGGTGGTACAGTATCTCTGCCACTTAAACTATGGATAAAGGGCAGGGCACGACACTGTGCGAGCCCCAGTGCTGATACCATTTGATGGAGAGGAAGATATGAATTTTGCTCTGTTCTCACCCACAGCTCTGGAAGGCATCTGAGATGGGTTGCTGCATAGTAAAGGCACATGATGATGTTGTCTGTGTCATTGGCATGGATGAGAACTCTGTCAACTTTGTCATTCTGGACGCTGTACAGGGTGTGGAGTATTATTCTTGTATCAGCCTCCTGTTGTGTGGATTCTAGTGCAGGGACATCTTCAATAGACCCCTCATTGATCACCACACTCCTTGTCTCTTCTTTAACCCCCCCACCCAGGTAAAGATGTGTTGGACCAAGGGCCGCCTTAAGTTTCTCATTTTCACAGCATTCGTCACAGAGGAAACTCAATAGGTTTGCCTTGTTAGCTGACACAGCAAAAAACTCCTGAGGATCTGGAGCTGTGTAATGCATACTGACTTCATATTCTTTGGCAGGTTTTGGTCAAGCATATCTGTGTTCTTGCTCAGCTGTCTTAAGACTAGGTCCACTGTACCGGTCAAAACAGAAGTGAATGATCTCTGTGCCAGCAGGCACATCATTCAACAGCAGACGTTGGTATCGTTCAGCGATTGTTCCAAATGCTTCACCTTTCAGGAACGACCAATGGCGCATGGCATACATGGCATCAATAACTACTGCTGTTTTTATGTCTTCTGTAGGCAGGTCAGGGATGCATGCAACTTTGGTCTCCTCTTTCAGGACCTTAACAAGGCTTGCCTTGGTACCTGTTCTCATCCTGCCATCTTCCTGGAAGAGGGAAGGGGGGAAGTCACTGCACTCGTGGTTGCCTATAAAGACAAGGTTGAGTTCTCCACCACTGGCTATGATTTGGGTCATGCGCAGGAGGGCAGTAATTTCATTGCTCTTGCCAGGTGCTGAGGTTTTCCCCTTAGATATTTTAGATGATGTGTTTTGAGTGTAGAAAGTGTTAAGCTTCATTATGCTTGTCTTCTTCTGTTCACTGGACAGTGACTCACACAGTGCCTTCAGTGCCTCCCAGTTCTTTCACACTCATCAAGTCGTCCTTGACTGTGGAATCAGCACACTGTCCTGTAGATATGTTGATCATGGGTTAGTCTCCACTGCTGCCATGACCTTGACTACCATCTCTGTGTCCCGGATTACACGACTCTGACCAGACTCATGGTGTGGGTCTGCCATATTGACAACATATAAATTAAAGCTCAAACTGACCAAATGTGTTCATATTGCTTAAAAAGCAGACTTGTTGCCATAACAGTCAGCTGTCACTGTAAAAGTCATAGTAAAACTCATTTTCGCGTGGCGTCCATCTTGGAAATATGCAAATGAAAGGTCCAGACACACCCAATCATAAAGATAAGTATTCCATTGAGTTTCTCATGCTCTGAAACCATGAAATAGACACCAAGTTTTTATTTCTAGCCCATCTGGTTCAAAGGTTATTGCCAAAGCTACTTTCTGATAATATTGAGGCGGCCATATTGGATTTCCAGCAGCAAGGTGACCGGGTTGTCCATATAGGTTGTGATCCTACTGGGTCATAGATATTATTTCTGGTGGCCAACCTTTTATGGCAGGGCAAATGCAGCATACCCCCCTTTGCCCCCTGGGTATAAGTTTTTACTCTACTGGATGTCGGCCATCTTGAATTTCGGAGTCAAAACAAGGTCTTACAATTAAAATTGTGTCAGATTTGGAATCCTCATGGTTGACTTGTATGGAAAAGTGCCTTCATACATGATTCTAGGTCATTCAGATCAAAAGTTAATTTTTAGAGATGGCGCCGGGCGCCATTTTGAATTTGGCTGTCTAGCAAAAAATGCCAGGATTTTTGGGAGGGACCTGGGGGCTAAATCTTTTCTAAAGGGTCCATAGAGGTCAAATCAATCGTCAAACCTTACTTGCCAAAGGATGGTCACGGAACCTCCATTTTTGACTCTACTATAATCACATTTGCAACTCAAATACTTTTTGTTGTGTGTGAAAAGGTCTGTAGATCAGCAATTTCTGAAATTCTCAGACCAGCCTGTTTGGAATCACCAACTATGCTAGGGCTTTCACCAACTAGTCGACTAGTCGACTAGTATAACCACTAGTCGACCTTGTTGGTACTAGTCGAATAGTTGGGGAAAAAAAAAAAATAATAATAATTTTTAATGCTATAGTAATGGCCCATCTTACTATTATTATTATCCTCCTGACTTTATTTTTTATCAAAAGGGGGTCAAAAGCATGCCCAATAAAAGCCTATTATTGGGCAATGGGGATCCTTGGAGACGCTGCTGTGGTGCTGTGCTGCTGTGCCAGAAGCGCTTCCCTTAAAACGCCATAAAAATAAGGGCAGGAGGATAATAATAATAATAGTAATATAGTAGTAGGATGGTATTAAAACAGTGCCACCCCCAAAAAAAAAAAAACATTTTTTTTTTTGTATTTTTTTTTTTTTTAATTTAAATTTCGACTAGTCGACTACCACTGGGTCAAATTAGTCGACCTGTAAAAATCTCTAGTCGTGAAAGCCCTAAACTATGCCACATTCAAAGTCACTTAAAACACCCTTTTCCCCCATTCTGATGCTTGGTTTGAACTGCAGCACTTTAATTAAAGATGAATGTAACATTACTTTGTTTTGGAATAACCTGTTGCCTTGGTTTACCCAAGGAGATGCTGCATATTGCGCATGGCCATGGTCATCAGTTGTAATGATCAGGTTTATGTATTACACATAGGCCTGGTGATGCTGGACGGCTATGTGTATGCAGTGGGTGGCCGGGGGAAGGACTCCATGGATCGCTACGACCCCAGCACCAACACCTGGCAGCTCATCAAGTGTGTCGGGGTGGCAGCCTATTGTGATTCCAAACAGCCTTCTGTGGTCGCACTAGATGGACTGCTCTATTTTATTGGTATGGAACACGTTTACACGTCAACCGTTTCAGCCTGCTGAAGAGTAATCAGGGGTCCGTTTTGAACAACATGCCTCAAATTATTAATGCAGCGTGTGATTGCCATGACACTTGGCCAGCACTTTCCCACTAGGCCAAGGAAGAACTGCCACCATCATTTATTTTTACCTATAACTGGACCGATCGGTGTGAAACTTTGCACCCACATTCCCACTAGGCCAAGGAAGAAATGCCACCCTTTTCATTGTCCTGTTATAGCGCCACCAGGAGGCCGATTTATGCGAAACATTTATTTAGCATTTAACATTTATATTACTCCTACAGATTTTGTCCAAACATCACGCAAATAGTACTATAGTCATGTGATAAGACTGATCTGTCCGATTTTTCATATTCCATCCTGATTGGCTAAGATTGGCATCTGAAGTTTGCAGAGAAGAAATGCCTCAAATCATGAACATAGCATCCGATTGCCGTGAAAGGCCGTGGAAGAAATGCCACCCTTTTCACATTGGCCTATTAACATATTGTGTCTGTGCAATAACTTAATCAACATTAATCTCTCAACTTCTACATATTCCTTTTTCCTCTATAATGACTGAATTCCAAACATTGCTGGCCCACAATAACCTACCTGACCTGGCGGAGACCTGTGCTTCGAGGAGCACTTTTTCTAGTTTGTTCTGTTATTTGTACAATTCGAACCCTGAGCATAATGGTTAACTGAAAATGTCCAAAGCCTTTGGTATTATTACGTGTTATCCTGAATTGTGTGTGTGTGTGTGTGTGTGTGTGTGTGTGTGTGTGTGTGTGTGTGTGTGTGTGTTGTGTGTCCGTCTGTCCGTCCTCCTGGGCCCTAGGTGGCCTTCCAAGTTCTCATAGGCCAAACCCAGCCCAGGTGGCCAAGTACAGCCCTGAAACATCTGTATGGACAGAAGTCACTCCCATGCAGATTCCCCGTGATAAACCCGCTGTCTGCACTCTGAATGGAAAGATCTACCTAATAGGTATCATACCTGTTCTTAGTCAGTGGTGGAAGAAGTACTCAGGGTTTTATTTGAGTAAAAGTAGCAATACCAGTATGTGAAAACAGCTGTTACAAGCAAAAGTCCTGTATTCAAACTTTTACTTGAGTAAAAGTCAAAATATATATCGGCATAAACATATTCTTGTAATAAGTAATATAAGTAAAATAAAAGCACCTCAACATTAGCCTGGTTCAATACTATAGACCCCACCCACTCTCTGAGTGGACTACCTCTTTGTCTGGTGTCGTAAATGTGAACCTAGGACTTCTCCAGTACAAAATGTATTGTCCAATGAGAGTCCGAGGCGGGCGTGGGGATCCCTTAGGATTGGTTAGGGAATTTCTAATCCCCTCCCCCTTGTAATCGCCGACACATGGAGCCAATGTCAGACTGAAGCTCCACGCAGCTTTGGATGTGTTTAGTTACTTTCGACCACGCTCTTAGTTCCATAATGGACTCACTTCAACTTCACTGTAGTTTGAGAACCTAATAGAGCCCACTGACAGTCTCTATCCTGTTCATTCTTGTTGATCAAATAGGTGGTACAAATATCAAGGGCGAGACAGAAAACACGATCGAGTGCTACCACCCCAACACTAGTCTGGGAGGGTTAGCGTCGGAGCTTGGACAGCAGGGGCGCGGCCACTGCGTTGTGATTCAAATCAACAGCCAATGAAGAAAAGGGGGCGGGATCCACATGCAGTGGGTGATGCATCTAAATAGGATCGACGGGAAGCAATTTCCCCTTGAGAAATTTCGGCCGCCATTGTTGTGCACTGCTGTTTGCCTCTCGTCGGACTTTTTAGACGAGTTGCACAGCTCTCAGACCGGTAAGAGGCGTGTCCGCTCAGATTCAGAGCGTGACGTACATCCCGCCCACAAATACCAGGGCTGTGGCCCAGAAGTTCCTCGCCAGAGCTGGCGAAAACTTCTGGGAACTCAGATTACCCCAACACCGACCAGTGGAGCGCGTGTGCCCCCATGCAAGAGCCACGCAGTGAGCTTGGCGTTATGGTGGTGGATGGAAAGATCTGCGTGCTAGGAGGGAGGCACGGGTACAGCGGGTAAGACACTGCTGGAGGCCTGTCACCATGGCATTTGATGATTAATTGTCATCCAAATAATTGTAATTAACGACTGTATTGTCTTTTTGGCATTGACCACTGGAACACGTAAATAAACATTTCTGTTTGGCTTTTTTGGCTTTGTAAAAATAAATTGTACAGGGTAGATATGAAAAATAACTTTATTATCTCAAATGACTGCGATTATGTAATAATTGTGACTTGTCCACGACAGATATTTCTCTCATGGCTATTGGTCTCTCTTCGTGCAGGTTTCCCAACAGCATCGAGCGCTACTGTGAAGAGACGGACTCGTGGGAAACCGTGGGACAGATGCCCAATGCTCGCCACAGTGCTCGCTACGGTCTTAACTGCGTGTCTTTCAGGCTGAGGGATGACTTCCCATCTCCAGCTTATTCAGATGATGATGATTATGACGATGATGACGATGACGATGACGATGACAAGGAGGTTGATAGTGATGGTCCTAGTCCATTTTTTTATGATGATACTGAGGATGAGGATGATGATGACGATGGTTTTTTCAACATTCACAATAGATCATTCCGGAGGAATATGTGTGAGTATTGGTAGTGGAAATAAATGGTCTTGGATACATGAGCCCTGACATCCCTGGCACCACTGGATGTACACTACTGTAGCGTGACAGTCGCCTGCTTACTTTAACTCCCTTAAACCCCACATGGTTGAGCGGAGTCCCTCAGGGCACAGTACTAGTGTATTTTCTGTTTTCTGTTATTGTGGGGGAAGCTTTCACTGAAAATAGCCGATCGACAAGCTAGCAACGTCCCGTGCTGCGAGCTTGTCGATCGGCTATTTTCAGTGAAAGCTTTCGGATGCTGGGGTTTGAGTGCTTAACTTAATATTTCTTTGTTTCACTGTCAACACAGTATGTTGCTCATTACTGTATATTCCCTGTTTATTGACTGTACATAATATATGATCCGTGTTCCTTTAATGTCACTTTTTGACTTTTTGAAATATTGTTTGGAATTAAGTTTTGTACGGAGACATGAAAATGAGTTGCGTGTCTTCATTTTCCTAATTATGACGCATCTCCCCATGTGACTACAGTATATGGGGAGTTGCCTATTTACTGTTGGCATAACTAGACCCACAAAACCCTTTCCCACCTAACTAGATTGTGTTTTTGCTCTCTCCATAGTATCAATTGTATAATTTTATTTCATTTTCTTGAAAATGATCCAGAGTTTGTTCCATTGCTTCAGTTAATTGTCCATACGTGTACTGCACTGTACATAATTAGAAACATTGTGATCTGCTATTAAAGGAGTAGTTCACCCCAAAAATGACTTATTTTCTATCAATTACACACCCCATGAAGTCTTGAATTGATGGAGATTTTTTTTGTTTTTGTTGCATTCCTAAGCCAATAATTTGGTGTGTAATGGATAGAAAACAAGTCATGTTTTGGGTGAGCTACTCCTTTAATGTCCTTTGACACAAATGACACTATTCAGTTTCACACCATTAAACTATTACTAGAGAATGTCACTTTAATAATAACCACCAATTTGAACCAACATTCATTCATTTTATGATTTGCCTCTGAAGATGTGGAGCGCCAGTATAAAGTATGGAGAAGGTTTAGATAAGTGAAAGTCCCTCAAAATTCTACTCGAGCATAGTACTTGAGTAAATGTACTTAGTTACTTTTTATATTTTTGGAGGGTTGCAAGTGAAACGTAAGTTTGGTAATCAATCAATAATTCAGTTATTCAGAACCACAATAAGAAAAACTGGGGTCGGCTAATGTTTGTTTACAAAAAATGACACTATTGACATTTTTTTATCAGGTCGCAGGGCTGATCAACAGATAGATGTGCAACTAGTCGTCACTTTACAGTAAAACAAGCCCAAAGTCGCTTATAATAAGCGGACATGGCAGCCCTACTCTTGAGTGAGAATATCTAGACTGTCGTTCGCTGAGTCTGTTTGAATGTCTGACGTTTTCAGTTTGTATTTGAGCACCCTGGGCAAGACCTGGGATGTTGGTTGTCTAGGAAGTTGACTACCGGAAATGGTTGAATTTGGCGGAAGTACCGCCCAAGGAAATTACGTTGATGCTTTACAAATCTGTTAACATTCTCCGTGAATGAAACGAGTGCTGTGATTGGTCAAAAAATATCGTTTCCGGGGGAAACGGAAATCTGTCCACTCAGGACTTCCTAGACACTCGCTGCTTTAGGTTGTGACCAGGCTCTTCTTTTCGCAGATGAGTGAGGCTGGGACCGAGGTTAGTATTTGAGGGGAACAACAGAACAACCACACTATCATGTTGCGAGGTTTTGCGAGAGAAACAAGCAACCAGGTCTATGAAAATAAGCCTAAAATAAGCTTCTAGGCCACATGAGCACTTTAATCCTATATGTATTGGCTATTTGAAAATAGCAGATCTACAAGCTCACAGCGTGTCGAACCCATATTGATCAGATCTGTAGAGGGTGCAAATAATTTCCATCTGGCGGACAATGTAGTTGACAGTACTTTTCAATGGGTTTAGCTTGCTGCGAGCTGATATATATATATGACTGTAATTTCTTGTTTAACTATAACCACACTGTTTAATCACAGTAATGGCCACCAATTTGAACCAGCTGCACACTGTCTGTGTCGCTTTTGTGCCAATGTATAGACATGAGTGTGATAATCTTCAGGGACACCAGCATGGTTTATCTCACTGTTTCCCAAACACTGGGTCGGGACCTTATTTTTAACTCTATGGTTGGGACTCGGGACCCATTTGTGAGTAAATATCCCTTTATACTTTTTTGGTTATTTTGTTTTTATTATTTCAAACGTTTTTTTTTCAAAAAGGTTTCATTAATAAGAGAACATTTCAAAGAATTTTTATACATAAATAAATCAAAAAGACTAAGGAATTCAATAAATTAGGAAAAATAAACATTTAAGATATAGTGAAAATAGCAGATCTTGGCCGAAACGAAAAAGCAGTTGGTGTGAGGACATAACTTTTTTCTTAACTTGATTATTTTGGGTCCAGCACCATGTTTAAAGAACCTTTTTTCATAAGTTTACATTTAACACCTCCATGCAAACTCCATGTAACTTTCACCAGAAAAAGAAGCCACCCCTACTCAACGTCACTTTCAGCAGCAGCCTAATTAGGTGGCAGGGGTGTCCCACTCCCTGAGCCAGGCTTGCACTTGACCTCATACCTAAAGAATCAAGATGGAAGACTTGAGCACTGTGATGTTGAGACAGCTGGACAGACACTTCACCGCACAGGGACTGTCAAAGTGGGTTCCTACGTTCACCAACGTTTCGCAGATTTAACCCCACAACGTCTCCAGTAGTCCCATATGTGTATTTATAGCTAAAACATTTCAGTATCAGGGAGGAGCCTCAGTTAGTTAATGCAACCTGAGTCAAAGACTCAATCATAGAATTCCAAAGTATTACAATTTATAGAAAAATGTACAGAGCATCAATGCTCTCCCCCTCTTCCTACTGATAATCTCAAACAAAGTATATTGTATTCAAATAGAAGATGACATATACACTCAGATTATCATAATCTATAATAAAGAAAACAAACAGAGTATTTGTGATGAATAGCCTACATGTAACTAAGAGGAGGTTGGTCAGTTCAATTCAATTCAATTCAAAGGGGTTGTCTTTATTTATTGTCAGAATCCAGGAGATTGGTTGGGGGCTTGTGGCTAGTGGGGGGTCTGGGTTTCCTCCCCCCGAAAGTTTTTCAACAGAGTAGATGTAATTTCCTGTGTTTTGGTGAATTTTGTGAGTTTGACACTTTTATCAGGCTTGCTTTACTATCATTGGGAAATAATGGGTACAATTTCATCCATTAACAAAAGTAGGCCTACAGAATGATGACTGAAGCAATGTAAGACAAAGACCCATCTTTAATAATAACCATTAATTACTTAAAAGTTAATATCTCTGTGTGATGGCATGGACTGACCACACCTCCGAACCGGGGGGTCTGGGGGTCCTCCCCCATAAACTTTTTAACATAGTAGATGTCATTTCCTGTGTTCTGGTGAATTTTGGGAGTTTGATACCAAATCCAGGAGAAACCCAGAATAAATGACGTTCCAGGTGAGTGTCAGGAGATGTGGTCAAAAACCAGGATGCTCCTGCAGGATCCAGGAGTGTTGGCAGCCCTCATTACCAAAGCAAAAGTGGAACAAGCAACCAAAACAAAATCATGTATGTACAATTAAAAGGGAGTACAGTTATGTGTAGCTAAACAGAGCGGTGTTACATTGCAAGGGTTAGGGTTGCAAAAAAAACTAGCTTAGAAAACTATATGAATTGTGCAGCACGTACGCACGTTTCTGCCCGGAACTGCTTATCTAGTGTGTGTTGTTGGCAGGAGGAGGACACAGTTAAAGGTAACACACAACAACACACGCTTCCCTTTAAACTTTAAAGCCCACAGCTCAGCTGGAGGGAGGAAGTGGGAGGAGGAAGAAACGTCTACAAAGCAACATTTGTGTTGTTTATTTGTATTCATTTATCGGTTTACGCAGACTCCAATTCCATTGCAGTTTTACGAGGTTTGTTAATTTATGTCACGACTGTGTTTGTTGTACTTGAGACACACATACGCGCATACTAGCTCTGGTCCCTATGAAGGAGTTCTCCAAGCTCCTTCTAAGGCTATGGACCAGCGCTAACGCGATACTAGCCTTGGATCAAGACTATCATAGATGTATTTTATCCTATGATTTTATCGAGTCTGACTTTTACTTTCGTATCTACTAGTCCTGGCTAGCACCCCCCAGTGCGTCCTGCACTTTCACCAGTAAAGCCCGTACTTCTCCGTACATGTTTAGAAAATATATATAAGCTGCTTACCCGGTTGCCCTAAATGTTAACTTGCCCTTCGGAGTCTTTGTGCAATGTATTAGTCCATATTGTTCAATAGATGAGTGTTTTAATCCCGTCTGTGTCTGATTCTGTCGGAAGTTCCCTGTCTTCCTCATTGGGCGGTAGTGACGGGGCGCATCCGGTGAAAGCCGGTATTACACTCAATGTAAACAGGACGTAAACGAGTGGGGAAAATGGCGTTCGGCCACAGACGGGATTAAAAAACGTATTTATTGAAAAATAAGGACAAATACATTGCGCAAAGCCTCCGAACCGTGAGTCAACATTTGGGGCAACTGGATAGTTTGACATATTAGACATGGGTGACCATCTTTTCCAAAACCCAAACCAGGACGGGACCCTTAATTAAGAGCTGTACTCTGTAACCTTTTAATGTTAATACAATACAACGTGTACAATGGGATGGGGTGGTTTGACACGACTGGTTCAGGTGGTACTGCCTGAACTGTCAAAATTAAAATTCTTCCCTGAGCAAGCAGGCTAATGGTTAAATGGTCGCATAAATACAGTGCAAATAAATCAATTTAGTGATTCAAAGAAACAAGGATACCAGGATCTGTGTAAACAACATGCTATCTAAATAACATACACTCACCAGCCACTTTAGTTGGTAGACTTGTCCAACTGAAAATCCCAGTGGATCAGCAGCCCATCACTAATAAAAATGTTCCCCATTCTGATGCTCGATTGGAAATGCAGCAGCTCGTCTTGACCATGTGAACACATGTCTAAATGCACTGATTTGCTGCCATGCTGATTAGAAAATTGCGTCACCTAGTACTTGGATAAAAAGTCGGAGTAGGTGGATAAAAAATAAAATACAACTAGAAAAAGTGCTCCTCAGAGCACAGGTCTCCACCATGTGTTTTACATACTGGAGGCGCTATAAAAGGCATAGGTGAAACATGCAGGGCAAAGGTTTTTCCTTGGCCGCTAGGGAGTGTGCATACAAAGTTTTACACAGATCGTTATAGGTAAAAACACGAATCGGCCTGTTATAGCGCCACCATGAGGCTGATCTGAAAGATTTCAAGTGGCATTTCTTCCTGGCCTAGTGAGAATATGCGTGAACATTTTCACGGAAATTACATACCGTGTTCATGATTTGAGGCATTTTGTTCAAAACGGAGCACTTCTGCAAACTTTGGAAGCCAATCTTAGCCAATCAGGATGGAATATGAAAAATCTGAAAGACACGTTTCGTTTAATGACTATGGAGATACTGTGTACCGATTTGCATGATGTTTGGAAAAAAGTACTGTCAAAAAAATGTTTTGCAAAAAGCGGCCTCCTGGTGGCGCTATAACAGGCCTATGTGAAGAATTTGGGGCAGAGGTTCTGAATTGGCATCCAGGGAGTGCACACACACACACACACACACACGGGACGGAAAGACGGACGGACGGGGTGCAAAACATAGTCTCGGCCATGCCTTTCGGCCAGGGGGAGACGAAGATGAAGAATACCCAGTGGTTCCCAAACGTCATAGCTCAAGACGTTTGCCCGGGATTCAAACTAACCACACGTAACCATAACGTTGTGTGTTGTCTCTGCAGACGCTGCCCACTCCACCACATCTCAGCCATGGCTGACAACATCCCGGCTGCTGCCTGCCGGAGTGAACGGGCTGCCAAGAGAATGAGACTGGACACTTACCATGTGAGTTTGTTTCACTATTTTAAAAGTTTTTGAAAATGCTTGAAAAACAATTGGACAACAGTTGAACATACAGCATTTTTGATTTTTTTTTGGACAATAATGACATGTCCAAAATAGCCACCAAACAGATGCCATGTTGAAAGTGGATGAAAAAGCAAGTTATGGATTTATGTTCAAAATGTGGAACTAGGTCCAAACAGACCTGGCCTCGTGCCACCCCTTGTGATCTTTGGTGCCATACTGTGTAGTCCATTGAAGTCCAGGAAGTACTGACATTCACCTCTGTGATGTCACATGGGTGGAAAACATATTCAAAATGAGCAGAACACACACACACACACACACACACACACACACACACACACACACACACACACACACACACACACACACACACACACACACACACACACACACACACACACACACACACACACACACAAAACACACCTCCAACATAACAATATCTTATCCTCAACTTAATTAAAACAGGATTTGGGTGCAAAATCTGTGAACTTACCCCTTTAAACTGTCATTGAGGGACTAATACACAAGGGGGAAAAAAGGACAGTTTCAAAGCCACCATTACCAGATCAGCAACATTATTCACAGTTGTTTATTTGTCTGATTATAAATCTTCCTCTGGATGTTGCCATTGCACCTCAGGACGATGGCGCCATTGCACGTCTACTACCCTCACTGGATGCTGAGATGTTTGAGGAACCCAACCATGCCAACAAGGTGTTAGAGGGCCTGAACAGGCTGCGCCTCAACAGTGCCTTGTGTGACTTGATCCTGTGCTGTGAGGGACAGGAGTTCCCCTGCCATCGTTACGTACTGGCCTCCTTCAGCCCTTACTTTGAGGTAAATACACACAACATTTATTGACCTGCTGCTGTTGGTAAGGGAATGACATTCAACTCTGCCTTTGGCTTTCATGTAAACGGAAGATCATCTAATTGTTGACACAATGTAAATAAGAAACCAGTGTTGGGTCCGGAGACCTCACAGGGGTTGCAGGTCTGCAACTCAGAGACTGTACAGTCACTGAGTTAAAATAACACAATATTTTATAGTGTAGATTGGGGTCCCAGAGATTAGATATATAGCAATGTATCAAATGGGGGTCCGTGGCCTAATGGATAACAAACTGGGGGTCCTTTAGACAGGGGTCGACATTAAGGCTTGTCCCACTTGTCCTGACAAGTAGGCTAATAAATCTTCAAGGACAAGTCCATTAAAATTTTACTTGTACTTTGGATTTTCTTCACTATAATGTGACGCTCATGTGAAGCATAACACTCTCTCGGTTTCACACCGTTGGATGGAGAAACATAGCACACTCTCGGTTACGCACTTAGACGTACTGTACTGTATATCACTCTCTCGGCGAAGTAGCACCCTCTCGGCTACGCACTGTTGTATCATGGAGAAGTATACTCATTGTTGTTGTTGTCCCATACATCATTATGCTTAGCTGTACATTTCTCAAGATTCAAAACTGATTTATTTTTATCTGTGGCTACATGCAACAACCTAGCTTTTAGCCACCAGGCAGTGTCAGTGTGTGAGTCTGGCAGAGAAGAGTGGTGGAGAAAAAAACAACGGATCATGCAGTGTCGCAAAAATTCTCTTATTTATATATTTTTATTTTCGTTCAAATCCCGTGCCGTCAAATAAAGCTTCGAAGCACCAAACTACTTGGGTCAGCTCTAAATATGTTTTTAAATGGCCATCAGCCTTCCTTATTCTCTAAATATATATATATATTGATAAATAAAAACACGGCCACATTATAGTGTTTTTTTGTGTGTGTTTTATGTTAAACAACCAATCGACCTAATGGTTCTGTGGTTAAGCGTAATCCATCTCATCCATATGAGCTAATCTTTACATGGACAAGTAACTTAAGTGCCTGGACAAGTGAATGGGAAATGTACAAGTGCCTCAAAAAGTTCTTGTCAATACGTGCTTTAAAGGTATAACTATGAACACTCCAAGCCAACCATTCATCTTTCCAATCTGCACAGGCCATGTTTACATCTGGCATGAAGGAGTCCACACAGGAAAGGGTGACCATCAGCGGAGTGGAACCTCAGACCATTGGTTTGTTGGTGAGCTACGCCTACACATCAAAGGTGTCCATCTCCGCGAAAAATGTGCAGGTAAGGTTATGTTTTATCATCATTAAACCTTATTCATTGTCTCCGTTTTTGTCCTACATAACCACGGTGCTTAACCCATTAAACTCCATGTCATTTGTGTCATTTTAGATTTTTGCTAAAATGCCCTTTGTTGATAAACATTTGGTCTAGGCCCTGCTGGCAGCATCAAACTTGTGGGACGTCGCGGCTGTTCGAGAGGCCTGCTGTCGCTACATGGGCCGTCACATGGACGCGAACAACTGTGTTGGTATTTACTGCTTCGCTGACGCGCACTCCTGTAAGATGTTGGAGAAACACAGCATGGATTACGTCTTAGAACACTTCAGTGTCGTCTACCAGCAGGTCAGTGATTTAGCGATCATTTTGTCTGTTGTTGTTGGCTCTATCTCCTATAACTTTGTGTTACTGCCATTGCTCAACCTTTTCACCACCACAACTCACCCAGATCATTGATCATTGGTCAGTGATTGAATATAATATTAATAAGCTACAGTCACGTGTCCCATATTTCATTGAACAAACTATCTATCACCAATGAGTACTTCAGAGGAGTTTGAAGTGTGGGAACTTAATCTATCAGCTAATGCAGTGGTTTCCAACCTTTGGTTTCCACCCACACACTCACCTGCACACACACTCACGTGTTTTGCAAACATATTAACCACTTAAGCCCTATACTTCTCCTCCGATGAATAGACAAAATAGCCTCTCTGCTGTTTATTATTTAGTATTTGAACTGAAACACTGAGCTGATCAACAGTATTTTGTTTCTATCCCTAGGAAGAGTTCCCCTCTCTCTCAATGGAAAGACTGACAAAGATTCTCGCCAGTGACCATCTCAACGTGCCCAAGGAGGACATGGCGTTTGAGGCTGCCATGTTATGGTTAGACAAGGATCCTGGCCGTAGCCAGAGCTTTGAAAAGGTCAGTTATAAAGGCCCCTGCAGACCAAACTGAGTTGTGTCCTGACTATTAGAGATAACGTTGGGAGATCAGATTTGGAGACGTTTGGTGTTATAAGGTGTTAACTTAAAACCCCATACGTTGTTGAGCGGTGTCCCTCAGCGCTCTATGCTATTGTATTTTCTGTTTTCATCCTACATTCAATTTCTTTGCTAAGACGCGTTGTAAGCTTATCGATCTGCTATTTTCTACGAAGGTTTTCCCAGAATACAGATGCTGGGGTTTAAGTTAAGGTTGCTCCTGCATACACAGTCTCTCTCTCTCTCTCTCGCTCTCGCTCTCGCTCTCTCTCTCTCTCTCTCTCTCTCTCTCTCTCTCTCTCTCTCTCTCTCGCTCTCGCTCTCGCTCTTGCTCTTGCTCTTGCTCTGCTCTCTGCCTCGCTCAATCTTTCTCTCTCTTAGTGTGTGCTGTCCCAATTCATTTTTCTGGTTTGCGCTTGGCAAATGTGAGAGAGCGACCACATACACACAGACAGACACACACTCTGATTTGCTCAGGCTGAACGAGACCAGCCATTGGGGCTGCAGGGTCAGATGGAACGACTCAGACGCAGTCGCCTCACTAGCACCGACGTCTATGTACACACACCAAACATACTAAAAAACGATTACCGGCCACAGCCTTTATTTTCTTCTCAATGCCCTGATTTTACCTAGTTTTTAATTTGACCCTTTAGCCTAGTAGGGTCCCATGTAATTGTTTGGTTGCTTTTGCTGTTTTAAGCCATGTTTTTAAACCCTGTAGCACTTTGAGATTTGCAAAAATGTATTATTATGTATTATTATTATAAAGTGTGTTATAAATAAAATGTATTATTATGTATTATTAACAGTTGTATAATGTTGTTCACCCAATAATATCTAGTTGGACTAGTAAATAACTATGTGTTAATAACTATGTGCTCTGTAAGGTACTAGAGCAGATCCGTCTGCCTCTCATCAGCCCGTCCTACCTCCACACTGTGAATGAGTCCCTGAAAGTGCTGAAGGAATACAAGGGCTGCCAGAGGTTCATCTCTGAGGCCAAGAAACGGGCCAGGACCCGGAGCAAGAACCAGGCCAAGCCCTGCGGTACGACACGCCCAGGCAGGACCACAGGTACCTTGCCTCACACATGCATGTTGTAACTGATGGTGGTGCAAAATAAAAAATACATCAAGGTTTTTTTCTGGCTGTATAGAAAAAAAATAGCAAGGTATGTAAAATAAAATGAAGCAAAAAATGTTTGCATCACAATTTCATTATTTGAATTTTACAATTCAAGCTTTGATATAGATCTTGTTGCTTTTGTGGAAAGATGTATAAAGATTTGTTGCTGGATTAATTCAGTGACTGCTAATTGGGCTATCAGAACATTTCATCTGACGACTTTTTACGAGCCTGGTGCTGTGTTTATGTTCTATTCCTCTTTATTGTGAAAATATCAGATCTACAAGCTTGTATATCTACTATTAGATCAAACATTTTGACGATCTTGGTGGTTAAAAAGATGACAAGCTTGTAGATCAGATCTGCAATTTTGGCTGATGTTCCCCTCAGAATATGGATGCTGGAGGGTTCAAAGTGGATAAATACATTTGGCAGGGTTCCCACAAAAGGTAGCTTTCCATCGCACCTGGTTGGCTGTTTAGCTTGTTTGGCCAGAGCAAATCGGTATTATTTTTTTCCCTCTCGTCTGCTTCTGGTGCAGGAGAAAGCCTAGATAAGCCAGAGACATTGCCCTTCGCACATTTGAACTAGAGCTGCGTGAGTGCGACCTAATGTATACAGGACGTCACGTGACGAAATTAATACAAATTAACAACATGTTGCACAGTGATACATTGTTAGGAGTTATACTGGAGTAAGAGCCTCGTTATTTCACCGCATGATTGCTACAGGCCTAGGAATGGGGTAAAATACTTAAAGGGGCTACACCATGAATGTAAAAAATATATATTATATATAAATATTGCCGCCTAATACTAATATTAAACAGGTTGTAAGCCTAAAAAAACATCCAGATATTTTTTTCTCACAATCTGACTGTCTGTCATTACAAGCTTTTTCAGCTGCAATACCAAAACGTCCTTTTGGGCAGAGGGGTGCTACTGAGCAATTCTGTCTGTCAATCATCACCCCCCCCCCGCCCTCCTCATCCCTTTTCCCCGCCTCCATTAGAATACGGCCCGCCCTTCGCCCAAAACAGGAAGGAAGTCCTTGTTGCCGTACATTTAGCGGGCTGGGGGCGGGACTAGAAATGCAAGTGATGTCACTTGCATTGCCATTCTGAGATGGCCTGTTCAGACACGCCCATTCTGAAAATCTCTGAAATGAGAATGAATGACTGAATGTTAAAAAATATATTTTTTGGGGTACAAGAGACACTGGGGAGCCCAAAAAAAAAAATTCATTGTTAAAAAGGTGTGATAACCCTGATTTGGTTTCTCCTTGAACTCTTAAATCTACTCTGTCTCACCCCCGTGCTCCCTCTCCCCCGCATGTTGAAGTGATTGTGACGATGGGCGGACAATGTTGTGCTAACTACTCTGACAAGATGAAGAGCTTTGATCTTCTGACCAACCAGTGGAAGACTCTGGGACCTCTGCCATCCATAGGGTTCGAAAGTTCTTCTGTGGTGATGTCAGGTGAGGAGAGGGCCGCCTGTCACAATTATTACATAATCGCCTAATGACAATTATTTTATATAACTAAAATTATTATTTTTGCATTATCATCATACATTTTCCAAAAATAGTGGAAATGGCAGATCTATGTGACGTGTTGAGAGCTTGTAGATCGTCTATTTCCACTATTTTAAAATAAGTGTATAAATAAAATTATTAAATATGTCATTTGGTTCTTATATATTGAAGTTATTTTATATAGTGAAAATAGCAGATCTAAAGCTCACTGCGACTAATTGGGATTCTAGAAGGGCTATTTTTACTTTAATTAAAAAATGTATCTATTTTTGTGATTTGGAGTCCCAAGAGTCCCTTCCTATAAATGTACTCGTGTCAAAAGTAAAATATTTCTATTTGAATTGTAGCAGAGTGAAAGTAATGAGCTAGGGGCAAAAAGAAGGAAAAAAACATACAAATGTGCTTAAGTACAGTACTCAAGTAAATGTACTTAGTTACTGCCCACCATTGCCTGTAATGAATCTTTCTGTGTTGCCTCTGAATTTTACACTGGACCTGTCTTGGCTTGATAAGATTCAGAATGAACTTTATTGTCACATCACAGGTTTACAGGTGTAAAGATGTGTGACCTGTTTTTGTGCGACCTCCATCGATTTTGTTGTTTTCTGAAAGAAGAAAATCAAAGATAACTGCATATATATGCACATAGCATAAACCAGCAGGTACAGTACTGTACAGAACTTGGGACAGGAGGCCATCCACAGAGCCTAGTCCCTCCACGTGCCAGAGCCTCCCCCGGTCCCGGCAGACTTAATTCTGGAGAAGCGGACTGAGAGGCCCTGCCTTTCCCTAAGAGGACTGACCGTGGGTAGCTACTGGGACGTAAGTCGGGGCTTGATCAGCCCTGGCTGGGTCACCTGGGCAAGGGTGTATGTTGCTGTAGTGTGTATGGGGGTAATTCAGTGATTCATTATCATTAAATGTCATGAATATCAATGAAATTATGTATCACCAGTTTACCTGTTTTTAATACAGATCAGTCTCATAAACTCTGAAGGATTTTGAATTCTTGGCTGAGGCTGGGTCATAGATCATCCAACAATATACAAAAGACAAACAAGTTTGATTTCTAATCAAGGAAGTTTATTAACTCAAAGGCATAAGCCATAGGAAATTAATGTTAATGTTCCAATACAGCCGTACAAGATGTAATTTCTGCTGTGGTCCCTGATTAGAACTTTGATATAGATCTTGTTGCTTTTGTAGAAGTCAAGATGTCAAGTCAAAATGTATAAAGATTTGTTGCTGGATTCATTCAGTGACTACTAATTGGGCTATCAGAACATTTCATCTGACGACTTTGTACGAGCCTGGTACTGTGTTTATGTTCTATTCCTCTTTATTGTGAAAATATCAGATCTACAAGCTTGTAGATCTACTATTAGATCAAACATTTTGACGATCTTGGTGGTTAAAAAGATGACAAGCTTGTAGATCAGATATGCAATTTTGGCTGTAGTTAATGTTAATGTTCCAATACAGCCGTACAATATGTAATTTCTGCTGTGGTCCCTGATTAGAACTTTATGTGCTAAAAATGGTATACTAATTGTTGTGAGCTTCTAGACAGAAAGAGATAGAAAGAGGGGAAGGTAGGTGAGGGCTGAAAGGAAATAGAGACAGAAGTTAAAGAGCCCTGTCAATAAGTTGATGAAAACAAGCCTAATACACATACAATCCTATTGCCGTTGCGCATCAGATGATGGGAACAGACCTGTGATTGACAGGGGTCACTTCTCAAGTAGCGTTCTGGGGCTGTTGGTATTTGTCGCCTGCCTCACTGCCTGCCTGCCTGGCTTTCTTCGACACTCCTTAAGTGCCAGCAAGTCTTCACTGTTAACAACAGCCGTCTTTTATTCTTCTTTAGAGTCTATATTCTTCACGAAAGAGAGATTGTAGGTGATACTTTCTCTCTTGACTTTCCACTTTCAACTGTCCACTTTCCACTTTCCACTGTCCACTGTCCACTGTCCACTTTCCACTGTCCACTGTCCACTTTCCACTTTCCACTGTCCACTTTCGACTTTCCACTGTTGTGTTGAAAGGCACAACTTTGATTCCTTTGCAGCAGATGAACGCAATATTTAATGACTTGAAAATGTCAATGAATCTTATAGTTCCCATTCAAATTGAACAAAACAAGAATACACCTAGCTGACACTAAGACAAGAGAAGGGGAGGATAACATAGATAAGACCAGACAAGACGAGGCCTAGACTGGACTGGGTATTGGTCATAAAGAGATGGTCTTTTATTCTCCATCCTAAATACCATGTGAAACTCAATCCTCTCCCTGTCATTGGCTGAAACACAGGAAGGTATGTTTAGAAAGAAAGGGGGGAAGAAGATAAATCTGAGCCCACAACAACAACAACTAATTAACTCAACCTAAAGTTGATTCTCTTACAAGGATTTATTCATTATATTATCGATATTCTCCCATTGTAAGTTAGTGTCACACATCTGGTTCCTATTTAAAAGAATATTGGAAATATAATGAATAATAACAATCAAATGATAATATAAATGTACCTTCATGCATAAGTGAAAGTATGATAAACATTTGCACTTAATCATACTTGAATGTTACAAATATAACAGCAAGCTTACACAGTAGGACACGTAATAACCACTTGTTTAATATGGATTAATAACTATGAACGTATGAAAAGAACTCTGCCTCCAATCTTTGAGGAGTGCTTGAGGATCGATGATATCAAGGTCATAGGTCGCAGGCCATTTGGTTGGAAGCGGAGCTGCAAATTATGGCATTATTTCCACTTAAATTTGTCCCAAGTTTGTGTCCTGATATCATGGTTCCATGTCAGCGACATCGTCAATCCTAGCCAGTGGGTCTAGGAAACTCTGTGTGTATGTGCGTGCACATCAGTATATCTGTGCGTGGGCACGTAGACCGCAGGATGTGTGTAAACAGAGCTGTTTGGGGCATTTGACCTCTGGGGTCAACGGCTCCTTCTTCATATGCTTGTAGAGTTGTGTGAATGGTTTGATCATAGTGGAATATTAAATTGATAAACCCCCCCCCCCCCCAAGTTACTACATTGCGAGACCCGAAACACCCGTCAACCCCAGGCTACAACACTGATGATACGTCCCAGGTGCATCCACAACACGTGATGCTTTTTATTTATAATTCATTGTATGTACATGAGGTTGGACATAAGATGCGAGCTGGTGACACTTCGGTAGGTCCATATTGGCAGCAGGCATGTACTCTGTACATGAGATTAGACATTAACGTGCAAAAGATTTTCAACCTATTGTCAGGTTCACAGGTCAGGCCTTGTTCAACAGTGACAAATGAACCATCATAATAACATAGATCTAATCATTCAAGTTGTGTTTATATATTAACATCTTTATTTCTTTGACAATCATCAAGGCATAACTCGTTTTAATTCTGCTCTTCACCCACCATAGGCTCTACTGTGTATTTGGCCAGAGGAGCTTCATCTCTTGCAGGATACAATAGGGAGATGTGGCGCTATGACGTTACCCGTAACTCATGGTTGAAGATGGCTCCCATGAATGAAACAAGGCGTCTCTTGAGTAAGATCGGCAAACTATGGCATTCAATTTAAAGTTATACTGTGTGTAACATTTTTAATTCAACAAAAGTTAATCAGGTACTGCTACTTAAGTAATGTAAAGTATACATGATGTGAACATGCACAGTACAGTACATCATTATCACTTAATTATATCCTTCAACTTCTTGTTTATGTGTAAAAATGACTGGATATACAGGTTGTGTAGCAATTTGTAGCAATTGTAGAAATATTCTACCTTAATTGTCGAATGTTTAAGCACGTTCTAATCATGTATACTTTACTTAAACATTTTCCAAATATATTTGTTTTAACATTTTGAAGAAAATAGCCAATTTAACACAGAGGTTCCCCCCCATGACAAAATCTTGGCCCCCCTCCTGACAGAGGCTAAAATCGCCTATAGGTGACACTATTACACTTTTACTCTGGAAGTTAAAGATTTAAGACGACTTTTCTAATATATTTTTTAACATTTTGGACAACATAGCCAATTTTACATCAAGGTGCCCACCTATCCTGTATCCTCTGTAAATAGCAGGTGAGCTGGGCTCACAGATCAACAGAACAAACAAAATGTCACCATATGGCTAATACAGTGCAAATACATCCTCCTATATTATGAACACTGAATAGCAACCGTACTCCATCTGCAAAGTAGCCTACTTAAGCCAATAAAACAATTAGACTAGCAGACAGTTGAAAAGTAAGCAAAACAAACAATTTAACTAAGAATGTAAAAGTCACTTAAATCACTCTTTCCCCCATTCTGATGCTTGGTTTGAACTGCATCAGTTCAGTTCAAGTTGAATTTAAAATGACTGTTTAAGAATAACCTCTAAAAGTGCTGTTGCCTAGGTTTACCCAAGGAGGTGCTGCATATTGCACATGGCCATGGTCATCAGTTGTAATGATCAGGTTTATTGATTTTTTACACATAGGCCTGGTGATGATGGACGGCTATGTGTATGCAGTGGGTGGCCGGGGGAAGGACTCCATGGAGCGCTACGACCCCAGCACCAACACCTGGCAGCTCATCAAATGTGTCGGGGTGGCAGTCTATTGGGATTGCAATCTGCCTCGCGTGGTCGCACTAGATGGACTGCTCTATTTTATTGGTATGGAACAGGTTTGCACGCCAGTCGTTTCAGCCTACTGAAGAGTAATCAGGGTTCAATTTGCTGGAGGGGGGGTGCTCTGCTTTAGATACCCCCCATGCTATTTGTTGTACGACAACATACTGTATACTGTATAGGGCTTAAGTGGTTATTTGTACAAATCGAACCCTGAGCATAATGGTTAACTGAAAATATCCAAAACCTTTGGTATTATTATGTGTTATCCTTCTCCTGTTGATACTGTGTGTGTGTGTGTGTGTGTGTGTGTGTGTGTGTGTGTGTGTGTGTGTGTGTGTGTGTGTGTGTGTGTGTGTGTGTGTGTGTGTGTGTGTGTGTGTGTGTGTGTGTGTGTGTGTGTGTGTGTGTGTGTGTGTGTGTGTGTGTGTGTGTGTGTGTGTGTGTGTTGCACGTGCGCTACCTTCCTTTCTTCCGGGCTCTAGGTGGCACTCCTTCTAATAAGTCAAACCCAGCCCAGGTGGCCAGTTACAATCTTGAAAAATCTGTATGGAAAGAAGTCACTCCTATGCTGATTCCCCGTGATAAACCAGCTGTCTGCACTCTAAATGGAAAGATCTACCTTATAGGTATCATACCTGTTCTTAAAGATCTATCGTTGCTGTCGGGCAGAAACCAGCTAACTTCATTTCTTTCGCAAATCAGTGCTATTGAACACCCTTAACTCCACCAAAGGTGGGTGGATTTAGCTGGTTTTGCTGACTCCAGGCTCCACACCACTTTGACCCCCAACCTCATTGTGAGCTTGGAGGTCCATTCAGCTGTTCTTATCAATGATGATCAAAACCTCCAAACTCCACTTTTTGTTTTTTCATTTCTTGAAAAATGAACGTTTTTGGAGTTGGCTGGTTTCTGCCCGACAGCAGAAATATACTGTAGGTATTATACCTGTTCTTAAAGATCTACCTTATAGAGAAGTGCACATAACTTTTTTGGTCTAGTTTCTCAGGGGGGCACTTACTTACGCACCCTAACATTTTCCTTGTTTATTTTTTGACATAGAAATAAGCCTTTATGACCAAATACGAGGCTACAATGCAAGCGTTTCAGTGCTGATTTTAGAGCACACTACACAATTAAGTGCAACAGAGCAATTATGAATATTTTTTGCCGCATTTAAAAGCAATAAATCCGTTAAGAAAACTATATGACAGCAGATTGCTTATTTTAATTGGCGAAAATACATCAGACTGCAGACTGAACGTGTGTGTAGAACTACATGAGTGCAACGCTACTGTATCAAATGAGCTGTGCAGCACAAAATGCACATCCAGTAGTCGAAGACAAAATAAATGACAGTAAAGACAATAGAGAAAAGACGCCCATTGTATACCTGATGATTGCACAGCAAGCGTTTTATTGGAGCTAAAGCTCTGTGCGGACGTCTTTCCTCTACCGCAACGTTAGCCCATTTTAGCCAGAAATTAAGCACTCACCTGTAGATGCTGCGGAGGTTCAAAGAGTTTAGCACACTTCCAAAGTGTGTAGGCTACATTGTTTAAGTCACATGAGAATTGTTTCCATATCGTAAATATGAACTTTGGCCAAAATATTTTTGTATAATCCATGTGGGTTCTTATTTACTTTCAACCAGCACCTTGACAGCCTGTCATGACAGCTTGGTTTCAACAGAAACAGAATTTCTCTAAAAACGGTGGATTTCAAATTATGAGCCACTAGAAATGATTAGTCAACACTAGTTTTATGTTTTTTTTAGTCTACTTAGAAGTAGTAGATGGATATTTAAGGTATGTGACACCAGATCTTGTAACTGGCGCTATAGATAAATGGTTTGTACTGGCATTGGTACGCAAGAGCCTTTCTTTTAACATTTATTTTGAGCGCGCACTTACGCACCAGTTATGTGCACCCCTGCTTATAGGTATCATGCCTGTTCTTCGTCAGTGGTGGAAGAAATACTCAGTGTTTACCAGAAAGTAGAAATACACTGTTACAAGTAAAAGTCCTGTATTCTAACTTTTACTTTTTTATTAAAAAGTGCGTAAATATTGGCATGAACATATTCTTGGAGTACCAAACATAAGAGCACTCATTAGTCATTATGCAGAATGGCCCTTTTCAGAAACATCTTATTGGGATTGGATGTGGATATGTCCATCACATTAATGGTTAATTAAAATGACTGTGTGCTGCTGAATAGCTTAATCTAAATCATTACACAATTTATCAGTTAATATTTGTTTTGTATTTATCTTATTCTGCAAAGTAACTAAAGCTGTCAACTAATTATAGTGGGGTAAAAATGTAAAATATTTTCCCCAGAGATGTAGTGGAGTAGAAATAAAGGGTAACTATTTAAACACTTCTGAAATATTTAAGTAAAATAAAAGCACCTCAACATTGTACAAATGCAACTCCCCAAATACTGTAGTCATATGGGCAGATGCGTCATAATTAGGAAAATGATGACTCACCACAAACTGTTTTGGCACAGTACAGCAGAGTACTTGGGGAAATGTATTTAGTTACTCTCTTCCACCGCTCTTAGTTCCATAATGGACTCACTTCAACTTAAAGGGATATTTCACTTTCCAAAAAACTTTAGGTAATTTTATCGTCTACTCAGGCTTTTTTGAGCCCCCCAGACCGTTTTTAAGTTGCTTTATTCAGTATTTAGATATTTGATATTCATTTTAACATGTTAGATTCATCAAAAACACCCGTCCTTGGTTCTGGTGACTCACACTGCCCTCCTAATATGCGAGGGGGCTGTGTTTTTGCGATAACTTTTTTTTTTTTTTTTTTTTTACGAAAAAGATTAAATACAATTAATAAAAAAATAATAATAAATGAAAAAAGTAATTAAAAAAAAAGAAAAAACGCGCCCCCCTCGCGTATTAGGAGGACACGGTGAACCAAGGAGGGGTGTTTTTGATGAATCTAACATGTTGTTTGAAGTTTTTATTTGAAGAGTTTGAAGTTTTAATGGGTTTGTATAGGAAGGGGGCGTGTCTGATAAAATGAATATCAAATATTTAAATACTAAATCAAGCAACTTAAAATGGTCTGGGGGGCTCACAAAAGCCTGAGTAGACGATAAAATGACCCAACATTTTTTTGAAAGTGAAATATCCCTTTAACTGTAGTTTGGGAACCCAATAGAGCCCACTGACAGTCACTATCCTGTGCATTCTTGTTGATCAAATAGGTGGTACAAATATCAAGGACAACATGGAAAACACGATGGAGTGCTACAACCCCAAGACCAACCAGTGGAGTCTTTGTGCCCTCATGCAAGAGCCACGCAGTGAGCCTGGCGTGGTGGTGGTGGATGGAAAGATCTGCGTGCTAGGAGGGAGGCAAGCGGTGCCAGAAGCGTCTTACAACGGGTAAGATGCTGCTGGAGGCCTGTCACCATCATCATGACATTTCATGATTAATACCAATTGGTATTGTATTCATCATTGTTATCCTTCATTAGTCACATTTACAAGGAGGTACATTGTAGGGAATGAGCAACACAACAAAACTCTTGTTTTGAGCTTCAAGTGCTGGCAGGTGTGTGCCAGTCACAGGTGTGTGACTGGCACCTGAGCATGGGTCTCGCAACTTTGTTGAGTTTGTGTATGCTCCAAGCAGCAACACTACCATAGAAAGATGCCACGTTTGCCCCTTCAAGATAAGGCCTGTTTGGGGAACCATAGGTTTCCTTCCAGAGATTTACAGGCAAGATTTGCACAATGGTACCAAAGATGGATGTCAAAGTTGAAGGACCTATGCTCAGGTGCCAGTCACACACCTGTGACTGACACACACCTGCCAGCAGATGATGCCAGGGCCGATACCAAATCATGCGTAATCTGCGTAAAGAAACACCAGCTTCACTTGCCCTATTGCACGGGCCTTATCCTGAAGGGACAAATGTGGCATCTTTCCATGGGGCAGTGTTGCTGCTTGGTTCATACACAAACTCAACAAAGTTGCAAGACCCATGCTCAGGTGCCAGTCACACACCTCTCAGCAGGTGTGTGCTGGCAGGTCACTCAAAACAAGAGCAATTACCAACAGGAGCATATTGGGGGATTTTGGCAAATGTTTTGGAGACGCTACCAACAGGTTTAGCTCATTCCACGATTGCACAATCCTTACAAGTTATACCTCTTTGTAAAGGTGACGATAAAAAACGATATAAAATACAATACCAATTGTAATTATTAAAGGAGAGAAATAATCGACCAAAGTTACAGTACGTTTCCGAATTTTTTGTGACCAGTTTACATAGAAACGACAATCATTTTATACAGAAAATGTTTTAAAATGTATGAACATTATGCGATTATCTCAAATAATTGTGATTATGTCATAATTGTGACTTGTCCTGAGAATTCTCTCATGGCTATTGGTCTCTCTTCGTGCAGGCTTCCCAACAGCATTGAGCGCTACTGCGAAGCAACGGACTCGTGGGAAACCGTGGGAAAGATGCTCAATGCTCGCCACTGTCCTCGCTACGATCTAAACTGCGTGACTTTCAGGCTGAGGGATGACTTCCCAACTCCAGCTGATGATCATGATTATGATTATGAAGATGATGATGTGGAGGAGGTTGATAGTGATGGTTCTTTATTCAATTGGTCATGATAAGGATGACGATGACAAAGGAGCTTTCAGTTTTTTCAATATTCACAATAGAGCATTCCGGAGGAATATGTGGTATTGGTAGTGGAAATAAATGTTCTTGGATTCATGAGCCCTGACGTCCCTACCACCACTGGATGTACACTACTGTAGCGTGACAGTTGCCTGCTTACTTTAACCCTATTGAGCGGAGTCCCTCAGGGTTCTGTACTAGTGTATTTTCTGTTATTGTGGGGAAAACTTTCACTGAAAATAGCCACAATGCAACGCAACACGTCGGGTTGTGAGTTTGACGATCTGCTATTCAGTGAAAGCTTTCGGATGCTGGGGTTTAAGTGGTTAACTTAATATTTCTTTATAGGCAGCTCTCCACCGCACCGATTTCGGGCAGACTCAGCGTTAGAAAGCGTCTGCTGCCGACAAATTGTTGTCAGATAGCGTCGTTCCGTCGAGCATGTTCACTCTTTGGGCCGACCGGTACAGCCGTGGGTTAGTGAAGAGAGGGGAGAGAGGGGGTGAGGGCTCTGTAGAGCACCCTGATTGGTTGTTTTGCTTGTTTGGTCAGACAGGCTCCGTAGAGCCTAAATAATCCAGAGACATTTGCCCTTCGCACTTTTGAATTAGATACCATATTCTCAATCTCAACTCTCAATTCCTATACCCATCGATCAACTCCAAAGCAAAGCAGTAGGCTACGATAGTGCAAAAATGTTCGGTGATTATGTTTTTTGTCGGAGCTGAGTGTTGCCAGATTCTGTGAATGAAACGAGCAACGAGGTCTATGAAAACAAGCCCAAAAGAAGTGACCAGTTTCACCACTTGAGCCCTATTAAATCAACTATTTTCAAAAATAATATTGAAAGTAAGCCCAAATAAGCAACTGCACTTCAGAAACAAGCCCAGGCAACCTGCAACTATGAATATTTACAAGTGATGTACAGGAAAACAAGCCAAAAGTCGCTTATAATAAGTAGACCTGGCAACACTGGCAAGATCTTGCAGGCCAGCGGTGCTACCAGCTCTTGCCTCTTAAGGCATTAGTTGGTCTAGTTGGATCTAAAGACAAACTGGCCCAAATCAGGGAAATGTTTCACAATGGTAAGGTTCACATTTTGAGCTTCTCTGAGACCAAACTTGATGATTCAATAACGGACTCTGAGATTGAAATAGAAAATTATACAGTCATCAGAAATGATAGGAACAGACATGGGGGTAGTGTATGCATGTATGTACATAAGGACACTAACTTTATCACTCGTTCTGACCTGACTCATGAAGCTATTGAAACTCTGTGGGTTGAGATCATTTTTGAAAGTGCTAAACTTGTGATTGTCGGTACCATCTACAGACCTACTGATCCGACTGATTTCTTTAGCTAAGGTGGACGGTGCTGAGAAAATTCTTATCAGAGATTGGAACACTATATATGCTCCGAAAAGAAGCATCCGTGTTCAAATCCTTCAGTAGGTTTTGTGATCTGCACAGCCTCCATCAGCTAATTACCCAACCCACAAGGGTGTGTGATTCCACTCAAACTACCATAGATCTCATTCTAACAACGGACAGGTCCAAAATCCTCACAAGTGGGGTTTTAGTTTGCAGACTAAGTGATCATTATATGATCTTTTGTACCCAAACAAAACAAAAACCTAAGGCCGGCTGTCACAAATGTCTTATCTAGATCCCTCAAAGACTACAAAAGTTAGGCCTTTAATCACAGTCAGGAGAGACAGGACTGGTCTGATGAACTAAACAGCACACAGGTAGACGAATCATGGCATGGCTTCAAAACCAAATTCCTTTCAATTTTGAATAGCATGGCTCCCATGAAAACCAGCAGGGTCAAAACTCGCTCGGAGCCATGGATTAATTCGGACATACTTACTGCTATGAAAGTCAGAGACCAAAAGTGCTCTGAAGTTCATAAATGTAAGACCAAGCTCTCCAAACGTTTCAACAATGATCTCCAAACCCACTTTGTTAATCTCAAAAAACAGTGCAATAAGCTAAAAAACAAGGTAACTGACATGACCAGATAAAGAAAAAACTACCTCGATGATAAAATTGAAGAAAACGCAAACAAGCCGTGAAGGAGTGTAAAACCCTACTCTCCTTCAAAACCGCCCTAAAACGGTACCTACAGGTGGCTGCAATTCTAAACTGGCCCCTGTTTAAAAGTCAAAGCCTAGCCCCCCCCTCAAACTGTTTACTGTATATATATTTTTGTTTTTCTTATTTTTTTATGATGTTCTGCATAGTAGTGTATAACTGTCTGACATTTCATGTCTTTATGAATTGAGTACAAAGGACCCCAATGGAAACAAGGCATAGGCTTTCTTGGGTTTAAAATCATCAAAAAGAAATATTAGCTGACCTTGTATTGAATTGTACTTTCATGTGCAAACTTCTAATAAAGTATTCAATCAATCAATCAACTAGATTGTGTTTTTGCTCTCTACATCGTATCAATTGATAACGTTATTATAATTGAATTGTATTTTCTTGGGGAAAATGACCCAGAGTTTGTTCCAATGCTTCAGTTAATTGTCCATAAATGTACAAAATAAGAAACATTGTGATCTGCTATTAAAGGAGTAGTTCACCCAAAACATTACTTATTTTCTATTAATTACACACCCCATGAAGCCTTGAATATATGGACATTATGTTTTTTTTGTTGAGTTCCTAAGCCAATAATTTGATGGTGTAATTTGGTGTGTAATTGATAGAAAATAAGTATTTGTTTGGGTGAACTACTCCTTTAAAGTCCTTTGACACAAATGACACTATTCACACCATTAAACTATGACTATATGAACCAACATTCATTAATTGTATGATTTGCCTCTGAACATGTGGAGCGTCAGTATTATAAAGTATGGAAAAAAGTTTAAATAAGTAAGTCCCTAAACATTCTACTCGAGTTAGAGTATAGTACTTGAGTAAATGTACTTTTTAGTTACTTGCGGATTTCAGGGTCGTATACGGAGAGAACACAAGGCCTGTGTGTGTGTGTGTGTGTGTGTGTGTGTGTGTGTGTGTGTGTGTGTGTGTGTGTGTGTGTGTGTGTGTGTGTGTGTGTGTGTGTGTGTGTGTGTGTGTGTGTGTGTGTGTGTGTGTGTGTGTGTGAGAGAGAGAGAGAGTGTGTAGGCTACTTGTATTACTACGCTTTTGTGAGGACCAAATTGAGAAACCATAATTTTCCTGATCTTCAAAAGATGGTTTTATGGTTAAAAAAATAATGTTTTAGTTAGTCTTACAATTAGGAAACGGTTCAGGCTGAGGTTAAGGTTAGAGTTAGGCATTTATAAGTTAAGTTTTAGTCGTTGGAATTATGCCTGATTTACACTTAGTGTCCTGCACCGGAAATAGCAGGGCTATACACAAAAACCTTTTAAAATAACAGATCTACAAGCTCACAGATCGGCTATTTTCAAATGACCGAAATGTATATAGGGCTGAAGTGGTTAATGTGTGTTTTCTAATAATAATCAAAATCTACAAAGTAACTAGTAAGTTTTCAAATCATTTTAGTGGGTAAACGTATGATATTTACCTCTGAGATGTAGTGGAGTAGAAGTAAAAGTACTGACAATTGGAAATACTTCAGTACAGTAAAAATACCTCAAAATTGTAGTTCAGTACTTGAGAAAATGCACTTGGTTACACCACTGCCACACACACACACACACACACACACACACACACACACACACACACACACACACACACACACACACTGTCACAAGATATTCCATGCACGGAACTCTTTCTTCATTCACTGAAACTCACAGTTTGAGATTTTTGGAGGGTTGCAAGTATTTTTGGTAATCAATCAATAACTCAGTAATTCAGAATCACAATAAGAAACACTGGGATCGGCTAATGATAATGTTTGTTTACACAAATAACACTATTGACAGCTTTTTTAACTATAACCACATACCGTTTAAGTCACAGTAATGGCCACCAATTTGAACCAGCACACTGTGTGGCTTTTGTTCCCATATATACCGGTAGACATGAACGTGATAATCATCAGGGTTTATCTCACTGTCCAAAACACTGGACCAGAATTCTAAGTGTTTCATTAAGAATAATAACAAATCAAATCATTTAAGAAATACATAGTCTAAGAAATTCCATAAATTAGGAAAAAGAAACATTTAAGAAGTAGTGAAAAAAGCAGATCTACAAGCTTTCACCCATGCAGGCCCCATTGGTCAGTTCAATTCAATTAAATTCAAAGGGGTTTTATTGGCATGAGAAAACATATGTTTACATTACCAAAGCAAAAGTGGAACAAACAATCCAAACAAAATAATGTATGTACAATTAAAAGGGGTTAAAGTTATGTGTAGCTAAACAGAGCTGTGTTACATTGCAACTTAGGAAAAAAACGAACTTAGAAAACAATATGATTTTTTAGCAGCATTTGCTGTCAGAAATAGTCTCTCTCTCTCTCTCTCTCTCTCTCTCTCTCTCTCTCTCTCTCTCTCATACACAGTCGCACGCACGCACGAGCACGTTTCTGCCCAGAACTACTTGTGTGGTGTGTGTTGTTGTCAAGAGGACGCAGTTAGAGGTTACACACAACACTTCTACCTTTAACGGATGCATTAGGCGTGTCTAGACTGATATCATCACTGAACAAGTAATGGAAAGCAGTCTTTTCATTGGCTGAAAGCCAGCTGACTCGCAATCAGTGCATGTGTTGCAGCTGCGCAGGCAATACACTGAAGTCAGTGACAACTGATGATTGAAGGCTGTTCTGAAGCACAGTAGATGCAAATACGTCAAGTAAATAGTCATGCCTCCAGTCAAAAAAGGAAAATCAGGGTCTCAGAAAAGAAAAGAAAGACTAGAAAGACAAAGAAAGCAGTGTAAGGGGAAACAACTCCTTACTAATTTCTTCCAAAAGACAGGTGAGCACTGAGCAGTGAGTGAACAACACACACAACTAAAGCCAGATGTGTGTGTGTGTGTGTGTGTGTGTGTGTGTGTGTGTGTGTGTGTGTGTGTGTGTGTGTGTGTCGGATAGATAGATAGATAGATCTATCTAACTAACTACTTCTGCCAGGACTCTTTATCAGGTGAATGAAAATATTATCAAACTCAACTGATGGTCATGTTTGAGGGTTATTAGTCCAGACATCAGCAGGCTGTCTTTATGGACATTCTTTACGTTCACAAAGTGTTAATTTGTGCTTATAACGTGCTGGAGCACTTGGCTGAAGTCTGCAAATATAGTTGGCTGACATAAAAAGGGTCCATTTGTATACTCAGAATAAGTGAGTTGTATTAGCCTGCCCTATGCCTGGAGGGAGTGATAGGTGGGTCTGGCCACACGTGGCTAGGTAACTGGAAGAGTGGGCACCTGATAAGTCTGGGCATCTCACTGTTAATTTAGCTTTTTTCCCCCTCCAAAATATAAAAAAAACAAGTATACATGATACTTGAATATTTGATATTTCAACAATTGCTACAAAACCTGTGGAGATAGCTAGTCATTATGGCATAAGCAATAACTTAAAGGGTACATTTTTGGTCTGATAAAAATAATGATGTGTGTTCAAATCATGTGTACATTGCATTATTTCAGACCATTTCCCAAAGCACACTATTATATTATTCTTTACTTTAATTTTCACATTTTGAAAAAGTAAATAGCCAATTTCACATTGACATGCCCAGATGTCTCAGGTACCCACTCTTCCTGTGTCCGATAGGAAGTGACAGTGGGACAAATGCAGATGAAAGTTTGATATATCATATATTAGACATGGGTGACCATCTTTTCTAAAACCCAAACCAGGACCCTTAATTACTTAAAGCTGTATTCGGTAACCTTTCGGTCTGATTACAAAATTTTGTACACTCTGCATGGTAGTGTATGTTAATATAATAGAACATATTCAATGGGAATGGAGTGGTTTGACACGACTAGTTTACAACCAGGTGGTACTGCCTGAACTGTCAAAATTGAATTTCTTCCCTGAGCAAGCAGGCTAATGACAGGGTAAATGTTGCACAAATAGAGTGAAATCAATTTAGTGCTTCAAGAAACTAGGATACCAGGATATGTGTAAACAACATGCTATCTAAATAACATACACTCACCAGCCACTTTAGTACTGGTAGAATTGTACAACTGAAAATCCCAGTGGATCAGCAACCCATTTTGCATCTCCAACCAAGCCATGTTCAAAGTCACTTCAATCAAAAATGTTCCTCATTCTGATGCTCGATTTGAAATGCAGCAGATCGTCTTGACCACGTGAACACATGTCTTAACGCACTGATGTTCTGCCATGTGATTGGCTGATTCAAAAATTGCGTCACGTAGTAGTTGGACAAAAAGTCAGAGTAGTTGGATGAAATAAATAAAATTAAGATGAGGAATACCCACTGGTTCCCAAACTTTTTAGTTCAAGACGTTTGCCCGGGACTACGTAACAGTAACGTGTGTTTTCTCTACAGACTCTGCCCACTCCACCACACCTCACCCCACCTCAGCCATGGCTGACAGCATCCCGGCTGCTGCGTGCGGGAGTGAGTCACCACAGGCTGCCAAGAGATTGAGACTGGGCACTGACCATGTGAGTTTTCTTGAAAAACCGTTGAATACAATATAGTATTTTTTTTAAAACCATTTTTGATAATACAATGACATGCCCAAAATAGGGATGCCATGTTGAAAGTGGATGAAAAAGCAAGTTATGGATTTACAGTACCGATATGTTTAAAATGTGGGACTAGGTCCAAACAGATTTGGCCTTGTGCCACCCCTTGTGATCCTTGGTTTCCAAGTCCAGGATGTACTAACATTCTCTTCTGTGATGTCACATGGGTGGAAAATGTGTTCAAAATAAAAAATACAATATGTCCTCAACTTAATTAAAACAGGGTTTGGGTGCAAAATCTGTGAACTTACCCCTTTAAACTGTCATTGGGGGACTAGTCTCGCGTGGCTAGACTGTTGCCTCCCACAATTTTCAAATGTTTCCGATCATACAGTCTGGGACTCGGAAGCTCTGTTCATGACTAAAATATTAAGTGGATGTGAAGCCTCTTCCCCACTTCCGTGTCGTCTTTACAGTCACGCAGATTTATCCTAATATAAATCAAAATCAACTAAGCATATATAGCTTGATGCTAAGAAGAAATTTTAAAATAAAATGTAAGGTATTTTTTAATATATACTTGTAAACCTGTGATGTGACAATAAACCTGATTCTGAAGACTATTGAAAGACTAACAAGGGAAAATATGACATTTCACAACGACAGTTGCAAAGCCACCATCACGAGATCAGCAACCTGTATATATTTGTCTGATTATATAAATCTCCGCCTGGATGTTGCCGTTGCACCTCAGGAGGATGGCACCAGTGCACCTCTACTACCCTCACTGGATGCTGAG
This sequence comes from Gymnoscopelus microlampas, assembly GCF_963454915.1. NCBI lineage: Eukaryota > Metazoa > Chordata > Actinopteri > Myctophiformes > Myctophidae > Gymnoscopelus > Gymnoscopelus microlampas. The sequence goes on along the minus strand of NC_139941.1, from coordinate 6,307,351 downwards.
ATGTTTGAGGAACCCAGCCATGCCAAAAAGGTGTTAGAGGGCCTGAACAGGCTGCGCCTCAACAGTACCTTGTGTGACTTGATCCTGTGCTGTGAGGGACAGGAGTTCCCCTGCCATCGTTACGTACTGGCCTCCTTTAGCCCTTACTTTGAGGTAAATACACACAACATTTATTGACCTGCTGTTGTTAAGCGAATGACATTAAATTCTGCCTTTGGCTTTCATATAAACCGAAGATCATTTCATTGTTGACAAAATGTAAATAAGAAACCAGTGGTTCTCAATGTTGGGTTCGGGGACCCACAGGGGTCCTTACGCCTTGATGAGTTGCAGGTGTGTAACTCAAAGCCTGTATAAATGGAACCAAATGGACCCATTACTGGTCCATTTGGCTCCATTTGTACAGTCCCTGAGTTAAAATAACACAATATTGTATAGTGTAGATTAATTTAAGAAATGTATCAAATTGGGGGTCCGTGGGCTAATGGATATCAAACTGGGGGTCCTTTAAAGGTATAACTATGAACACTCCAAGCCAACCATTCACCTTTCAATCTGCACAGGCCATGTTTACATCTGGCTTTAAGGAGTCCACACAGGAAAGGGTGACCATCAGTGGAGTGGAACCTCAGACCATTGGTTTGTTGGTGAGCTACGCCTACACATCAAAGGTGTCCATCTCCGGGGCAAATGTGCTGGTAATGTTATGTTTTATCATGAACCTGAATCATTGTCTCCGCTTTTTTTCCTACATAACTTCGGTGCTTAATAAAAAAAAAAAAATCGGTATTTGGTCTAGGCCCTGCTGGCAGCATCAGACTTGTGGGACATCACGGCTGTTCGAGAGGCCTGCTGTGACTACATGGGGGATTACATGGACACAAACAACTGTGTGAGGATTTACTGCTTCGCTGACGCGCACTCCTATAAAACGTTGGAGAAACGCAGCATGGATTACGTCTCAGAACACTTCAGCGTCGTCTACCAGCAGGTCAGTGATTGAGGGATCATAAGTTATTTTGCCTATTGTTGGCTCCATCTCCTATAACTTTGTTTTATTACCATCGCTCTACCTTTAAACACCACAACTCACCCAGACCTGGTTTGAAACTTTCAGTCATTGAATGTAATATTAAAGCTACAGTCCACTTCACTGAAGTGACATACAAGGTCCAACGTAACGAGCGCCGACGCTTTGTTTTGTCTCCCTCCGCTCCCTTTGGCCCCAACGTCAGCCAGCATTCCCGTCCGTATGATTGAGATCTACTGTCAACTTGACGTTCGTATTCTTGTGTTCGTTGCCTGTAGTACCCTTGGCGCCCTTGGGCAGTATTAAGGAAAAAAGTTTTCCTCTGTCCCTCCTTCTCCAAAAAAAGACCCACGTCGCTTGGAAGTACTTGAGTAAATGTACTTAGTTACTTTACGCCACTGCCCGCGACCTAAATGAACCCAGTCGTTCCTTAAACACACATATAAATAATATAGCACAGTGCAGTAGGGGGCGAAACGCAAGTTTTGTAGACAAGCATTGTTTTTGTCTAGTTTGTGGACTCAGGAGTGACTTTTATTGCCTGTGTTGGCTAAATGCTACATGCTAGCTTCAGACTAGCAATGTTGCCAGGTTTTGTGAGAGAAATAAGCAACCAGGCCTATGAAAGCCCAAAGGAATCGACTAGGCCACATGAGCGCTTTAAACCAGTGGTTTTCAACCTTTTTCATGCCAAGGACCCATAAATTGATATAGAGTTGGCAAATAAGCAACTGTACTTTAGAAACAAGCCCAAATAAAAAACAAGCCCAAAGTCGCTTATAATAAGCAGACATGGCAACGTTATCTTCGAGCCAATACTCTCTCACATCTGCCATCTAGTGGTAGCCTAACCTCGGTCCCAGGCTCACTCATCTGCGAAAAGAAGAGCCTGGTCACGACCTAAAGCAGCGAGTGTCTAGGAAGTCCTGAGTGGACAGGATTTCCGTTTCCCCCGGAAACTATATTTTTTGACCAATCACAACACTTGTTTCATTCACGGAGAATGTTAACAGGTTTGTAAAGCATAAACGTCATTTCCTTGGGCGGTACTTCCGCCAAATTCAACCATTTCCGGTTGTCAACTTCCTAGACAACCAACATCCCAGGTCTTGCCCAGGGTGGTGGTAGCCTGGTTCCAGACAATAGACCCCGCCCACTCTCTGAGTGGGGCTCACGCAGCTTCAGTCTGATAATCAGGCTAATCTAGTGGATGAATAGGTGTATTACGCCTCTAAGCTTCAAAATAACATTGATTTGATAACTGAAAATAACTGAGCATGCATGTGTCCATAAAGAACGCACAACATTTCTCACCCCCTCCCCGCACATCTACAGTAGTGACATCTAGTGACTTTGAACGGGGCTTTATCCAGTGCCCCCCCCCCCCCCCCACACACACACACACACACACACACACACACACACACACACACACACACACACACACACACACACACACACACACACACACACACACACACACACACACACACACACACACACATGTGCACGCACATACTCTTGTGTTTTTCAAACATTACTGTTTGGCACTATACTTCTTGTCCGATGAATAGACAAAATAGCCAATCTCTCGGCTGTTTTTGAATCCTGAAATTCTTGAGAACTGAAACGGTGAGCTAATCTACTGTGTTTATTTCTATCGTTAGGAAGAGTTCCTCTCTCTCTCGATGGAAAGACTGACAAAGATTCTCGCCAGTGACCATCTCAACGTGCCCAAGGAGGACATGGCGTTTGAGGCTGCCATGTTATGGTTAGACAAGGATCCTACCCGTAGACAGAGCTTTCAAAAGGTCAGTTATCTCTTATAAAAGCCCCTGCAGACCAAACTGAGTTGTGCTGACTATTAGAGACAACGATGGGAGATCAGATTTGGAAATGTTTGGTGTAAACTTAAACCCCTTACGTTGTTGAGCGGAGTCCCTCAGGGCTCTATGCTAGTGTATTGTCTGTTTTCACCATACATTAAATATCTTAGCAGATCGACAAGATTAGAACGTGTCGCAGTGTGACGCGTTGTAAGCTTGTAATTTTTTCCCCAGAATACAGATGCTGGGGTTTAAATAGTTAAAGGCTGCTCCTGCATACACAGACACTCTCTCACTCACTCACTCACTCACTCACTCACTCACACTCACACCTGTTCTGATTGGCTCAGGCTGAACAAGGCCAATCATTGGGGCTGGAGGGTCGGATGGAACAACTCAGACGCAGTCGCCTCACTAGCACCGACGTCTATGTACACACATCAAACCTACTACAACCGATTTCCGGCCACAGGCGCTTATCTACGGCCTGACATCGGTGTGTTGAGGCCTTTAGTGTCACGTTTCCAGACGATCAGAGGTCTCTGCCACCCGATACGTCTGGGGATTTCTAAATGCAATGCAGTTGCTGTCTGTGGAATGCCCTCCCCGAACACCTGAGAGCACCACAGTCCACAGATGCTATTAAAAATTTACTAAAACCCTACCTTATAAACAAAGAGTGTTCTTAATTTTCTAGTGCTTTTTGTCCCTTTTCTATGCCCTGATTTTACCTAGTTTTTAATTTGACCCTTTAGCCTAGTAGGGTCCCATGTAATTGTTTGGTTGCTTTTGCTATTTTTAGGACATTTTTTAAAAACCCTGTAAAAATGTAAAGTGTGTTATAAATAAAATTTATTATTATGTATTATTATTATTAGTTGCTAGAATAGCAGTGCCTACTGTCCTAAACATGCTTGACATGATCTTCCTGTATACATGGTACTATGAAATGCATAATTATTGCATAATGTTGTTCACCCAATAATATCCAGTTGGACTAGTAAATAACTAGGGTTCTATGTGCTCTGTAAGGTGCTAAAGCAGATCCGTCTGCCTCTCATCAGCCCGTCCTACCTCCACACTGTGAATGAGTCCCTGGAAGTGCTGAAAGAATACAAGGGCTGCCAGAGGTTCATCTCTAAGGCCAAGAAACGAGCCAGGACCCGGAGCAAGAACCGGGCCAAGACCTGCGGTACGACACGCCCAGGCAGGACCACAGGTACCCTGCCTCACACATGCATGCATGCAGTGATGGAAGAAGTACTCACATTTGTACTTAAGTAAAAGTATCAATACCCTATTGTAGAAATAGTCTGTTATAAGTACAAGTCCGGTTTAAAGTCCGGAAGTACTCATTATGCAGAAGGTCCCAATTCACAAGTTTACAAATGCTCACAATTGAGCTTGTAGATCGGCTATTTTTAAATTGCCAAAGTGCATATATGTACTGTAGGTCTGAAGTGGTTTTGTAATAATAATCAAAATCGGCAAAGTAACAAGTAAATCAAGTTTTCAAATAATTATAGTGGAGTAAAAGTAAAATATTTGCCTTTGAGATGTAGTGGAGTAGAAGTAAAATGATTAAAAATGTAAATGTTTTAAATATACAATTACTTTCCACCACTGCATGCATGCATGCATATTGCAACTAATGGTGGTACAAAATGAAAAAAATACATCAAGGTTTTTTCTGGCTGTACAGAAACATACCTTGTTATAAAAAATATGGGTTTAGTTTGCTAAGAACTATTGCATCATGATTTCATTATTTTGATTTTACATTTCAAGCTTTGATTTAGATTTTTGTACTTTTTCAGAAGTCAAAATGTATTAAGTTTGTTTTGCTGGATTAATTTCACATTTACATTTCACCTGATGACTGTGTACGAGCCTGGTGATGTGTTATATGTTCTATTCCTCTTTATTAATAACCACTTCAGCCCTTTGTCTTATTAGTAATACGCGAAAATATCAAATCTACAAGCTTAAATGTGTTGCAATGTGATGTGTAGATACAACAGCAGTGAAAACACAGAAATGTGACAGACATTCGATTCCGGGTTATTTTTGTTTCATGACACCCTCGCCGGAGTCTGTCTTGGTGCATTGATAGCACACAGGTGTAAGAGCCTCATTATTGCATCATATGGTTGCTATAGGCCTGGGAATGGGATAAAATACTTTTGGTAAAGTTTTGAAAATGAATTGTTAAACATAATGTGTGGGAACCCTGATTTGGTTTCTCTTTGAACTTTTAAATCCCCCCCCACCCCCACCCCGCTTGTTGAAGTGATCGTGACGATGGGAGGATATTGTCAAGATTCCTACTCTAGGAAGATAAAGAGCTTTGATCTCCTGACCAACCAGTGGAAGACTCTTGGATATTTGCCCTCAAACGTGTACGAAAGTCCTTCTGTGGTGATGTCAGGTGAGGAGAGGGCCTGTCACATATTACATGATCGTCTAATGGCCATTATTTGAGATAACCACAATTATTTTGTTTGCATAATCATAATCGTTTCCATGTTGAAACATGTTCATACATTTTCCAAAAATAGTGGAAATGGCAGATCTACGTGGCGTGTTGAGAGCGTTTAGATCAGCTATTTCCACTATTTAAAAGAAAGTATAAAATGATTAAATGTCATTTGGTTCTTTATATATTTAAATGATTTTATATTGTGAAAATAGCAGATCAAAAGCTCAAAATAAAGGCATATAAGCCCCCAAAAATATCTTTAAACAAAAAAAAGTACAATATTTCCATTTGAATTGTAGCAGAGTGAAAGTGTGCAGCTAGAGGGAAAAAAAAGAAGGAAAAAAAACTTACACATTTTTACAAGTTCAAGTAAATGTACTTAGTTACTGCCCACCATTGCCTGTAATGGATCTTAATGTTTTGACTCAGAATTTGTTCAGAGACAAAACAGTTGGGTGCAAGTGAATTTGCAATTTAGGCATTGAGGTAGCTACAGAATATAGCCCACCTGGCAGCTTATGACGCAGTACACTGGACCTGTCTTGGCTTGATCAGAATCAGAATTAACTTTATTGTCACATCACAGGTTTACAGGTGTAAAGAAGTGCGACCTGTTTTTGTGCGACCTCCATCGATTTTGTTGTTTTCTGAAAGAAGAAAATCAAAGATATCTGCATATATGCATTTTATACATTTACTTTGGTAGGTCCATATTGGCAGCAAGCATGTACTGTGTACAGGAGATTAGAAATTAAAGGAGGAGTTCACCCAAAGAATGACTTATTTTCTATCAATTACACACCCCATGAAGCCTTTATTTCATGGATTTATTTTTGTTTTTGTGGCATTCCTAAAACAATAATTTGATGACCGTGTGTATTTCCGGTAGGAGACACAAATAATCTACTTTGTGTCTCCTACCGGATACATTAGCCGTTAGGAGACGCAAATCAAATTATTAGCTTAGGAATGTGACAAAAATAAAAAAGAATGCATGGATTCAAGGCTTCATAGGGTGTGCAATTGATAGAAAATAAGTCATTTTTTGGGTGAACTCCTCCTTTAAGGTGCAAAAGAGTTTCAAACTATTGTCAGGCCTTGTTCAACTGTGGAAAGTGAACCATCCCAATAATATAGATCTAAGCATTCAAGTTATGTATGCATATTAAAATCTTTATTTATTTGACAATCATCAATGCATAACTCGTTTTAATGATGCTCTTCTCCCACCATAGGCTCTACTGTGTGGGTGTCATTCCTGAGGGAGATGTGGCGCTATGACATTGCCTGTAACTCATGGTTGAAGATGACTCCCATGAACTCCCTTGATGACTGTGACTGTAAGTCGCTCTGGATTAAGAGCGTCTGCTAAATGCCTAAACTTTAAACTGTAAACTGTAATGAAATACGTCATGTCTTGAGTAACATCGGCAAACTATGGCATTCAATTTAAAGTCATATACTTTGGTTTACCTTTTCAATTCAACACAAGTTAGTCAGGTGCTGCTCCTTTTTGCAAATTTAGAATCAAACTAATCACATTTGCAACTCAATGAATTTTTGTTGTGCGTGAACATGTCGTTTGGTATCACCAACCATGTCACGTTCATTATCACCCTTTACCCTCCATTCTGATGCTTGTTGTCTCCGCCAGGCCGAAGGCGTGGCTGAGATTATGTTTTGCACCTTGTGTAGCAAACTCAGCTGGACATGAAAGAGGTTAAGTCTGACTGATGAGTTGCAGAAGGTCCAAGATGTCCCCCCACTATTTTGTCGGATCTCGCCGACCGCTGGTCTATTTATTTATTTAATTTCCCCCGACCGCCGCTGTTCTAGCACCCCACTGTCTAGGCCAATTACAAACGAAATGTCCACTCAATCCCAAATTTCAATCACATGACGAGGGTCGTATACTAAACAAATTGCTAAAAGCATGTCCACTTAAACCCATAGGGGGCACCACAAATGCGCAAAATGTAACCGTTGGATGAAAAAACATGATTTTTTTTGGGTGGATCAATTCCCTCAAAATGAAATACAAGTGATCTCAGGAGTGAAGTGACAATGTAATTGGCTTGCAAAATATGTGGGAGGGGCCTATTTCAAACAAACAAACAAACAAAACTCAAGGTCCATCCATCCATCCATCCAAATATATCGTTCTAAAAAGGTTACATGACTTTCCCTTTGTCCGTGTGGTCCGTACCAAACGTTTCTCCTGCTCACGCTGAGCTAGATTTAAAGCCCACCCTTTCTCGCAGCCGGTCGCCGGTGCACCCTGGCTTCCGCATTCCAGCGTGATTACTGTTCCGGCTAGACCCTTCAAAATAAAGGTTTTGCTGTCCCCGGGTCCGTTACCCCCTGTCCGTCCGTCCATCTGCGACCAGCTAATCTCCGGCAGCGTTGGCCTGATCGCAGCAGAGCTGTGCAGGCACATTCCCTGGGTGCCAGAGCAGAACCTCTGCCCCAATCTTTTCAGATTGGCCTGTTATAGCACCCCCAGGAGGCCGATTTTTGCTAAACACTTTTTGATATTGCTCCTACAGATTTTGTTCAAACATCACGCAAATATGTACACAGTATCTCTATAGTAATGTGATCAAGACGGATCTGTGTGATTTTTCATATTCCATCCTGATTGGCTAACATTGGCTTCCAAAGTTTGCAGGAGTGGTCGCAGCGTGCGATTGCTGTGAAACTTTGCACAAATATTCCCACTAGGCCAAGGAAGAAATTCCACCCAATTTTTCCAAATCAACCTCATGGTGGCGCTATAAAAGGAAGATTTACGTTTTTACCTATAACTGGACTGATCACCTTGAAACCTTGCACGCACACTCCCTAGAGGCCAAGGAAAAACCTGCCCTGCATTTTTCACATCTGTCTTTTATAGCGCCACCAGGAGGCCCACTTTAAAACATTTGTTTTTACATTACTCCTACAGATCTTGTCCAAACATCACGCAAATCAATACACCTTATCTCTATAGTCATGTGAACAAGACAGATCTGTCGGATTTGTCCTATTCCATCCTTCTTCTTTTTTTATCTTAAATGTTTATCCTTAGATTTTTGTAACCCTTTTTTCACCAGGTGCCAATTTTCTAAGTGATCCTTGGCACTACACTACACGTTATTCCAACCAGTTCCCTTCCCCTCCATCAGGCGCCCCGGCTGACCAGGGGGAGGCAGTATAGTGACCAGGATTACTACATGTTTTTGTGAGGGTATTGACTACCCTAGGAGACACGGGGAGAACATGCAAAGTCCACACAGAGTAGGCCCTTTCGCCAACCCCACCTATGTCCTATTCCATCCTGATTGGCATCTAAAGTTTTCAGTAGTGGTTTTGGACAAAATGCCTCAAATCATGAATGCAGCGCCCGATTGCCGTACATTTCCACTAGGCCAAGGAGGAAATGCCACCCTTTTCACATTGGCCTATTCTAGCGCCACCAGGAGGCAGAGTTTTGCAAAAAAAAAAAAGTATATTACTCCTACACATTTTGTCCAAACATCACGCAAATCGGTACACATTATGTCTATAGTCATGTGATCAAGACGGATGTCTTTTTTCCCCTGCACAACCCCACATAGGCCTGGTGGTGCTGGACGGCTATGTTTATGCACTGGGTGGCCGGGAGAAGGACTCCATGGAGCGCTACGACCCCAGCACCGACACCTGGCAGCTCATCAAGTGTGTCGGGATGGCAGCCTATTGGGGTCCAAAACCGCTTTCCCAACCGCGACCTGTGGTCGCACTAGATGGACTGCTCTATTTTATTGGTATGGAACAAGTACACGACGGCCGTTTCAGACTGCTGACGAGTAATCAGGGTTAAATTTGCTGGAGGGGGGATTCCATGCCTCTGCTTTTGATAATTCCCCCCTCCCCATGCTATTTGTTGTACGATGAAGTATATTGGGCTTAACCAATTGAACCCCATATTGGTAACTGGGGTACCCCAGGGCTCAATGCTAGTGTATTTTCAGTTTTCTGTTATTCTGGGGAAAGCTTTCCACGTATCGTGTTATGAGCTTGTCCATCCGCTATTCTCAGCATAAGCTTTCCCCTCAATACCGATGCTGGGGTTTAAGTGGTTATTTGTTTTCTGTTATTTTTACAAATCGAACCCTGATCATAATGATGAACTGAAAATGTCCAAAGCTTTGGGTATTATTAAGTGATATCCATCTGTGTGTGTGTGTGTGTGTGTGTGTGTGTGTGTGTGTGTGTGTGTGTGTGTGTGTGTGTGTGTGTGTGTGTGTGTGTGTGTGTGTGTGTGTGTGTGTGTGTGTGTGTGTGTGTGTGTGTGTGTGTGTGTGTGTGTGTGTGCGCGCGCGCTCCTGGGCCGTAGCCGGCCTTCCAAGTTCTCATAAGCCAAACCCAGCCCAGGTGGCCAAGTACAGCCCTGAAACATCTGTATGGACAGAAGTCACTCCTATGCAGATTCCCCGTGATAACCCAGCTGTCTGCACTCTGAATGGAAAGATGTACCTTATAGGTATCATACCTGTTCTTAAAAATCTATCATATACTTTAGGTATCATACCTGTTCTGAAAGATCTACCTGATAGACAGAAGTGCAAATAACATTTTTGGTGTAGTTCTCAGGGGAGCACCTGGAGATGTTGCTTGGTATGTACCCTAAAATGTAGCAGAATAAATATTTGTTTAATATAAAAATAGGCCATTATGACCAAATAGGCTACAATGCAAGCGTTTCAGTGCTGATTTTGAGCACATGACCAGGGGTGCACATAACTTTTTAGGTCTGGTACGCAGAAGAGCACCTGGACATGTGACTTGGTGCGCATGGCGCCCGTCCCGTTTTGTCAACGGGGGGGGGGTTCAGCCAGGACAGTTTTGTCAACGGGGGGGGGGGGATTTAGCACGGTGCCCACCGGACAGTTTTGTCAACGGGGGGGGGGGGGGGGGGGGGGGGGGGGCGAGAGAAAAAAAGGACGCTCTGCTTCTAAATTCCGCCGATTTTCGCCGCTTTTTTTTTTTCACGCTGTTAGATAAAGCCCCCAAGGTTGGTGCCCTGTGCTGCTGAGCTGATTTTATCCGCCAGATTGGGACGTTCACGGCATATTTTCCACCATTACGGTGCGTTCATCATCGGTGACGAGTGCCTCGAACAGCCGCTGCTGGCTGCGTGCACGCAGCGAGGCAATGCATGCGAGGCGACGCGAGGCGACGCGAGTCATATCTCTACCCCTGTGCCTAATGGCTGTACATGGGGCCGACGGGTGCTTTAGAGTGAGTGTGGCTTCAGGAAGTAAATTCCTAGGCTCGATCTCCAGGCTTTTATTTTTTAGTTTTGCTAAAAAATAAAAGCTTGTAAATTCCTGTCCCAGCTGTTGGTGCGCAAAAGCGCCTCACGTCGCCTGATGTGGTGCGCATTTTTTATTTTGGGTGCGCATGCGCACCTGCGCACCAGTTATGTGCACCCCTGCACATGACATAGTTAAGTGCAACAGTGCCATATGAATATTTCTTTGCGCATTTAAAAGTATTACATCCATTAAGAGAAAAAGCATTACATCCGTTAAGAGAACTAAATGATGGCAGGCTGCTTAACTTAAGTGATGAAAATGCATCAGACTGCAGACATCCAGTACTCGATGGTGCAAGACAAAATGAAAAACAGTAAAACAATAGAAAAAAGACGCTCATTGTGTACTTGATAATTGCAGTAAGCATTTTATTGGAGCTACAGCTCTGTGTGGACACCTTTTCCTTACCTCGACGTTAGCCTACTTTGGCGAGAGTTTAAGCACTCACCTAGATGCTGCGGCTGTTCAAAGAGTTTACCGCACTTCCAAAGTGTGTAGGCTACATCGTTTAAGTCACAGGAAAATGGTTTTCGTATTGCATTGGCCAAAATCTTGCGTTTAATCCACGTGGGTTCTTATTTACTTTTGACCAGCATCATGACAGCTTGGTTTCAACAGAAACAGACTTCCTCTAAAAATGGTGGATTTCAAAATAAGAGCCAATAAAGATTAGTCAACACTAGTTTTATTTCTTTAGTATACTTACAGGAAGTAGATAGATATTTGAAGTACGTGACACCAGAGCTAGTAACTGATTCTATAAATACATTCTTGGTACCCGCGGTGGTACGCAAGAGCGTAAGAGCTTTTTTTGTTTGATGTGCCGCCAGTGGTGGAAAAAGTACTAAATGTTTTTACTTCAGTAAAAGTATCAATATTGCAATGTAGACATACTTTGTTACAAGTAAAAGTACGGAATCCAAAGTTTACTTGAGTAAAAGTACAAAAGTATTGGTATCAAAATGTACTTAAAGTACCAAAAGTAAAAGTAGTCATTAAAGAGAAATGTCCCATTTCACAAGTTTGAAAATGTATAAAAGTCTTTTCAAAATAGCCGATCTTCAAGCTCACAATGTGTCGCACTGCATCGCATTCTGAACTCATAGATCGCTATTTTCAAATGGCCGAAATGTATATAGGGCTGAAGTGGTTAATGTATGTTTTGTGATAATAATCAAAATCTACAAAGTAACTAGTAACTAGGGTTTTCAAATAATTGTAGTGGAATAAAAGTACAATATTTGCCTCTGAGATGTAGTGAAGTACAAGTAAAAGTACTGAAAATTGGAAGTACTCCAGTAAAGTAAAAATTCCCCAAAATTGTACTTAAGTACAGTACTTGAGTAAATGTCCTTAGTTACTTTAGACCACTGTGTGCCACGCAACATTTATTTTGACCATGTATGCGAACTTGCGCACCAGTTATATGCACCCCTGCTTATAGGTATTATACCTGTTCTTAGTCAGTGGCAGAAGACGTACTCAGTGTTTTTACTTGAGTAAAAGTAGCAATACCAGAAAGTATAAATACACGCTTACGTAAGTAAAAGTCCTGTATTCAAAAAAGGTTAATATTTGCCCCAGAGATGTAGTCGAGTAGAATTAAAAAGTAGCCTATTTAAAGCCTTTTGAAATATTCAAGTAAAATAAAATCACCTCAACATTGTACTTTAAGCACAGTACTTGAGTAAATGTGTTTAGTTACTTTCGACCACCGCTCTTAGTTCCATAATGGACTCACTTCAACTTCACTGTAGTTTGGGAACCTAATAGAGCCCACTGACAGTCACTGCCCTGTTCATTCTTGTTGATCAAGGTGGTACAAATATCAAGGGCTGGACAGAACCCACGATGGAGTGCTACAACCCCAACACCGACCAGTGGAGCGTGTGTGCCCCCATGCAAAAGCCAAGCTGTGACCTTGCCGTGGTGGTGGTGGATGGAAAGATCTGCGTGCTAGGACAGCGTCAAGGGTATAGCGAGTAAGACACTGCTGGAGGCCTGTCACCATCATCATGACATGACATTTGATGATTAATTGTCATACAAATAATTGCGATTAACGACTGAATTGTCTTTTTTTCCAACAGCATCGAGCGCTACTGTGAAGAGGCGGACTCGTGGGAAACCGTGGGACAGATGCCCACTACTCGTCGCTACATTCTCAACTGCCTGTCTTACAGGATGAGGGATGACTTCCCAGCTCCAACTTATGATGATGATCATGATGAAGCTGCCGACGAGGAGGAGATTGATAGTGATTTTGGTCCTTCATATAGATTATGATGACCAAGATTTGTTCATGTACTTGGATTCATGAGCCCTGACGTCCCTGGCACCACTGGATGTACGCTACTGTAGCGTGACAGTCGCCTGCTTAGTTCAACCCCCTTAAACCCCATATGGTTGAGCGGAGTCGCTCAGGGCTATGTACTAGTGTCTTTTCTGTTATTGTGGGGAAAGCTTTCACTGTAAATATCCGATCGACAAGCTCACAACGCGATGCACCGTGTCGGGATGTGAGCTTGTCGATCGGCTATTTTCAGTGAAAGCTTTCCCCACAATACGGATTTTGGGGTTTAAGTGGTTAACTTAATATTTCTTTATGTTTCACTGTCAACAGACAGTATGTTGCTCATTATATTCCCTGTTTATTGACTGTACATTATATATGATCCGTGTTCCTTTAATGTCACTTTTTGACTTGAGTGGATAAAAATATGGTTTGGAATGGAGTTTTGTATGGAGCCTAAAAATGTGTTGTGAGTCTTCATTTTCCTAATTATGACGCATCTCCCCATGTGACTACAGTGTATGAGGAGTTGCCTGTATACAGTAGGCATAACTAGACCCACTACACCCTTTCCCAGCTAACTAGATTGTGTTTTCGCTCTCTCCATCGTATATCAATTGATAACATTATTATAATTGAGTATTGGGTTGCTGTGGTCAGTGAACTCAGGTGACATCAACCTTACTTTCACCTGAACCTGGTTATTTTCTTTGGGAAAATAACCCAGATTTTGTTCCAATGCATTGTCCATAAATGTATCTGCACTGTAAATCATAATAAGAAACATTGTGAACCGCTATTAAAGGAGTAGTTCACCCAGTCATCAAATTATTTGCTAAGGAATGTAACGGAAACCAAAAACAATCCATGATTTCAAGGCTTCATGGGGTGTGTAATTGATAGAAAAGTATTTTTTTGCGTGAACTACGTTTAATATCCTTTGTCACAAATGAAACTATTCACACAATTAAATGACACTATTCACACAATTAAACTATAGGCTGTCTAAGTCACAGTAATAATAACTGTATATGGAGCTGCCTATATCAGTTATGCCCAAATATGTGGGTTCTCTGATGTCAGACCAAAATAAGCACCCGGAAGTGAATTTCGCGCTGGGGAAGAGATTTGCATAGTATTGGGGCATAATGCGTTTCATATTTATTGTACATCATGGAAGTAGAGTAACGGTATGGGAAGCAGCCGGTTCAGAGGCAGAATATTGAGGAATTTTGGGGTAAAATGTGGAGTTAGTTGGGCCATGTGTGTGCGTGGAGACCGCGCACACACACATGTGTAGCCCCATGAGTTTGGCCGTCAATTATATGTGCAAGATATATAATAACAACATTCAGCAATTTTATGATGTGCCTCTGAAGTGGAGTGTCAGTTTAAGTATGGAAAAATTGAAACGAGTAAAGTAAAAGTCCCTCAAAATTCTACTTGAGTATAGTACTTGAGTAAATGTACTTAGTTACTTTGCGGATTTCAGGGTTGTGAGGTTGAGGGCAGAATACAGAGAGAACACAATGCCACTGTGTGTATATGTGTGTATTTTTATTACTATGGTTGTGATGACCAAATGTTCCCACAAGTATTGAAGAATTTGAGAAACCATCATTTTCCTGCTCCTTAAAAGCGAATGGTTTTATGGTTAAAACATATTTTTAGAGTTAGTCTTACAATTAGGATACGATTCAAGCTGGGGTTAATGTTAGAATTAGGCATTTAGAAGTTAGGTTTAGTGTTTGGAGTTATGTTTAGTAATAATTATCAAAATCTACAAAGTAACTAAAGTTTTCAAATTATTGTAGTGGGTAAAAGTACAATATTTGCCTCTGAGATGTGGTGGAGTAGAAGTAAAACGACGATGGAACCTACAACTCTACGGAGTAGCTGAAAGTAAAGACCAGAACGTCCGCAGAGAGGTGATACAGATCTGCCAATCCAGGGCCGGACTGGGACCAAAATTCCAATACCAAAAAAGTTCCCTGATGTCGTTGATACAGTGCATCACCTCGGCCAGCTGAAGAAAGACAACAACACCAAGCCACAAGGAATTATTCTCCAATTCACCTCACGTTTCTACCGGGATGCAGTCTGGAAACCACCATCCTTCAGAGCAAGAATCTACGTTTTGCTGAGCCCAGGCTGTCAGAGAGAAGAGGATGCAGCTCTGGCCTCTGGTGGCCAAGGCACGTCAAGAGGGAAAGACTGCATACTTCGTTGGTGGACAAGCGTTTGCAGGCGTTACTGAACTGACTCTTGGTGATACCCACCTAAGACCTGGTGATCATTCCATTGAGTTTGATAAGCACAATTAAGGCAACTCAGGTAATTGTCTACGAGGTTGGTGAGTAACTGATGCGGCAGGAGCCCCACTCCAAGAGGGGAGTGTGTCCTTGTTCAATATGTCCTATTGCCCAGAGGGTACATACACGACTTTAAACCAGGATCACATCAGCTCAAAACCAGCATATTCATTAATTTCAATACAGCAGTACACAGGAACAACACTGTGGAATATGTGAACCAATAATGCAAGACAAGTGAAATCAAATACTCAACGTATCAGAGGATTGTTTCGTAAACGCTCAAGAGCAATTAGTCCACACAGGGAAAAGAACGGGAGGCGCCTCGAATGCACGAACAACAGAGTCCGTAGAACTAAGGAAACCAGTAAGGGTCTCTCCCCAGAAAGGGAGTTTGGATTGGATAACTTTGAAATGCACGTCAAAGTTATGGGACGTTCAAAAGTGGTTGCCATGGTATTCTCAAGTCTACCCAACTGCTAGAGGAAACAGGTGTAGATAAGATCGCCTGAGGTCAACGGGAGTATGTCGGCAGTTCTGTATCACTATGGGTTTGTAGTGCGTTCGCCGCCTCGACAGGATACACAGGCAGGTGTAAAACTTTTAGACAGTTTCTGAGCAAAGTTTCAGACAGTCTGGTATTTAAAATCAGCCTACAGCTTGCATCCTGTTTTTACACAATTTAAGCATGTTTTTGTCACGTAGGTATTTTATGTCAATGTTTTTAGTTAAGCATGTGCAAATGGAAATTTCCATTTGTCATGACATTAGAATATGCAGGGGCCCAAAAATATAAAGTGTTAAAAATAAAACTTTTAAAATGGATGCTGATAAAATAGGTACCATATTTTCCCATCAACCGCTCCTAAATCATTAACACATTGAATGATTTCAAACAAGTGGGATTGGGTGCGAAGCAAAAAGATATGTATATTTGTTGGAAGAGGTGTAAGTTCACAGTCGGAGAGTACCGTCAAACCTTTTAAGAAAACACCTTAAAGCAATAGGATAGAGATTTTTTTTATGTACTTTTCCTGGCATAAGGCCTAACAGAAAGTACATGTTCTAAGGATAAGGATAGAGATTTTTTTTATGCACTTTTCCTGGCATAAGGCCTAACAGAAAGTACATGTTCTAAACATATATTTGTGCATTCCCCCTGGCATAAGGCCTAACGGAGGAATGCACCATACTAAACATTTGCACCCTCCTTGGTCTAGGGCCTAGCAGGAGAGTGCATCCGACTAAAACATATGCAACCTCCTTGGCCTAGAGCCTAGGAGGATAGTGCATCCGACTAAAACATATGCACCCTCCTTGGCCTAGGGCCTAGCAGGAGAGTGCATCCGACTAAAACTTATGCACCCTCCTTGGCCTAGGGCCTAGCAGGAGAGTGCATCATACTAAACATATGCACCGCCCTTGGCCTAGGGCCTAGCAGGAGAGTGCATCATACTAAACACATGCACCCTCCTTGGCCTAGGGCCTAGCAGGAGAGTGCATCCGACTAAAACATATGCACCCTCCTTGGCCTAGGGCCTAGCAGGAGAGTGCATCATACTAAAACCTGAGGCCTACCTGGAGCGGTTCCAGAGTAGGGGGCTCATACAAGCTAAATAAAATGTGCCTAGCCTAAACCTAGTCTAGAGATACATCATGGAACTCCAGGGCAGGCGTGTGAGAGTTTCCTTGATCAGTGGTTTGGATGGGGGGAGAAGCACTTTCCCATACTATCCCGTTCGGAGTCGTCCGTATCCTCCCTCCTGGGAGAGGCCACCTGGTGATCATTCCATTGAGTTTGATAAGCCCAATTAAGGCAACTCAGGTAATTGTCTACGAGGTTGGTGAGCAACAATTTTCCTTTTGTAAAACTATTAATTTTAAGGTTGCTCGTTTTCTTTTTTGCAATTTTTTCCCCTCTTTTTTACTTTTAAGTGATGGGGTATAAGATGCCTTTTTTTGTGGTGATGCTATGTTTCACTTTGTTTGTTTAGTGAAGTTAAAATGGTGCAGCTCTTGATAGCAGGGCACAGCTTATTTTCCTAGTTTTTTTGTTCTATTTGTTTGTTGATTTGTTGTTAATACGTCTTTGTCTTATGTTACTCTCAATGCGAGGGGGTTAAGAAATATTGTGAAGCGCAAAGCAATATTTTTGTTTCTTAAGCAGCAAAAAAATGATTTCTGTTATATTTAAGAGTCACATTCGGTTGATAATGATGTTAGATTTTGGAAGTCTCAGTGGGGTAATGACCTGGTTAGCACATGGTTCTGAACACTGCAGGTGTTGCTTCTTTAAAACACACATTTCTGGTACTATTTTACACTCTGTCCGTGATGCAGCAGGACATTTTATTTATTAAGTTATAAATATGGACAACTTTACTATTATTGCTGTCAATATTTATGGCTATAACTCCAAAACTGAGAATGATAAGCTTCTTGAAACCTTAGTGAATGAGATTGAACACACTCTTGATACATTTCCAAATTCAGGGTTATTACTTGGAGGAGACTACAATATGATTTTGGATTATAATAAGGACTGTTGGCCACCACGAGATTCTTCTGCAGTTAATGAGAATCTGAAAATATTCATGCAGCGTTTCAATTTAATTGACATATGGAGAAACAATAATCCTAATACAATTGCTTTCACGTGGCGTAATAAAGGTGCCACCAGGCAGTCTCGATTGGACTTTTGCCTAGTATCCCAAAATATGAACATTGACAAAATATCAGTCAATATCAATGCAACACCATTAATGAATCATAATGCAGTCTCAATTTCCATTCCTTTACACTCTAACAATATTATGGTACGTTTGGAAGCTTAATAGTTCCTTGTTACAACATGAGATAGTTAAAGTAGACATTGAAAAGTTAATAATGCAATATTGACCCTGTGAAAACTCCAGTGGGTAGTGTCTGCCTGTCACTTGATTTAAAAAATGCAAACTGTAACATGGCTTTATTCCAGAAAAATACTACAGTACACCTTATGTAGTATCCTATTGGTCCAGATTTGTTGATAGCCAGAACTGGAAAGTTATTTGGAATTTTCCATATACATATCTTCTTACCAATAAAATGAGGAAGGTTTTGTTTAAAATCCTGCATAGGTATTATCCTACAAGTCATTATCTTAAGTTCAAGAAAGACATCTGTGTGAACTGTTCATTGTGTGAAATGTACCCAGAGACAATGCTGCACTTATTTTGGAATTGTACCCACACTAACAAGTTTTGGAAGGATGTATATCTGTATATTGTTGATAATGTTGACTCTGACTTTAGTCTTACTGGCAAAATGTACTGTTTGGCTTCAGTAATAATAGTAAAGTAAAAGAAAAAGGAGGAATTCATAATTAATTTGATCATTATTCTAGCTACATTTCACATACATAAATCCAAATTTAGTCATTCCAAACCCTCATTCATTGTGTTTAATGTTTCATTGAGATTGAAGCCAGACAGTACATTAAAACAATTTATGACTCAAATAAGAAAGCTGCAAGAACTGTCTTTTTGTGTTCACTCTTTCATGTTTTCTGTTAGTAAATCCCCCTGGCTCTGATGATGTTATATTTATGTATTGATAACTTCTTTGTTTGTGTATGTTGTTTGTGTTTGTTTGTATTGTATATTTGTATTGCAATTTCATGAGATTATAAATAAAGATGTATTAAAAAAAATCATCAGGGACACCAGCATGGTTTATTTCACTGTTTCCCAAACACCGGGTCGGGACCCATTCGTGGGTCGCGGACACGTTTTATATTTTATATGCCAAGTAAAAATCCCTTTATTTTTTTATCCTATATTTTGTTTTTATCATAATTTCAAAAGATTTATTTTCAAATCCCCCCAAAATTCAATTTTTTTACATTAACTAAAAAAAAAGGAATTCAAAGAATTTCATAAATAAATAACGTCTAAAGATTTCCATAAATTAGTAGAAAAAAAAACATTTAAGAAGTAGTGAAAATAGCAAATCTACAAGCTTTCACCCATGCAGGGCTTGAAGCCCTGCATGGGTGAAACATTAACTTTTGGAGGAGCTTCAGTTAGTTAATGCACCCTGAGGCAAAGACTCAATCATAGAACTTTCCAAAGTATTACAATTTACAGCAAAATTTACAGAGCATCAATGCTCTTCCCCTCTTTCTACTGATAATCACACACACACACACACACACACACACACACACACACACACACACACACACACACACACACACACACACACACACACACACACACACACACACACACACGTATATTGCATTCAAATTGAAGATGATACATAACCTCAGATTATCATAATCATAAATCTGTTAAAAAGAAAACAGAGTATTTGTGATGAAGAGCCTACATCTAGGAGGAGGTTGGTCAGTCCAAGTCAAGTAAAATCAAAGGGGTTTTCTTTATTGGCATGAGAAAACTATAGGTTACTTACGTAACCCCGGTTTTATAAATTGCGAACGAGCTGTTCACATATGGGATCAGCGCCCCCTGGCGATGATATACAGAAGCTTCACATTAACTCCCTCGGGCCAATCCTCATTGGCCCGGTGGGCCGTCAGTCGCTTTCCGGAAAACCCTCCCCCGAGGGTATAAAGGACCCGGAAAGCGGAAGTTACGTTCTCTTTCACACCAGCTTCCTTCTGCCGAGCAAAAAGAAGTGAAAAAAAAAGAAGTTTTGTGAACAGCTCGTTCGCAATTTATAAAACCGGGGTTACGTAAGTAACCTATAGTTTTATTACATTGCTCTCTCACTGTTCACATATGGGAGACATAAACCCCCTGAATGTAACCGCAAATCACGGGGGGGGGGGGCGGGGCCCACGGCATCCAGGTGCCAACAGACCCCCCGGGTCTGAGGCAGAGATCAAGACATTTAGTGGGGCCCTGACAGACCGTAGTCTGCCTTATAAACTAAAAACCAGGCACAGCCTGTCTAGTTAGTGGGGGGCCCTGATAGACCGAAGTCCGCCTTATTAATCTAAGGCCCAACCTTCGGCCATCAACACTAAAGTAAGGGGTATGAACAGATTGTAAGATCGTTCTAAGCACCTAACCACCTTCAGGTGGAAGCCACGCCCAGGACCGTGTGCGCCATAGAAGACGACGCCACGTTCAGGCTGTAGAAAACAGCGAAAGTCGAAGGAGACGACCAACTCGCTGCCGTGCAGATGTCCTGAATAGACACTCCTTTGAGGAGGGCCCAGGACGTCGATACACTTCTAGAAGAGTGCGCCCTCAGACCCTCAGGCACTGGGGCCCCCCTACTAGCGTACGCCAGGCGGATGGCCTCCACAATCCAACGGGAAATTGTGGACTTAGTCACCGCCAGTCCCCCAGGCCCAGGGCCCAGGGAGACGAAGAGCTGGCTGGGGCGGGTCAGGGCCGCAGTCCTCTGGACATACAGCCGCAGGGCTCTTACTGGACAGAGACAGTGTAGCCTCCTATCCTCATCTGAGGCAAAAGGAGGCGGATGAAAAGCCACCAGCTCAGTTGGCATAACCACCGCCAGGTGTTTTTTTTGGAACGAAAATCGGGTTAGGTTTGAGGACAACCCTGCTGCCATCACCAGCGAACCTCATGCACTCCGGAGCCACCGAAAGAGCATGCATATCGCTCACCCGTTTCGCTGTTGTCAGCGCAACCAGGAGTACCGTCTTGAACGTGAGGAACTTTAGTTCCACCGTCTCCAATGGCTCAAAAGGAGGACGAGAGAGTGAGTCGAGCACCAGGACCAAGTCCCACGTGGGAAACAAGGATCGTGAGACAGGATGTTCACGCAACGCGCCCTTCATGAACTGGCACACCAGGGGCTGTTGTCCCACGGTTTTCTTACCAAAGCCAACATGGTTGGCCGAGATGGCCGCCAAGTACACTTTGATCGTCGAGAAGGCATTCCCGAGATCCAATCTATCCTGTAGGAAAGTCAAGACGTCAGCGACCGAGGCCTGGAGCGGGACCACGACCGGGGACCTTCCCAGACACCACTCCTCGAACACACTCCACTTTGCCCCATAGACGGTTCTAGTGGAGAGTGCCCTAGCGGCCTGAATAGTGGCCACCACCCTAGGTGGCAGTCCTGTCGCAGTCAGATTGTCCCTCTCACAGGCCAGACCCAAAGGTCTAGGTCTGCAGGCCTGTGATGATGAATCTCGCCCCCCGCCTGCTGCAGCAGGTCCTCTCGCAGCGGGAGGGGCCAAGGCCGCTCGTATAGCAGGGGAGCTATCTCCGACCTCCAAGTGCCCCCTGCCGGAGCCACCAGCAACACCGTCAGGCCTCGGAGCCTGACCCGTTCCAGAGTGGGATGGATCAGCTCCAGTGAAGGGAAGGCATAAAGCAGCCCCCCTGGCCATTCGTGCGCCAGGGCGTCCAGGCCCAGCGGGGCCTGACCGCTCATTGAGAAGAACAGTGAGCACTTCGCGTTCTCCCCTGATGCAAAAAGGTCTACCTGAGGCCGTCCAAATCTGATCCAGATTTGATCCGCCACCGCGGGGTGCAGTGACCAGTCCGAGTAGTGAACCTTGCCCCTGGACAGAAGATCGGCACCCCTGTTCAGAAGTCCAGGTACATGAGAGGCGCTGATTGATTTCAGGTGCGTGTCGCACCACAGTATCAGCCTCCGTGCCAGACCGTCCAAAGTAGGAGACCTCAAGCCTCCCTGCTTGTTGATGTAGGCCATGGTCGTGGTATTGTCCGTCCTGATCAGAACGTGACAACCCCCGATGTGGGGCCTGAAGTGTTTCACTGCCAGAAAAAACGCCATCAACTCCAAGAAGTTGATGTGGGCGGTCCTCGTATTGCGGTCCCACAAACCCCTGGCCGTCCGGCCCTCGCATGTTGCACCCCAGCCGGTCAAGCTGGCATCGGTGGTGATCATCTTTCTCGAGATGACCCTCCCCACCGGGACGCCCTCCGATAGAAAGGAAGGTACTTTCCATTGTTGGAGGGATCGCATGCATTCCGCGGACACCGTCGTGCGGCGAGAGCCCTGAGTGGATCCGGAGTGAGCCCATCCACCTCTGAAAAGGTCTCATGTGTAGCCTGCCGAGGCGCACTAGAGAGATGGCCGAGGCCATAAGCCCTGCCGCCCTCATGCAGACCCTGTACTGGACCTTGTGTCCCAGTTGAAACATGGCCAGACACCTCAGGAAGGAGGCTATCCTCTCCTGAGACAGGCGAGCCCTGAGAGAAACCGCGTCTAGATCGATACCTATGAAGGTAGCCTGATGGGACGGAGTGAGTACGCACTTTGCTAGGTTCAGCGTGAACCCCAGGGAGGTCAGGTGCGACACCACCAGGTTGGTATGGTGGCACGCTTCCTGGCGCGAGGCCGCGCTCAGCAACCAGTCGTCTATGTAGGTCGCGACGCGGACACCCCTCCGCCTCAGGGGAGCTATCGCTGCCTGAGTGCATTTCACAAACACCCTGGGACTTAAGAGACATTCCGAATGGAAGGACCAGGTACTCGTACACATGACCCTCGAACTCGAAACGCAGGAATTTCCTGTGCGGAGGGTAGATAGGGATATGAAAATAGGCGTCCTTGAGATCTATTGAGCTCCACCAGTCGCCCTGGCGGACCGTGCGTAGTAACGCTGCTGCCGTCAACATTTTGAACTGAAAAGTTTTCAAATACCTGTTGAGAGCTCTTAGATCCATGATGGGACGTAGCCCCCCTCCTTTCTTCTTGACGAGGAAGTATCTTGAGTAGAAACCTAGACGGCTTTCTCCCGGTAAACCCGCACCCTAACCCTAACCGCACGCGGATGCCACATAGTCGGAGAAAAGGTCTGTCGGATTAACGCACGCCTCCCGGTAGTACTTCCCGCACAGCGTTCTTTAGCAGGAGTGATGCAATCTCCTCTCGTAACGTTACCGCCGCTTGGCCACTCGCGTGTGACAACAATACTTTGTTGGACATGGGTGGTTTCCTGGAAAATTGCAGCCTGTAGCCCCGTGCTATTGTACGGAGCACCCAAGGGTTGGCGTCGCATTCTTTCCATCGCTCGATGCGGAGCGACAACGGATTCGGAGGGGTTATTATTTGTGTCGGGTGTACGAGCGCCGCCATCTTTGTCGTGCTCGTTGGCTCGGCAACCCTTTTTGTTGTTACTCCTGAGTACGCATGCGCGGCCAGTTTGAGAGCCTTCGTCTTGGCTGTGCTTGTTAGCCTGGTTAGCATGCTTGGTGCTACATGAGGGCTCATGCGCGTCGCCATCTTGGAAGGCGTCACGTGTTCGCTCACAGCCAATGTGTGCGCCAACACGTCATTTTCCTCAAAATGGCCGATTCTTGTGACAGAACAACATTGGGGCCTAGTCTTAACTTGGGGCGTTTTGTGGACCAAGAAAAATTTTGGCGTGACCCATGTAGGAGATGACGGTTTTGGCCCGCCATCTTGCCTTTGTTGCGTCCCCCGCTCACCAGGGACCCCTCGTGAGGGGTCCCTGATGAACGGTGGCTCATTAGTACTTTGGTTGTGCTTTGTTGTATTTTTTGGTTGTTTAATACAGAATCTGTTTTCATAACAACATTTTGAACAAATACAGCAGCAGGTGACACAGGAACATGCACATTCACAAAATCGTGTCTCATAAAATGTGCGTATGGGTGTGTGTGCTTCTTTGCGGGGCTTCGGGAGCGATCGAACGCCGTCTCCACTCGCTCTGTCGAAGGTCTCCTCCTCTTCCTCGGTGAGCGTGGATGGAGGCCCGTGGCCACAAAATCCAGTCGAAAATCCCCCGTCTGGGGGGAGAGGGAACCGGGGGACAAACTTTCCCTGCTCACTTTGCAGGGTTGGACAATGTCATTTACCCTGCGCGGAGTAGCGACCCCTGTTACTGCCTCTCTGAGGCCGGTTGTTGGCGGGACGTGCGCGGCCGCGGCCATCGTCCCGACGTTCGCGCTGTTCGCCTCTGTCAGCGGCTGGTGGGGCAGAATGGGACTGGTTCTGGCGCGAACTAATCTGACGGACCTGTGGCGCCCGGGAGGCATGCGTTAATCCGACAGACCTTTTCTCCGACTATGTGGCATCCGCGTGCGGTTAGGGTTAGGGTGCGGGTTTGGTTCGGGTTTACTGTTTAATGTCGGAGCACTGCGCTGTCGGAGGAATGCGCTGTCGGACTAACGTATTGCACCCGTGGCGCCCTACCTCTAGTTGGCTGCCGCGAGGGACGGGCCTGGGGCCGAGAGAGAGGTGGTCCAGAAGGAGCCTGTAAACAGGACAGGGCCGCCTCGTCCTGGGCTTTGCGTGTCGCGGTGCTGTCTTGCAGATAATCCATCGCGCTATGGAAAAGGTTGCCAGCGGTTATCTTAAGGTTCTGGAGGTGCTTTTTGTCGTCCGGGCCTTTGAAGGAGACGTGATCTAGCCAGTGTCCTCTCTCGTGAGCGACGCACATTCCCAGGACTCTACCGTTCCATTCGGTAGTATTCTTATTGAGGAGCATAATCTCCCGCTGGAGGCGCCGCATCTCAGCCAGTTGTTGTGGCGTAGCGGCGTCTCCCGCCTCCGTCATAAGAACCATCAGGGACCCCTGTAGTAGAGCAGCAGCATTGAGGGCCCTGGCGCTTGATGTTGTTGCCTTGTAGACCGCCCTAGTGGCAGCGGATCCAGCAACGTCCTTCTCGGTGGTGAGGCACGGTGTCTCCTTGGTTGTAGAGAAGGGCGCCTTCTGGCTGCGCGGCTGGCTGTGCAGCATAAAGTTGGCCAAACTACGGTCCATGGGCGGGAAGGCCGAGAGGCCGAGTTCGCCTGCGCCCGCGCAGTCGATCTCAAAACGCAGCTTTTTTGGATTGGCGTCCGGAGCCAGGGGAGAGCTCCAAGACGCCGTGAGGCCGGCGGCGAAGCCCTTTGCCAGGGGAAGTTTACATTTCTTTGGGACCTTCTCCTCCACGGAGCCTAGTCCCTGCCACTCGGAAGCGCTGGCGGGGGCCACCTCGGCCTCGTCCGCGGGCCATCTGAGGCCGCATCTCACGGTGGCCAGTTTGTAGACCTCCACCAATGGAGCCTCGCTCATGTCAGGTGGGGGAGGTGCAGCTTCAACCTGGGCTGTAGCCGTCTCCACCATTACCGTAGGTACAGCATCGGCGAGTGGAGTCGCAGGTAGCGGTGGGCCGATAGCTGGGAGAGGAGGGCCGCGGTCCTCAGTCTCCAGGATGACGACCTCTCCGTCCCCCTCGAACTGGTCGACGACCTGGTAATCATCACCGTCGTCGTATTGTTCCACCTGGTAGGTGGCGAGGGTCTCGTCCTCACCGTCATCTCTGCCTGAGCAACCGCTCCTCGCCGGGGAAGAGTAGTGGGAGCCAGCTCGGTGAGGGCCGCCGCTGTGTCCCGCTGTGTTGTCTCCCTTCGCGGGAGAACGGGAGCGGGGACCGATTGATTTTAAGCCAGGTCTGCGTCCGTCCCCTCCGTGGAGAGAGCGATGCTGATCCGGTGGGTCCAAGGCCCGGGCGGAGCCGGCTGCTGCAGACGGGCGAGCCCGGCGAGAGAAAGCCTCCCCTCTGGCTGTGTAGGCGGCGGGCTGTCCGCGGGAGGAGAAGTAGCGGGAGGCCGCGTCGTACTCCTCGGGCTCCTCTTAAGTGGTACGAGGAGGAAGGTAGAACCTCTCGGCCTTGAACAGGCGATTCTGAAGCTCCGATGGGTGGAGGCTGGCACAGTCAGAGCACCTCGGAGGCTGCTCGTAGGCCGCGGCGTCCGCGTGGGCGAAACCCAGACAAATGATGCAATGGTCGTGGGTGTCCCACTCGTCCAGCAGCTGGGCACAGGTGCGGGTGCTGCATCGGCGACGGGGGGGGGAAATCCATGGCGGGACCCCGGTCGTGGCGATCCGCAGCGGTGGGAAGAGCACGCCGAGACATGAGGAAGAATGAATGAAGCCAAGCCGGCCGGCTAGGCTAAAGCTAAAAGCCGGTAGGCCTGAAGCTAGTGAAGCTAGGCTAAGCTAGCTGCAGCGTCCGCTGTGTAGATCGAGGAAAATGTCTTCCACTCCGTGGAAAAAGAAAAGGGAGAGTAACGAGCTCCGGGGACTCTCGGTGGACTGAGAAACCGACTCGTCGCTGTCGAGATCGTCGAATTCCCCGCAGGCTCATTCTGTTTTGTAGATGTGATTAAGTAGCTCTGTGTTCATCGAGGCAGAAGAAGCGAAAGAGAACGTAACTTCCGCTTTCCGGGTCCTTTATACCCTCGGGGGAGGGTTTTCCGGAAAGCGACTGACGGCCCACCGGGCCAATGAGGATTGGCCCGAGGGAGTTAATGTGAAGCTTCTGTAAATCATCGCCAGGGGGCGCTGATCCCATATGTGAACAGTGAGAGAGCAATGTAATAAAACATGTTTACATTATCAAAGAAAAAGTGGAACAAACAATCCAAACAAAATAATGTATGTACAATTAAAACAGGGCTGTGTTACATTGCAACTTAGAAAAAAAACTAGCTTAGAAAACCGTATGCATTGTGCATTTGCTGTCAGAAATAGTTCTCTCTCACTGAGCAGTCACACACGTTTATGCCCGGAACTGCTTGTGTGATGTGTGTTGTTGTCAGGAGGACACAGAGGTAACACACAACACAAAGCACGCTTCCTTTGAACGTCAAAGCCGACAACAAGCGGGAGGAGAAAGAAACGTCTAACATTTATTTATTGATTTACGGACTAATTCCATTGCAGTTTTACGAGGTTTGTTCATTTATGTCACGACTGTGTTTGTTGTACGAGACACACGTCATACTAGTCTTGGATCAAGACTCTCATAGATGTATTTTATCGAGTCTGACTTTTACTTTAGTATCTACGATAGTCTCGTCTAGCACCCCCAGTGCGTCATGTACTTTCACCAGTAAAGCCCGTACTTCTCCGTACATGTACAGAAAACAAACATGTATGGTGCTTACCCGGTTGCTCTAAATGTTAACGTGCTCTTCGGAGTCTTCGTGAAATGTATTAGTCCATATCTTTCAATAGATAAGTGTTTTAATCCCGTCCCGTTTAATTCCCTGTGTTCCTCAATGGGTGGCAGTGACGGGGCGCATCCGGTGAAAGCCAGTATTGCACTCAATGTAAAAACGAAGTAAACTAGGGGGGAAATATAGCGTTTGGCCACATACGGGTTTAAAACACTTATCTATTGAAAAATAAGGACTAATACATTGCACAAAGACTCCAAAGCGTGAGTTAACATCTCGGGCAACCGGGTAAGCACTTTATATATATTTTGTGTAGGTACGTACGGAGAATTACGGGCTTTACTGGTGAAAGTGCAGCACATACTGGGGGGTGCTAGATAAGACTATCGTAGATACGAAAGTAAAAGTCAGACCCGATAAAATATATTTATGATGCACAGTCTTAATCCAAGGCTAACGTCATACAGGTATTTCGGGACTTGGCCGGACTTCGCCGGCTTTTCACCAAACAGCTTTTCACCTTGAAATTGCATTATGCATCCCCATAGAGGGGGACAGAACATGATAGACATTGTTACATTCTGTGGGGTTTTCTTTTCATTAAAGCGCAAAATATGGTGTTTTATTGTAGTGCAGCAAAATATTCTAAACATTCCTTGATTCTGCCAATAATCATAATTCTTCCCAAGGGAATTACGTGGGTTGAAAGTGGTTTAATGAGAGTGATTTTCTCACTCATTGATCTGCTATTTGGACCTTTTTTAAGACAAATACAAGTAAATAAATTAATGTGGAGGAAATGGTTGAACTTAATCAGTTGTTTAAAGATAGTTTGCTACAGGTGCAAGTATTTACAACATAATCAACAACACAACGTAAGCATTTAATCAAAACCAGCTCATCAGCAAACCATGAAATATTTCGAGATTTGAATGAATTAAGTAAAAGTTGAACAAATATACTATAAATAATATAGTTATAGTTAAGGGCCAGACATCAGCAGGCTGTCTTTATGGACATTCTTTACGTCCACGAAGTGTTCATTTGTGCTTATAATGTGCTGGAGCACTAGACTGCAAATATAGTTGGCTGACATAAAAAGGCAAATAAATCCACATAACAACAAAATATCCAAGAAAGGAGCACCGGCCGGCCTTATTGTGATTAATGGCCAAAAATAAATATTAAAAGCTGTGATAAATGGTCGTAAATAATGTAAAGTATATACCTGATTTGAACATGCTCCTGTACATAATTATCAAACCCAACCTTACCCTTCAACTTCTTGTTTACGCCCGGGTCCATTTGGTTCCATTTGTACACTCTCAGAATAAGTGAGTTGTTATTTGCCTTGAGGGAGTGATCTCACTTTTAATTTCCTTATTTATTTATTCTCTCCAAAATGTAAAAGACAAGTATACATGATTTGAATGCTTGATATTTCAACAATTGCTACAAAACCAGTGGAGATAGCCCGTCATTATGGCATAAACAAGAAGTTGAAGGGTAAATTTAGGTCTGATAAAAATAATGATGTACCACGTATGTTTAAATCATGTGTTCTTTGCATTATTTCAGACCATTTTCCAAAGTATACTTTTATTCTTTACTTTAATTTTCACATTTTGAAAACAATTGCCAACTTCACATTGAGGTGCCCAGATTTCTCAGGTGCCCACTCGTCCTGTATCCGATAGGTGAAGTGGTAGGAAGGAACAGTGGGACGAAGACAAATGCAGATGAAAGTTTGATATAGCTGCTGAAGTGGCCGTGAGTGTATATCTGCTTTGTATAACTATCATTTATTTATAAAAATGGGTCCCGACCCACTGTTTGGGAAACAGTGGTGTAACCAGATGTAACAGTAATGTTGTGTGTTGTCTCTTCAGACGCTGCCCACTCCACCACACCTTAGCCCACCTCAGCCATGGCTGACAACATCCAGGCTGCTGCCTGTGGGCGTGAATCACCACAGGCTGCCAAGAGAATGAGACTGGACACTGACCATGTGAGTTTGTTTCACTATTTAAAAAACGTTTTGAAGATTTTTGAAAAACGTTGAATGAATACAATAGAGTAATTTTTACAATATAATGACATGCCCAAAATAGGGATGCCATGTTGAAAGTGGATGAAAAAGCAAGTTATACATTCATGTTTAAAATGTGGGACCAAACAGACATGGCCTCGTGCCACCCCTTGTGATCTTTGGTGCCATACTGTTTAGTCCATTGAAGTCCAGGAAGTACTGACATTCACCTCTGTGATATCACATGGGTGGAAAACGTATTGAAAATGAATAACCCCTCCCCCCTCAAAACACACCACCAACATAACAATTTATTATGTCCTCAACTTAATTAAAACTGGATTTGGGTGCAAAATCTGTGAACTTTCCCTTTAAGCCATTAAAACCGGGAAAGTATCAGTGTCATTTTAGATTTTAGCTACTGTATATTATACATAGCACATTGATTGGCTATTAATTTTTTAAAGCAAACATTTTTAACTCAAATATTTCACAAATTCTTTTCAGATAGTCAGTCGGCTTGAAAAAGCTTGAGCACCACTGATATAGCAACATAGGTTTTTCAAAAAACTTTTGAAAGGATTTAGATTTTTTTTTAAATCGGCCTCAGGTCTACTTTGCGTTTAAAATCTTGATTTTATCAACTAACTGGCTGTGCGCAGCGGAGGAGCAGTGGAGCCTGTCATCAGGGGGCGGGCCGAGTGTGTGTGTGTGTGTGTGTGTGTGTGTGTGTGTGTGTGTGTGTGTGTGTGTGTGTGTGTGTGTGTGTGTGTGTGTGTGTGTGTGTGTGTCGAGACACGAGAGGAGAAACCCAGGCAGCCCAATTAAAACACTCGCCCCAAAACACACTCGCCCCTATGTTTTTCGCCGACCGAGGCCGCCAGATATACCCGGGGCGAGTGTTTTTGGACGAGGCGTTCTTGTGAACAAGCAGTGAATTAAATCACGTGTCGCCGGTGGAATACAAGTCGGAAAGAAAATAATCAGGAGCTCAACAACATATAAGAGGATATACATGAGCTATCTGTGCTAGCTGCAAAGTGTGCATATTTAAGCAAGTATTTTAAAACAGTGAAAGCTACCGAGGAAAAAGAAAAAAAAAGTGATAAACACCCGCCACGACTCAAACTAACGACCACGTTGTGAATAATTATAAACAAACAACCTCCTGGTGCTTCCAAGTTGGGGGGTAATTTGACCAAAACCGAAGGTATTGAAGAGGAGAATGTTATGGTCATCAGAGATCAGAGGATCTAGCAGCTGCCAATCTGATAATGTTCGGTAAAACATAAATCGGTAAAATCAGGCAAAAATAAGAATTAAATAACATAACCCTAACCTAACCCGAATCCTAACCCTAAAACCGAAATAAAGTAACCAAAAACTGGAAAAAAACGAACCCAATCCGCCCAGAACCGCACAAAAATTTCGCGCGCGCGTGCATGAGCTGCCATACCCTAGCTTTTGCTGAACTGACGCCACTGGACAATATGACATTTCACATGGATAGTTTCAAAGCCACCATTACCAGATCAGCAACATTATTCACAGTTGTTTATTTGTCTGATAATAAATCTCCCTCTGGATGTTGCCGTTGCACCTCAGGAGGATGGCACCAGTGCACCTCTACTACCCTCACTGGATGCTAAGATGTTTGAGGAACCCAACCATCCCACCATGGTGTTAGAGGGCCTGAACAGGCTGCGCCTCAACAGTGCCTTGTGTGACTTGATCCTGTGCTGTGAGGGACAGGAGTTCCCCTGCCATCGTTACGTACTGGCCTCCTTCAGCCCTTACTTTGAGGTAAATACACACAACATTTATTGTCCTGCTGTTGTTAAGCGAATGACATTAAATTTTGCATTTGCTTACATGTGAACAGAAGATCATTTAATTGTTGACACAATGTAAATAAGAAACCAGTGGTTCTCATTGTTGGGTCCGGGGAGCCCACAGGGGTCCTTGACGAGTTGCAGGTCTGTAACTCAGAGACTTAACAAAAGGACCCATTACTGGTCCATTTGGTTCCATTTGTACAGTCCGTGAGTTAAAATAACACAATATGTTATAGCATAAATGCAGGAGGGGCGAGATCCAAATGTGGCAGTGGCGTGCGCCGCGGCGGCCGCCGCGTCCGCCAGGACCGCCACGGCGGGTGGCGGCCGTCGTGGCGGCCGCCACAACCGCCGTCACGACCGCCACGGCGGGTGGCGGCCGTCGTGGCGGCCGCCACAACCGCCGTGGCAACCGCCGCGTCCGCCAGATCCTCCGCCATAACCGCCGCCTCCGCCGCGTCCGCCAGATCTTCCGCCATAACCGCCGCCTCCGCCGCCGGCGCCGCGTCCGCCAGATTTTCCGCCATAACCGCCGCGTCCGCCAGATCCTCCGCCATAACCGCCGCCTCCGCTGCGTCCGCCAGATCTTCCACCATAACCGCCGCCTCCGCCGCCGGCGCCGCGTCCGCCAGATCTTCCGCCATAACCGCCGCCTCCGCCGTGCCCGCCAGATCCTCCCCCGCCCTTCTGGCACGAGTGCCAAGCAAGCCTCTGCCAGCCTCCACAGCCCCTGGTCCCGACCAGACAGAGCATGCAGTTTTTTATCCGTGCGTAATTACGCACGTGTTCTGCTCTCCCCCCCCCTCTACACCGATAACTCTTTGCCCAAAATAGCCGATCTCCAAGCTCACACTCCGCGCATATAGTCAATAAGATGGTTATTATTATTCATATTATTATTAGAATGACAAACTGATGCCCCGTTGAAATTATATCAAAACAAATGTCTGTCTGTCTGTCTGTCTGTGGGTAAGTCTATCTATCTATCTATCTATCTATCTATCTATCTATCTATCTATCTATCTATCTATCTATCTATCTATCTATCTATCTATCTATCTATCTTTGAAGAATTACATTTCTCTCTATGAAGCGATATCAAGCGAAAATAATACTTCGTATTTGGAAGGTTTTCTGGCAGACATCTTTTTGTGTGTGTGTGCGCTTGCCACCGTGATGGAGTGTCTGTCTGTCTGTCTGTCTGTCTGTCTGTCTGTCTGTCCAATCCAAAACAGCGTGTGTGTGTGTGTGTGTGTGTGTGTGTGTGTGTGTGTGTGTGTGTGTGTGTGTGTGTGTGTGTGTGTGTGTGTGTGTGTGTGTGTGTGTGTGTGTGTGTGTGTGTGTGTGTATGCGCGAGCGTGCGTGCGTGCGATGCGAAGCGTTGAAAGCTTGTAGCCTAGATCTGCTATTTGCACATAGCCGAGGTATAAAATAGGGCTAAAGTGGTTAATGTATGTTTCATAATATCGTAATTACGCACGTGTTCTGCTCCCCCCCCCCTCTACACCGATAACTCTTTGCCCAAAATAGCCGATCTCCAAGCTCACACTCCGCGCATATAGTCAATAAGATGGTTATTATTCTTCATATTATTATTAGAATGACAAACTGATGCCCCGTTGAAATGATATCAAAACAAATGTCTGTCTGTTTTTCTGTCTGTCTGTCTGTGGGTAAGTCTATCTATCTATCTATCTATCTATCTATCTATCTATCTATCTATCTATCTATCTGTCAAGAATTACATTTCTCTCTAAGCGATATCAAGCGAAAATAAAACTTCGTATTTGGAAGGTTTTCTGGCCAACATCTGCTTGTGTGCGTGCGCTCACCACCGTGATGGAGTGTCTGTCTGTCTGTCTGTCTGTCTATCTGTCTGTCTGTCTGTCTGTCTGTCTGTCCAATCCAAAACAGCGTGTGTGTGTGTGTGTGTGTGTGTGTGTGTGTGTGTGTGTGTGTGTGTGTGTGTGTGTGTGTGTGTGTGTGTGTGTGTGTGTGTGTGTGTGTGTGTGTGTGTGTGTGTGTGTGTGTGTGTGTGCGTGCGATGCGAAGCGTTGAAAGCTTGTAGCCTAGATCTGCTATTTGCACGTAGCCCGTTGGTTCTCAAAGTGGGGTCCGGGGCCCCCAGGGGTACTTGAGGGGGTTCCAGGGGGTACCCAGCTAAATGATGGATAGGAACCAAATGGACCCTTATGGGTCTGTAACTCTGAGAGTGTACAAATGGAACCAAATGGACCCGTTACACTCTCAGAGTTAAATTAACATTGATTTTACAATATAAATTGGGGTCCCAGAGATGGAAATGCCATTAAATGGGGGTCCGTAGCCCTAATGCATGTCAAACTGGGGGTCCTTAAAATTAAAATGGTTGAGAATCACTGCTATAGAGCCGTAAAAATCTTCTCTTATAGGGGTCCCTGGCATATCTTTTCAAATGGGGGTCTGCGGGCTATTAAGTGTCAATTTGGGGGTCCTTGACATGAGAAAGTTTGAGAACCACTGACGTAGCCTACTGTTGAATACTCCCATGATGAATGCCTGCTGCTCGCTTTCTGAGTGTTGATTTAATGAAGTGCCTAACTAATATAACAGAATTGATCTAGTAATATTTGGATTATTACTATCAGCTACATCCATCTTGCAACATTGACCAAAAATGTGACGTGGAAAGGACTGGACTATGTTTTGCCAAGACTGTATTTTATTTCATACTGAAAGCTACGAGCCAAGTCAAAGAGTGTTTAACACCGATATAGAAAATGTACATGGTTGATGAAACATCATTTGTAATTATTGGATTTTTGGGGGGGGTTTATTTGAATGTCATACCAATGGCATGATTTTTATTTGTGTAAAGTCCTTGTTATCCATAGATTTTTTATTTAGATTTGATAGAGTGTTATTGTGCTGTGCTGGTTTTGTATAATGTACATCGAGTGATCCCACGCTTACAATGTGACTTTGGTAAATGAATCATCGTTTCATGTCAATATGGATACATGTGTACATCTCATTTGCTGTTGTGCTATTAGGCTGTATTTTCCAATGCATGTCTACAAAAAAAATGTGTGTTGTGTATTTGAAATAATATTAAATATTTTCAATGTATCTGTTGTCAGTGTTAAGATTAATACGATGATTATTAATGAACAGGTACATTAAATTAACCACTATATAGTCAGATTCTCTCTCTCTCTCTCTGTCTCTCTCTGAGTATCCATAAAAGTACGTATAGCCTATCTTATGCAGATGATGATTATTATTATATCCAAAGTGGTGTCCCGCCCCCCCCCCCCCCCCCATAAAAAGAATAATAATCATAATATTAATAGTGATAATTGTCATAAGGGTAATAATAATAATAATAACAATAATAACATATATTAATAATAAAATAGCATGACATATATATGAATAACAACAATAATAATAATAATAATAATAATAATAATAATAATAATAATAATAATAATAATAATAATAATAATAAAGACAGCTGGAATTTAACTCATTTACTTAAGTAGGCTATACTGTACTTAAGTAGCTTTAGAGGTATTTGTACTTTAATTGAGCTATTTCCAATTCTTTTACTTCGACTCCACTACAGCTCAGAGGCAAATAATGTAGTTTTACTACCACTACAATTATTTGAAAAATGTAGTTACTAGTTACTTGTCAGACATATATTACGATATTATGAAACATGCATTAACCACTTTAGCCCTATTTTATACCTAGGCTATGTGCAAATAGCAGATCTAGGCTACAAGCTTTCAACGCTTCGCATCGCACGCACGCACGCTCGCGCATACGCACACACACACACACACACACACACACACACACACACACACACACACACACACACACACACACACACACACACACACACACACACACACACACACACACGCGCTGTTTTGGATTGGACAGACAGACAGACAGACAGACAGACAGACAGACAGACAGACACTCCATCACGGTGGTGAGCGCACGCACACAAGCAGATGTCGGCCAGAAAACCTTCCAAATACGAAGTTTTATTTTCGCTTGATATCGCTTCATAGAGAGAAATGTAATTATTGACAGATAGATAGATAGATAGATAGATAGATAGATAGATAGACTTACAGACAGACAGACAGACAGACAGACAGACAGACAGAGTTACGTGCGTAATTACGCGCAAGACAGAGAGATGCTTTCAAAAACAGCAGATCTACAAGCTCATAGCATGGGATTCGACTGACTTACATTAACCACTTTAGCCCTATTTTATACCTAGGCTATGTGCAAATAGCAGATCTAGGCTACAAGCTTTCAACGCTTCGCATCGCACGCACGCACGCTCGCGCATACGCACACACACACACACACACACACACACACACACACACACACACACACACACACACACACACACACACACACACACACACACACACACGCTGTTTTGGATTGGACAGACAGACAGACAGACAGACAGACAGACAGACAGACAGACAGACAGACACTCCATCACGGTGGTGAGCGCACGCACACAAGCAGATGTCGGCCAGAAAACCTTCCAAATACGAAGTTTTATTTTTGCTTGATATCGCT
Source organism: Gymnoscopelus microlampas (assembly GCF_963454915.1). Lineage (NCBI taxonomy): Eukaryota > Metazoa > Chordata > Actinopteri > Myctophiformes > Myctophidae > Gymnoscopelus > Gymnoscopelus microlampas. The sequence continues at coordinate 6,271,681 of NC_139941.1, read as the reverse complement.
TCATAGAGAGAAATGTAATTCTTGACAGATAGATAGATAGATAGATAGATAGATAGATAGATAGATAGATAGATAGATAGATAGATAGACTTACCCACAGACAGACAGACAGACAGACAGACAGACAGACAGACAGACAGACACTCCATCACGGTGGTGAGCGCACGCACACAAGCAGATGTCGGCCAGAAAACCTTCCAAATACGAAGTTTTATTTTCGCTTGATATCGCTTCATAGAGAGAAATGTAATTCTTGACAGACAGATAGATAGATAGATAGATAGATAGATAGATAGACTTACCCACAGACAGACAGACAGACAGACAGAGTTACGTGCGTAATTACGCGCAAGACAGAGAGATGCTTTCAAAAACAGCAGATCTACAAGCTCATAGCATGGGATTCGACTGACTTGTTAGTCTCATTTGTAGAGGAAAGATGTCTGTCTGTGTGTGCGCGCACACACACACACACACACACACACACACACACACACACACACACACACACACACACACACACACACACGGTTATTGGATGGATATTTTATTTTTGGGGTGCTTTGTAACTCTATTTCGGTTAATTCAGTTAATTTACCTTGCCCCTATATGCACCAACAACAAATACAATTATAGCATTATAATGTCTTTAATGTAATGTCGGCATTGCATCTCCACAGGCACAGACTCCACAGCGGGAGAAAAAAAAGGCAGGCTATACTGCGCTGCGCTGCGCTGCGCTGCTTAAATTTTTTTTTTTAAATTAAAAAATCTGGCCAATCTGAACTGGGGGTGCACAAAGTCTAACCTGCGGGGGGCATTGCCCCCCAATGCCCCCCCATAGGGCCGACACTGTAGATAGATAGATAGATAGATAGATAGATAGATAGATAGATAGATAGATAGACTTACAGACAGACAGACAGACAGACAGACAGACAGACCACCTTGCAGCGTGAGGCGTTGTGAGCTTGGAGATCGGCTATTTTCACGGGGCATCATTCGAGAAGGCTTTCTGTCCGTCAGACATTCACTGTTTGTCATTCTAATAATAATATGAATAATAATAACCATCTTATTGACTATATGCACTGTTTGTCATTCTAATAATAATATGAATAATAATAACCATCTTATTGACTATATGCGCGGAGTGTGAGCTTGGAGATCGGCTATTTTGGGCAAAGAGTTATCGGTGTAGAGGGGGGGGGGGAGAGCAGAACACGTGCGTAATTACGCACGGAAAAAACTTCTTGCTCTGTCTGCGGAGGCTGGCAGAGGCTTGCTTGGCACTCGTGCCAGAAGGGCGGGGGAGGATCTGGCGGGCACAGCGGAGGCGGCCGGCGGCGGTGGCGGAAGTTCTGGCGGACGCGGCGGCGGTGGCGGAAGTTCTGGCGGACGCGGCGGTTATGGCGGAAAATCTGGCGGACGCGGCGCCGGTGGCGGAAGTTCTGGCGGACGCGGCGGTTATGGCGGAAAATCTGGCGGACGCGGCGCCGGTGGCGGAAGTTCTGGCGGACGCGGCGCCGGTGGCGGAGGCGGCGGTTATGGCGGGGGATCTGGCGGACGCGGCGGAGGCGGCGGTTATGGCGGGGGATCTGGCGGACGCGGCGGTTGCCACGGCGGTTGTGGCGGCCGCCACGAAGGCCGCCACCCGCCGTGGCGGTCGTGGTGGATGCGGCGGCCGCCGCGGCGCACAACTGGCTGCATGCGGCCCCCACCTTCACTTAATGGGCCCGCATGTTAATAGCGGAACACTGGTATATTATTATACGATACGATACGATACGATAATACTTTATTGTCAGTTTGCACTGAAATTTGTCTTGCGACCCAGAAACAGCCATGTATGCAACATATAACAGTACACACATTTGACATGACACAAGAAAACAACAAAATACAGATACATACATAAAGACATGCAAAGACAAGAGCAATGTCCACCACTCAGCCTACCCCTGGCTTATAACTCCTGATTAAGCCTCAATGTCGTCTGATGGACAAAGGACCTCTTCAGTTTGACCTTATTGTATGTAGGAACACTGTATCTCCTTCCTGAAGGCAGCAACCTATATTCTCCATACAAAGCATGGCTAGTGTTTGAAGTGATATTCCTTGCCAACCTTATCATACTGTTATCATACGTAGATGTATAGAGCCTCTGAAGTGGTTGTCCAACAATCTTTGAACAAATGTTCACTTGTTGCAGCAGTTGTGACTTTAAAGCTACAGACAGACATCCATACCAGGTGGTACTACAGTACTGCAGGACACTCATAATAACAGAAGTGAAAAACAAAAGAAGAATCTGTCTACTAGCACCAAAAGATCTCAGACGGCGAAGGAAATAGACTCTTTGTTTTGTCTTCTTACCCACTGATTCAATCTGGTCTTTCCATGACAAAAGGTGGTCTATTACTACTCCTAGGTATGTATACGAACATACCTGGTTGATCTGTTCACTATGAATAGTAATAGGGGATCTGTGTATCTCTAGTGGGGCACCAAAAACAATCTCTTCTGTCTTTTTTGTGTTAATGATAAGAGCGTTGTTATCACTCCATTCCACCACCTTATTTACTCTGTGTTGGTGCAGTCCAGGATCACTGGAACTATCCAAAAGAGAAATCAAAACTGTATCATCAGAGTACTTTAGAATGTATTGGTCTGGCTTGTCAGTGCGACATTCAGGCAGACATTTCTCAGTACTACAGCTGTCAGTATAAAGGGTGAACAATACAGCTGAGCTTACACAACCCTGGGGAGCACCAACATTAGTGGTTAATGCTGAGGAGAGGGTTTTGTTCACTTTCACCCTCTGTACTCTGTTAGTAAGGAAGGAAGCATACCAGTGAATTAAGTATGGATTCAGTTCCAACTGTACCATCTTTGACACCAGAATATCAGACTGTATTGTATTGAAGGCTGAAGAGAAGTCTAAGAACAGCACCCTTGCATGATTCTTATTAGACTTATCTAGGTGTTTTGTAATGAAGTGGACCAGTGTGACAACCGCATCCTCTGTACCGCAACCTTTCTTATAAGCAAACTGACAGGGGTCAAATTTGTCTTTAGTTATACTCACAAGATGTTGCAACAGTATTCTTTCCAGTGATTTCATGGTCACTGAAGTAAGAGCTATGGGTCTATAATCCTTATGTTCTTTTGGACATTGGATTTTGGGTAATGGTTTTATGTGTGAGGTTTTCCAACACAGAGGAATTATATGTGTGTCTACAGAGGTTTGAAATATTGGTTGCCACACAGGAGCCAACTCGGATGCAAAGTTTTTGAGGAGAAAAGCACTGCACTCGTCCGGCCCATTAGCTTTCCTTGTGTTAGTACACCGAAACACTTTCCTGACATCCTCTTCAGTGATGATAATTCTGTCTGAGGGGGCAGGTGTTACAGCCTTAAGTATTTCAGTGCACTTAGAGGAATCGCCCAATGATTCGAATCTGGCATAGAAAGTATTTAGGTCATTGGCAAAGCCAAGTTCATTGTCTGTCACAATAGGTTTGGTTGGGGCTGACATTCCTGTCATGGATTTCATAGTATCCCACGCCTTTTTGTGATTTTTAGCTTTGAACGCATCCTCTAGGTGCTGTCTATGTGCCAATTTTGCCTGCCTCATTTTTGTTTTTAGCTTATTTTCTGTCAATTTGAGTGCACCGAAATCTTTGCTTATGAAGGCTGTTTTCCTTTCATTTATTATATTCTTTATGTCCTTGGTCACATATGTTTTATTGTTCGGATAGATTTTAATTTCCTTTGTAGGAACAACCAGCTGTACACAAAAATTAATGTAATGATTTGTAACTGTGGTTATTTCGTCCAATGAACCATCTCTAAAAGTGATGATTTCAGCTGTTACAATTCCAAACATGCAAACATGACCTCTTTAATGACTTCAGTCTATGATAGTAGATAATAATAGTCTTTCACTGCCAGACTTATTTCTGGCTGCGTGCACCCACTGCCAGCGATTGTTCGATATTCTTACCTTTTGAAGTAGTCACAGAATATTTATCTTATATATCTTATCTTTAGTATGATCGATCCCCTGATGGTTGCTAATCACAGAGGGTTTCACTGTGCTTCCGCGGGGAAAATAAATGTCATCGCGACCTCCCGTTCGCTTTTATACGCCTTTGAAAATAACATGTCCCGGCCAAAAATACATAGTAAAAAAAAAGTACACAGGAGCCGAGATACAGGATTTTTAAATAATAAGTTAACCAGGAAGTGAATGGAGCAGTAAATCTTCGGATCGCGTTATCTCTGGTTCTGTGTGGGAAAAAAAAGGAAAAAAAACGGCTTTATGATGATGTCTGATAAGTCGAGAGAGTTAATGACTAGTATTAAAATGCTATTCTCTTTTTTATGTCCAATGTATTTGTAATAAAGTTAACATAAGTATAACTAAATAAATTTGAAATTAAATAGAAATGTAACTTTTCAGGATTCCTACTCAAAAAATAGCAAAAAAGAATATCTGGATTCCAATTCAAAAATAGCTAAATTAGCAGACCTACAAGCTCAAAACGCGTCGTACTGCGCCTCATTTTGAGCTTGTAGGTCGGCTATTTTTGCTACTTTTGTGTGACATAGAATGGCCTTAATTTACGAAAAAAGTCAACATACGGAGATAAGCGGTGTCTGCCCGACAGTATATGCAATGTGGCCCTTCTGGAGTGAGTGTGGAAATATAATGGCCCTCTCCATCATAAAAGTTGCCCACCCCCCTGTTATAGCGTAGATTGGGGTCCCAGAGATTAATTAAAGGTATAACTATGAACACTCCAAGCCAACCATTCACCTTTTCAATCTGCACAGGCCATGTTTACATCTGGCATGAAGGAAACCACACAGGAAAGGGTGACCATCAGCGGAGTGGAACCTCAGACCATTGGTTTGTTGGTGAGCTACGCCTACACATCAAAGGTGTCCATCTCCACGGCAAATGTGCAGGTAATGTTATGTTTTATCATGAACATTATTCATTGTCTCAGTTTTTTTCCTACATAACCTCGGTGCTTAATAAACGTTTTTGTTCATTTGGCCTAGGCTCTGCTGGCAGCATCAAACTTGTGGGACATCACGGCTGTTCGAGAGGCCTGCTGTGACTACTTGGGGCGTCGCATGGACACAAACAACTGTGTTGGTATTTACTGCTTCGCTGACGCGCACTCCTGTAAGATGTTGGAGAAACACAGCATGGATTACATCTTAGAACACTTCAGTGTCGTCTATCAGCAGGTCAGTGATTGAGGGATCATATGTTTGTTTGTCTGTTGTTGGCTCTATCTCCTACAACTTTGTTTTATTGCCATCGCTCAACCTTTTAACCACCACAACTTACCCAGACCTGGGTTGAAACTTTTAGTCATTGGTCAGTGATTATATAATATTATAATTAATATAACTAGACCATACCCGGTCGACGCATCCGAGGGGGGATATGCGCACAGGATCTGGCAACCCGGGAGGCGATGAAATGAAAAACGGGCTTCACAGTTGCGTTCGGATGGTAATGATCAATGGCTGTGTGCAAAATCAGAGCAATTGGTCCAGCCAGTGAGGAGAACCGGGTTGTGACACCACTACAGACGCACATAAACGCTAATAAGAAGCTGAGATTTGATGAAATTGAGAAACAGGCTTCACAGTTAAGTTCATATGGTAATGGTCAATGGCTGTGTGCAAAATCAGAGCAATTGGTCCAGCCACTGAGGAGAACCGGGTTGTGACACCACTACAGACGGACAGAGGTTACTAGAATTATAGTAGGATATTAATAAGCTACAGTCACAAGTCCATTTCACTGAACCAAACCATCTATCACCAATTAGTATTTCAGAGGAGTATGAAGTTTGGGAACTTGAACTATCAGCTAATGCCCCCCCCCACACACACACACACACACACGTGCACAGACATACTCTTGTGTTTTTCAAACATATTGTAACCACTTAAGCCCTATATTTCTCGTCCGATGAATAGACAAAATAGCCAATCTCTCGGCTGTTTTTAAATCCTTAAATTCTTGAGAACTGAAACGGTGAGCTAATCTACTTTATTTTTTTCTTCTACCCCTAGGAGGAGTTCCTCTCTCTCTCTATGGAAAGACTGACAAAGATTCTCACCAGTGACCATCTCAACGTGCCCAAGGAGGACATGGCGTTTGAGGCTGCCATGTTATGGTTAGACAAGGATCCTACCCGCAGGCAGAGCTTTGAAAAGGTCAGTTATCTCTTATAAAAGCCTCTGCGGACCAAACTGAGTTGTGCTGACTATTAGAGACAACGATGGGAGATCAGATTTAGAGACGTTTGGGGCTAAAAGGTGTTAACTGAAACCCCATGTGTTGTTCAGCGGAGTTCCTCAGGGCTCTATGCTAGTGAGTGCTTTCTGTTTTCAGCCTACATTAAATGTCTTTGCTGAAAATAGCTTGCGACGTGTTGTAACTTAAAGGGGAATTTTGGACCACGGTTTTCTTACCTTTTCTATGATGTTATGATATCCTAGGATGAATGGTACAGTAGAAAAAAATCGTAATTCCATTCCGGGTCCGTCTAAAACGTGCGCTAGACAAGATTTCAATCTATAGATTTCAATCTCGTCTAGCGAGACTACCGGTGGGGCACATTCAAGACAATCACAGTGCATAGTGTTCTGTCACTATGAACGTCAGATCTCTCACAAAAAAAAAAAAAAAAGCTATCAAAATATGCGATCTAGCGCATATTTTTAGCTGTGGCGGACCTGGGATGGAATTATGATTTTCTTTTCTACTGTACCATTCATCCTGGGATCAATGTCCCTTTAAGCTTGTCGATCTGCTATTTTCTACGAAGGTTCTCCCAGTATACAGATGCTGGGCTTTAAGTAAAGGTTGCTCCTGCATACACAGACTCTCTCTCTCTCTCTCTCTCACACACACACACACACACACACACACACACACACACACACACACACACACACACACACACACACACACACGCGCTTGCTCTCTGCCTCGCTCAATCTTTCTCTCCTATTTTTCTGGTTCGCGCTTAGCAAATGTGATAGAGCACGCAGACAGACAGACAGACAGACAGACAGCTCTGATTTGAGCAAGGCCAACCTTTGGGGCTTTAGGGTCGGATGGAACAACTCAGTCGCCTCAATAGCACCGACGTCTATGTACACACACCAAATGTACTACAAACGATTTCCGGCCACAGGCGCTTATCGACGGCTTGACATTGGTGTGTAGAGGCCTTTAGTGTCACGTTGCCAGACGATCAGAGGTTAACACCCGATAAGTCTGGGGACTTCTAAATGCATGACTATAAACTTACCTTTTTAACAAAGAGTTTTCTTAATTTTCTTGGGCCTTTTTTTTCCTTCTCTATGCCCTGATTTGACCTAGTTTTTCATTTGACCCTTTAGTCTAGTAGGGCCCCATGTAATTGTTTGGTTGCATTTGCTGTTTTTATTCCATGTTTTTAAACCCTGTATCACTTTGAGATTTTTAAAAATGTAAAGTGCGTTATAAATCAAATGTATTATTTATTATTATTAGTTGCTAGAACAGCAGTGCACGCTGTCCAAAACATGCTTGACATGATCTTACTGTATATATGGTACTTGCTGGTACTATGATGTTGTTCACCCAATAATATCCAGTTGGACTAGTAAATAACTAGGGTTCTATGTGCTCTGTAAGGTGCTAGAGCAGATCCGTCTGCCTCTCATCAGCCCGTCCTACCTCCACACTGTGAATGAGTCCCTGGAAGTGCTGAAAGAATACAAGGGCTGCCAGAGGTTCATCTCTGAGGCCAAGAAACGAGCCAAGACCCGGGGGAAGAACCAGGCCAAGCCCTGCGGTACGACACGCCCAGGCAGGACCACAGGTACCCTGCCTCACACATCCATGCAAATGGTGGTGCAAAATGAAAAAAAAAAATACATCAAGATCTTTTTTTATGTCTTCATTCAACCACTGGTTATCAAGGTGGTGTCCAGATAATAATGTGGGCTTTATAAATCATTGGCAAACTCTGATGGGGAGAGACGGCGCTCATCTCTAGAAATATGGACGAGTTTATCAAAATATTATGACCACCCAGAGTTGGGACCAGGAAGCAGAGTTGCAGTCCTACACGCTTCTTTGTGCTTCCACCAGAGCAGCCACCTACCCTACAAATCAGAGCAATTGAAACTACTTGACCCCCTAGGCATATGAAACCAAGGGTTCGAGGAGTTGTGCATAAAAACTTGGCACAGATCAAAACCAATGCAGTAGTGCCACAAAACAAAATTATTAAATGTGGACTTCTGAACATTAGATCTTTACGCTATAAAGGTGTATTGGTAAATGAAATCATATCAGACAATCATCTTGATCTACTTTATCTTACCGAAACATGGCTGGGTGAGCAAGAATACGTCTGTCTAAATACAGCCACCCCACCAAGTCACACAAATGCTCATATTCCTCGAGACACCGGCCAGATTGGAGGTGGAGTTGCAGCCATCTTCAACTCAAGTTTAATAGTCAGCCCCAGACCCAGGCTGACTTACAAAACGTTTGAAAGTCTGGTTCTCACTCTTTCACACCCAAGCTGGAAATCATAACAGCCTTTATTATTTGTTACAGTGTACCGCCCTCCTGGGGCCTACACTGAATTTCTATCTGAATTCTCAGAGTTTCTATCACGTCTAGTCCTAGACTCTGATAGAACCATTTAAAAAAACCTACCCACAAGTTCAACCATACCCTCGACCTTGTTTTGGTCTATGTTATTGAAATTGAACATCTCATAGTCTTCCCATATAATGAGAACATTTCCGACCACTTTTTGATTTTACATTAATTGATTACTCACCATTGGACAAAAATGTCTTTGGTAGAAATCTATCCGATAGTGCTGTGGGCAAATTTAAGGAAGCAATACCATCAGCCATCAACTCAGTATATTCCAACACAATGGAAAATCTCTATACTTATAGCCCCTCTCAGGTCAATCACCTTGTTGATAGTGTCGCAGGTGCCCTTCAGACAACGCTTGACTCTGTTGCTCCTTTAAGAAAGAGGGTAATAAGGCAACAGAGGCTAGCCCCATGGTATAACTCTGGAACTAAAGATCTCAAGCAAACGTCACGTAAGCTTGAAAGGATATGGCGTTCAACCAAACAGAAAGAATCCTGTATAGCCTGGCAGAACAGCTTTAAAATATATAAGAAGGCTCTCTGCAATGCCAGAGCCACCTATTATTCATCCTTAATAGAGGAAAACAAAAACAACCATGGGTTCCTGTTTGACACTCTAGCCAAGTTAACAAAAAGTCATGACTCTACTGATCCACGTATTCCTATATCCCTTAGCAGCAATGATTTCATGATTTGTTTCACTATCAGAGATAGTATTGATAACCTACTACTCTCAGCCCCTACTGGACCACCCTCGGATGTAGTATCCTCAGAAGTGGCTGTACGACAGTGTATATTTGGACAGTTCTCTCCGGTCGAGCTCTCAAATTTACTTTAATGGTCACATCTTCCAAACCAATGACCTGTCTCTTGGATCCAGTCCCAACTAGATTACTTAAAGAGGTCCTGACCCCGGTTGGTGCATCCCTACTCGATATTATCAATATGTCTCTGGTGACGGGCTACGTACAGTACCACAGTCCTTTAAGGTAGCTGTCATCAAACCTTTCCTCAAGAAGCCTACTCTCGACTCAGGCATTTTGGCTAACTATAGACATATATCGAACCTTCCATTTCTCTCTAAATCCTTGAGAAAGCAGTCGCCAAGCAGTTATGTGACTTTTTATATAACAACAAGCTATTTGAAGCTTTTCTTTCAGGATTCAGAGCACACCATAGCACTGAGACGGCATTGGTGAAAGTTACAAATGACCTCCTGATTGCATCAGATAACAGCCTTCTCTCTGTACTGGTTTTGTTGGACCTCAGTGCTGCATTTGATACTATTGATCACCATATTTTGTTGCAGAGACTAGAGCATTTGGTTGGCATTAAGGGTGCTGCACTGAACTGGTTTGAGTCTTATCTGTCTGACAGATTTCAGTTTGTAAGCGTTAAGGATACACCTTCATTACGTGAAAAGGTTAAATACGGAGTCCCACAAGGCTCTGTACTTGGACCAATACTATTTACTCTATATATGCTTCCTTTAGGTGAGATCATTAGGAAACACTCTATACATTTCCACTGTTATGCAGATGGTACACAATTATATCTATCGATGAAGCCAGATAAAACAGATCAACTGGCTAAACTTCAAGCATGTCTTATAGACATCAAGAGTTGGATGACCCGTAATTACCTACTCCTCAACTCGGACAAAACTGAAGTTATTGTACTTGCCCTAAGCACCTCAGAGATAAATTAGCCGATGAGAATTTTACCCTAGATGGTATTACCTTGAGCTCCAGGGCCACTGTAAAGAATCTGGGAGTCACGTTTGACCAAGATAGCCTGCAGCTAGTCCAGAATGCCGCTGCGCGCATACTGACAGGAACCAAAAGAAGAGATCATATCACTCCTTCATTGGCCTCTTTCCACTGGCTCCCGGTTAAATACAGAATAGAGTTTAAGGTTCTCCTCCTCACATACAAGGCTCTCAATGGACACGCACCAGTGTATCTCAAAGAACTCATCGAGCCCTATAAACCAGCCAGAACACCATTGTGTCCACAGTATGAAAAAATGCTTACGGCTCCAGGAAACCCCAAAAAAAGCTAGAACAGGAAGCAGAGCATTTAAGTTTCAGGCACCTCAGCTGTGGAACCTTCTCCCAGTGTCCGTCCGTGAAGCAGACACACTCTATATTTGTATATTACACTGTATATTTAAGACTAGACTAAAAACCTTTCTCTATGATAAAGCCTATAGCCGAAGTGTATAGACTCAGTCACCCTATAGTCATCCTCTCTCCCCTCTCCCTCCCCACCTCCCCCGCTCTCTCCTCTCTCCTCCCGTCCTCTCTCTTCTCATCCTCCCTTTTGGTTGTGTGGGTTTGTGTCCCACTGGTACACGTCGCAGTTCCATGGACTGTCACTACGGACCCCCTGGATTTCTACTACATTACACTATACCACTACACTATACTGTATATTATCTTAACATTCTTATATTATACCATTATATACTGTATACACATTATTGTTGTACTATATTGTATTATCATATACTATCTTACATTATTATATTTGCTACTATTGTTATTGTTACTACTTGTATCTCTTTCTGTCTCTCCTCTGTCTCTCTCTCCCTCTCTCTCTCTTCTTTCCCCCCGACACGGTCGAGGCTGAAGGCCTAGAGCCTAGGGTCTGCCCGACGTTTCTTCCAGTTAAAGGGATATTTCACTCATTTTATCGTCTACTCAGGCTTTAGTGAGCCCCCCAGACAGTTTTTAAGTTGCTCGATTCAGTATTTAGATATTTGATATTCATTTGATCAGACACGCCCCCTTCCTATACAAACCCATTATAACTTCAAACTCCATTTTAACCATGATAGATTCATCAAAAATACCCGTCCTTGGTTCTGGTGACTCATACCGCCCCCCCTAATACGCGAGGGGGCCGTGTTTTTTCTATTACTTTTTTCATTTATTTTTTATATATTTTTTGAAAAATGAAAAAAATACATTACAATAAAAAAAATGATAAAATAAATGAAAAAAATAATCGGAACAACACGGCCCCCTCACGCATTAGGAGGGCAGGGTGAGTCACCAGAACCAAGGACGGGTGTTTTCGATGAATCTAACATGGCTAAAATGGAGTTTGAAGTTACAATGGGTTTGTATAGGAAGGGGGCGTGTCTGATAAAATGAATATCAAATATCTAAATATTGAATAAAGCATCTTAAAAACTGTCTGGGGGGCTTACAAAGGCCTGAGTAGACGATAAAATGACCAAACGTTTTTTTGAAAGTGAAATATCCCTTTAAGGGGGAGTTTTTCGTTGCCACTGTCACAAAATTGCTTGCTCAGGGTGGGACTGTCGGGTCTCTTCTCTACATGTAAAGTGTCTTGAGACAACTTGTTGTGATTTGACACTTTAATAGAATTGAATTGAACTACTAATACGCGGAAATATCAAATCTACAAGCTCATAACGTGCTGCAATTTTACGTGTTGTGAGCTTAAAGATCTACAAACTCTGGCAATTTTGGAAATTGTTGACAATCTTGGTGGTTAAAAAGATGACAAGCTTGTAGATCATATCTGCTATTTTTGGCTGATGTTCCCCTCAGAATATGAAAGCCGGGGGGTTCAACAAGTGGTTAAATCCATTTGGTTCAGGCAGGGTTCCCACAGTCATGAAATTCCTGGAATTTAGTTAGATCTACAACAACACGTTGCACCGTGACACGCTGTTTGTTTGTAGATCTGTTCTTTTTGTCACATGACACTGGCACGAGTCTGTCTTGGTGCCATGATAGCACACAGGTGTACAGTAAGAGCCTCATTATTGCATCGTATGATTGCTACAGGCCTGGGAATGGGATAAAGTACTTTTGGAAAAGTTTTGAAAATGAGTTGTTAAATGTGTGTGGGAACCCTGATCTGGTTTCTCCTTGAACTCTTAAATCTAGTCATACTCTGTCTCCCCCCCCCCCCCCCCCCTTGTTGAAGTGATCGTGACGGTGGGAGGACAATGTCGTAGTAGTAAGGACTACCCGATCACTGACAAGATGAAGAGCTTTAATCTCCTGACCAACCGGTGGAAGACTCTGGGACGTCTGCCCTTTGGCGTGTACGGAAATTATTCTGTGGTGATGTCAGGTGAGGAGACGGCCTGTTTGAGATTTTTTTTTTTTGCATAATCATCATAATCGTTTCCATGTAACATGCAACATGAAACATGTTCATACATTTTCCAAAAATAGTGGAAATGGCAGATCTATGTACTGTAACACGTTGAGAGCTTGTAGATCGGCTATTTCCACTATTTAAAAGATAGTTTGAAAGTATAAAATGATGAGACGAATTGGGATTCTAGATTGGCTATTTTCATTATATTGAAAATGTATGTGTTTCTGTGATGGAGTCCCAAGAGTCCCTTCCTAGAAATGTAGTCGAGACAAACATACAATATTTCTATTTGGATTGTAGCAGAGTGAAAGTAATGAGCTAGGGGGGAAAAAATAAGATTTTCATTTTTACAAATGTACTCAAGTACAGACCTCAAGTAAATGTATTAGTTACTGCCCATTGATTGATTGATTGATCGATTGAAGTACTTTATTTAGAAAGACATGGAAGTACAATTCACAATACAAGGTCCTCTAAACTGGATCTGTTGGTGTCTGTTGTAGACCAGGCCCATTGCAAATTGCCGTATTCTGTCCTCAACCCTGAGCCATCCAACTATAGCAAAATGAGCAGGGGTTGTATGTTTGAGGCCAAGAAGTAGCCTTACCAGCTTGTTTTGGGATGTCTGGAGTCTGGATGTCCTTAGTGGTTTTGTGATACCATGAGAAGCATGCATAGTCGAAATGACCTTGGATGAGGGCCCCTGTAAGAATCATCAAGGTGTACTTACTGACTAGAGAGGAAATCCTATACAAAAAACGTGTTCTTTGATTAACGTTTTTGATGACTCTTTCTGCCATTTTATCACGGGAGAGGTTTGCCTCCAAGATGGAACCCAGGTAGGTAATTTCCTCCTTTTTGTGATAACATCATCACCCGCTTTGATTGTGAAGGACTAGACCCAAAAAGAATGGATTCAGTTTTACCCAGGTGTAATGATAGTTTGTTGTCAGCGAGCCAAATGCGGATTATAGTTCAGAGCTGACAGTTTTTTCAACCTGCAGCCTGCAGACTTACAATAAGTGCATTCAACATAGGCAGGGAACGAAACTACTAATCACCAGAAGGTGATTAGTTAAGTGCATTTCCTGCAAAAACAAGCAACCAAGAGTATACCTAGCGCTAAGGTAAAAGTGCTATATATCAGCTACCTACTTTCTTAAACAGATGAGACAAAATAGCAAAATCAAATGAGCACGAGTTAATACAAACTCGACTCGACTAAACAAGATCCAATAAAACAGTACAACAATAAAACAAGAGTTCGTACAACTAGTTAACAACAAGTAAGCCAGACAAAGAGGAAGGGTAGTGTTTCCTGAAGAGGTGGGTTTTCAGCCTGCGGCGAAAGATGGGCACCTGACATCAGTGGGAAGTTCATTCCACCACTGTGGGGCCAGAACAGAAAAAAGTCGTGACCGTGTCGATCGACCAGAAGGACCCTTGAGTGACGAGGCAATCAGTCGCCCCGAGGTGGCAGACCGAAGTGGTCGGGCAGGGGTGTAGGCATCGACCATAGCCCGGAGGTAAGAAGGAGCTTTTCCTTTCACTGGCCTATAGGCTAGCACCAGGGTTTTAAACTGGATCCGAGCTGCTACGGGGAGCCAGTGTAGAGAACGGAGAAGGATAGTTGTGTGGGAGAACTTGGGGCGATTGAACACCAGACGAGCTGCAGCTTTCTGAACAAGCTCCAGAGGTCTGATGGCAGATGCCGGAGCACCAGCCAGGAGGGAGTTGCAGTAGTCCAGGCGGGAGATGACAAGAGCCTGGATGAGCACCTGGGCTGCCTTCTCCGTGAGGAAGGGCGAATCCTCCTGATGTTGTAGAGGAGGAATCTGCAGGACCGTGTCACTGATGCGATGTTTGCCGAGAACGACAGTTGATCGTCCAGGGTCACACCCAGATTCTTCGCAGTCCGAGTTGACGTCACCACAGCATTATCAATGGTGATGGCCATGTCTCGGTGCGGACAACCCTTCCCCGGGAGGAACATCAGCTCGGTCTTGTCCAGGTTGAGCTTCAGGTGGTGCGTCGACATCCACTCCGAGATGTCAGCCAGACAAACAGCAATGCGTGCCTCCACTTGTGTGTCAGAGGGGGGGAATGAGAGGATCAGCTGGGTGTCATCGGCATAGCAGTGGTAGGAAAAGCCATGGGAGTGGATGACAGCACCAAGAGATGTAGTATAGAGAGAGAAAAGAAGAGGACCCAGAACCGAGCCTTGAGGAACCCCAGTAGTGAGTCTGTGTGGTTCTGATACAGACCCTCTCAGCATCACCTGGTAGGAGCGACCCGTCGGGTAGGATGCAAACAGGGAGAGTGCAGAGCCTGAGACACCCATCCCCTTAAGGGTGGAGAGGAGGATCTGATGGTTGACTGTGTCGAACGCTGCAGACAGGTCCAGGAGTATCAGGACGGAGGAGAGAGAGTTCGATCTAGCGGTATGGAGCGACTCCGTCACTGCCAGGAGGGCAGTCTCGGTCGAGTGACCCACTTTGAACCCAGACTGGTGGGAGTCCAGGAGGTTGTTCTGGTGGAGGTACGAGGACAGTTGTTTAAAGACAGCACGTTCGAGAGTTTTGGATAGGAAGGATAGAAGGGAAACCGGTCTGTAGTTCTTGATCTCAGAGGGGTCAAGTGTCGGTTTCTATAGTAGATGAAGATAGAGAGGGAGGGGTGGAAGGCAGACTGGTGTGGGTAGTGCGATCACATCCAACTCGCCGACGTATCATCAAAACCTATTGCTTTTAGCTTATCATTCATAATGAATGAATGAATACTTTATTTCGGTCATTAAGCCATGTACAGAGTTTGACATTTCCAAGGAAGAAAAATAATAATAAAATTCATGGACCGAAAAGGTGTAGGCTGAAGCCGTAGCTTATAATGCCTACCCTTATAATGTTATAAAATAAACAATAACAAAACATCAATCAATACTCAAAACAAAACAAAACAAAGACAAAGACAAAATTTGTCTTTTCATCTACAAAAAATAACATGTAATGGTTTATAATATTTTTTTATGTATCTATTATATTGTCTTTAAACATTTTCTTGAATTTATAGATTGAACTGCATTTCTTTAGGTCATTTTCACAACTATTCCATATTTCTCTTGCCATAACCGATGTACATCTCTTTTTAATATTTGTTCTAGCTGTAGTAATTCCAAACATAAGTATACCCCTCAGCTTGTACTGATTTTCCTTAATTTGAAACAGATTCTGAATGCATCTTGGAAGCAGTTTCTGTTGTGCTTTGAATGCTAATAAAACTGTTTTCTGTGCTACTATATCATAGAATTTTAATAAAGAGTTTATTAGTTGGTTCATAATAACCTGATCTATTTATTATCCTTATAGCTTTCTTCTGTAATATAAAAATAGGGTTGGTATTCGTTTTGTATGCATTTCCCCATATCTCCACACAATAAGTAATGTATGGAACTATGAGTGAACAATACAGTATATTAAATACAGTGCTTTCTGGGATATATTTAGTTTTATATAATATTGCAATAGTTTTTGACATTTTTATTTTTACATAATTTATATGTGATTTCCAACATAGTTTATCATCTATTATTACTCCCAAAAACGTATTTTCATATACTCTTTCTATTTCCATAACACTGATTTTAATTGTAGCTTGATTTTTTATTTTCCTGGTGCCAAATATTATATAGTTTGTTTTAGTTAGATTCAATGATAGCTTGTTAATGTCAAACCACGTCTTTATTTTCTTCAATTCCCCTTCCACTGCATTCAGAAGCTGCTCCAAATTCTTCCCAGAACAATAAAGGTTTGTATCATCAGCAAACAAGACATAATTTAATGTTGGTGACACTTTACAAATCTCATTTATATATAGTATAAATAATTTCGGACCTAGAACCGAACCTTGCAGGACGCCGAAGGTTACTTTTTCTAATCCAGATTTTTCTGATATAAAAATTGAATAATAATTACGGTCAACAATATCCTGAAATCGTATAATATTTACTAATTATTTTTATAAGTCTTATATCTATTTTCGGTTTCTTTTGTTCTATTTTTTAAAACGTTTTTGTAGAGTAGATTTTTCTTTTTACATGCATTTTCAATCCCTCTTGTTAACCATGGCTTATTGACGTTCTTGTGTTTGGTGGCTTGTTTCCTTATGGGACAGTTTTTGTCATAGTGCTCAAGTAGTATGGATAGAAAGGCATCATAGGCTTTATTGGGGTCTTCATTTGCATAAACCTCCTGCCAGTTCTGGTTACTAAGGTCCAAGTTGAGGGCTGCAATGGTTTCCTGTGTTTTTAATCTTGAAAAATTATAATTGTTTGTTTTTGGTTCCTTGTCGTTCCTGAAAAAAATGTGAAAAATTGCAAAGACAGGAAGGTGATCGGATATGTCATTTATCAACAGTCCTCCTGTTATTTTACTGTCAATTTCATTTGTAAATATATTGTCTATTAAAGTAGCAGTGTCTATTGTTATTCTACTTGGTTTTAAGATCAGGGGGAAAAAACTACTACTATACATTAGATTTATAAAATCTGTTGTTTTTTTATTTCCATGTGGATTAAGAATGTCTATGTTATAATCACCACAAACTATATGCACTTTACTGTTATTTAAATTTCCAAACATACCAGCTAATTTATTATTAAATGTATCTAAGCAAGTACCTGGAGTTCTATATACACAGCTGATCATTATATTTTTACATTTCTCAACTATAATCTCAATAGCTAGATATTCTATAATATTATCAATAGTGTTTGACATGCTTTTAACCATTCTGCATAATGCTGTGTCCACATATATTGCAACTCCTCCTTTTGTGGTGTCCCTATTTGTTGTAAACAGCTCATATCCATCTAATTCGATATCATAGCCTTTTTTAATATCAAGCCAGGTCTCTGATATAGCTATAACATTGAATTTCTTGAATTTTGTAATATATTTTTTAATATTTGAGAAGTTACTGTATAGGCTTCTGCTATTAAAATGTATAATTGATAGGGCAACATCCATCTTAACATTACTGATAAATTGTTCGTCTGTATAGTACTCACAAGTATTGCTTATATTGTTGTAGAAGTGGTTGTCAGGGTCAACTTCATTTTCAATCCCATATATTTATGCTCTTTAACATCAAACGTTTTAAAGTTCAGGTTTTCATATTTACTATATAATGTATGGACACTTTCTGAAGTATTATCTTTGTTTGTAATATCCCCATCCTCCATTCCTCCAAACGGTAATAGATAATCATCAATAGAGTCTGCCATCAGTCATTAAAATATTCCATTCTACACCAACACACATGTTTATGCATGCACATACATACCTAGCTGTAGTATACAGCCCCCGTAGACGCATCCACGACCCCGACGTGAATACGTCAGAATCGCAAATACGTCCACTAGGGCCGCACACCACAGCCAATACATACCCATACATACAAAATAAGCAGCCATTCAATGGGGAAGATATTGTCCCAGCAATATCGATAATAATCTCGGGGTGCTCCTTCCATTCCGACATCTCACCACTCCGACTAGTGGCTTCCGCGTGCGGTTAAGGTTAGGGTTAGGGTTAGGTATAGGGTTCGTCAACGTCGGAAAGGCGACATGTCGGAAAGGAGAAATGCACCCAATAATCTCAACATACAATAATCCCATAATAATGGCCATAAAGTGTCTTTCCACGTGAAAGGTATTAGTTCCATCGAAAAAGAGTTTAGTATAAAAGTATGATCCTTGCAGGAAAAAAGGTGAATTTTCTTTCCAAAAACATAAAGGCCATGCAATAATATATTTCCAAAAAATCATAGAATATAACATCCATGCAGGAGAAACGGAAAATAAGAGTTTATAAAAGTATGATTCTTGCTGGAAAAAAGGAGAATTGTCATTCCACAAAAAAGGCCATGCATTAATATATTTCCAAAAAATCAAAAAGTATATCATCCATGCAGGTGAGACAAAAAATAAAAATTTAGTATTCAAGTACGATCCTTGCAGGAAAAAAGGAGAATTGTCATTCCACAAAAAGAAAGGGCATGCAATATTGTGTTTCCAAAAAAATCAAAAAATATATCATCCATGCAGGAGAAGCGAAAAATAAGAGTTTAGTATGCCAGTACGATCCTTGCTGGAAAAAAGGAGAATTTTCATTCCAAAAAACGAGAGGCCATGCAATAATGTATTTCCAAAATAATATAAAATATAGCTTCCATGCAGGAGAGACGAAAAATACAAAAACAAAGGGAAGTAGAATAATTTCAAGCAGGAACAAAAGGAACTCTATGCCATGCAAATCCATGCAACTTCCATGCAGAGATAGATAGATAATTGAGGAGAAAATTAGAACTATTGGGCAACTGCCAGTGCTTGAAAAAAAACTAGCCAAAGTTTCTTTCCCAAAAAAACGAAAAAAAAAAAAAAAAAAAAAAAAAGAAACATTAGGTGTTAAAAAAATATTCTTTATGATTCATCTTCACCAGGGACTCACTGGTATGCGTCTAGGTCTTTAAGCTCTCTTACCGTCAGTACTTTTGCTTCTTCTGGTGAGTCTCCGTTGAGTCGGATCAGAACTTTGCAGTTCCTGGTCCAAGTGGATTGAATCTTTTTGTTTTTTCTTAAGATGCGGGCCTCTCTAGCGATCTCGGCGTTTCTTTTTGTCAAATGTTCATTAACATAGACGTTAGATCCCTTCAATTTCTTTCCTTGCATCAGAAGTTCAGCTTTTTGTTTGCGGTTTCCAAAGCGAACAATGATGGCGGGTTGGGCTTTACGATCCTTCCTAGGGAGAGTGTGACAGGCGACGATATTCTGGGCATCCAGGTAGATATCTTTGCTCTCAAACAACTGTATTACTTGCTCTTCAATTGTTTGTTGGTCCTCCGACGGTAGATCTGCGCCGCTTCCATCTGTAGCCACAGCCCTTGCATAGGTCCGTGGCTTGACACTCAGGCCGCTGATTATCACATCCTCGATTCTTGTGTACTGCTCCAATTCATCAACTCTCCGTTCAAGTCCCTCGATTTTGGCATCTTTCTCTTTTACCAGTGACCTGAGCTGCTTAACTCAGGGCTGGCAGCATGGTTACCTGTTTAGCAACCGTGCTCAGCTCAGCCGACATGAAGTTCCGAGATTTTTGGATCTCCTCCAGCTCTTTGTCAACTTTACTCTTTGTCATTTTTGCTTCTTCTTTCGCTTCGTTTCTCAATTTCCAAACTTTTGGTTCTCTAGTCTGTGACATTACCTGTCATTCTTTGTCCTTCTTTGTTATTATCTGCTATTATTTGCGTTCAGAGTGCAGAGAGTGAGCGCGAGCGTCTACACCCGACACTCAAGACTCAGTGAACTGAACACAGCCTTGCAATAGAGTAAGGCCACCACAGACAGAGATACTTGTGTGATCAAAGGCCTTCTGGAGGTGTCAGTGGAGTGGGATTTTCTGAAGTCAGATTGGAGTTTGTAAATTAGATTTGTATCCGCAAGAAACCGCAAATCAACCTGTTCATAAACTATTTTCTCCATGACTTTCGAGATGGAGCTAAGAATAGAAATAGGGTGGTTGTTGCCGGGGTCTAATTTGCTTCCTTTTTTTGTACAGAGGGATCACTCTTACTATTTTGAAGTCACTAGGGACCGTCCCTGTTTGATGGAGAGGTTTATTATGTGATGATTGGAGCAATGGAGGCGGCTGAATCTTTTAGAAATTTGGAGGGAATATTGTCGAGGCCTGTGGCTCTGTGTTGTTGTAGTGCGCTACATCTTTTAAACACCTCATCTGTTGTCACCATGGTGAGTTTAAAATCATCTTTGCGTACACCTAGATTTTTGTAGAATACTTGGGAGTGCTCTTTACCAATGCGTCCAGAGAAGGCGGGCAGTTTGTTAACCAGTGTAGTGGCTATGGTTGTAAAGAAGATGTTAAAGATTTTAACCACTTCCCGCTTTGCTGTAATAAGAGTCATTCACCTTGATGCTGATGTTTGAAAATCTGGTTTTCACCATTGCCTGTAATGGATCCTACTGTTTTGCCTCTGAATTGATCTGCAGCAATTTCTGCACTACACATTCAGTTGGGTGCAAGTGAATTTACAATTTAGGCATTGAGGTAGCTACAGAATATAGCCCATCTGGCAGGTTATGTCGCAGTCCGGATCTTCAAATAGTAAAATCAACAGGAGGTTGACATTTTTATTAAAAAAAACAGTACTGGGTTTGGTGATGTTCTATATTGTCTGAATCAGCTTTGTTTTTATTCATTTACATGCTAAAATAGTGAATTTGAGAGCTGTTTCACCGGACAATGTAAGTCAATGAGGAGCATATTTTTAATTATCAATTTCTAATCAATGGAGCAATTATTTTTGATGTCCACCTTTGGAGTTACATCATGGCAATATAACTACACAACCCAAACCTCTACCAAGTGGTCTTGCCCTTTAAAGGTGCAAGAGAGTTTCAACCTATTGTCAGGTTCACAGGTCAGGCCTTGTTCAACAGTAACAAGTGAACCATCATAATAATTTAGATATAAGCATTCAAGTTGTGTATGCATATTATTTACAATCTTAATTTATTTGACAATCATCAATCATAACTCTTTTTTATTCTGCTCTTCTCCCACCATAGGCACTACTGTGTATTTGGCCGGAGGTTTTCTGAGACACAGTTGGGCCATGTGGCGCTATGACGTTACCCGTAACTCATGGTTGAAGATGGCTC
Source organism: Gymnoscopelus microlampas (assembly GCF_963454915.1). Taxonomy (NCBI): domain Eukaryota; kingdom Metazoa; phylum Chordata; class Actinopteri; order Myctophiformes; family Myctophidae; genus Gymnoscopelus; species Gymnoscopelus microlampas. The sequence goes on along the minus strand of NC_139941.1, from coordinate 6,250,102 downwards.
CATTGAATGAAACACGCGCTCTCTTGAGTAAGATCGGCAAACTATGGCATTCAATTTAAAGTCATATACTGTGTGTAACCTTTTCAATTCAACAATAGTTAGTCAGGTTCTGCTCCTGAATGCAAATTTCTAATCAACCTAATCACATTTGCAACTCAATTCATTTTTGTTGTGCATGAACATGTCAGTAGATCAGCAGTTGCTGAAATACTCAGACCAGCCCCATCACCAACCATGCCACGTTCAAAGTTACTTAAATAACCCTTTCCCCCATACTGATGTTTGGTTTGAAACTGCAGTTGAATTTAATGTGACTTTGTTTTTGAATAACCTCTAAAAGAGTTCCCTTGCCTTGCCTTGGTTTACCCAAGGATATGCTGCATTTTGCACATGGCCATGGTCATCAGTTGTAATGATCAGGTTTATTTATACATACACATAGGCCTGGTGATGCTGGACGGCTATGTGTATGCAGTGGGTGGCCAGGGGAAGGACTCCATGGAGCGCTACGACCCCAACGCCAACACCTGGCAGCTCATCAAGTGTGTCGGGGTGGCAACCTATTGTGATTCCAAACAGCCTTCTGTGGTCACACTAGATGGACTGCTCTATTTCATTGGTATGGAACAGGTTTGCACATCGGCCGTTTCAGTCTGCTGAAGAGTAATCAGGGTTCAATTTGCTGGGGGGGGGGGGGGTTTCCATGCTTTCCATGCTTTCCATGCTTTTGATACCCCCCATGCTATTTGCTGTACGACTACGTATATAGGGCTTAAGTGGTTATTGTCTCCATCAGGCCGAAGACGTGGCCGAGACTAAGTTTTGCACCCTGTCTGTCCATCTGTGAACAGCTAATCACCGGCATCGTTGGCCCGATCAAAGTGAACTGGATGCCAGAGCAGAGCGTCTGCCCCAATTGTTTCACATCGGCCTGTTATAGCGGTTATGTGAAACAGGCTGTGTAAAACAGGCCAATTTGCGTTGATACACAAAACTGGACTGATCGGCGTGAAACTTTGCACGCACACTCCCTAGAGGCCAAGGAAAAACCTGTATTATATTCTGATAGTAATCATTGCTACAGAGGGTTTGTATGGTCGTAGGGATCTCTCCAGCTCTTTAGTTAACAGAATATAGTACATTTTCAGGTAGGTGATGAAATCTAAGCCAATCAGGAGAGGGCAATGAAAATGCATTTTCAACTGGAGAGACATGGGTGACTCCTTTTACTGAACAAACACTCTATAGCAATGAGTATCAGAATATAGAGCTATTTAACACTTATTTTAACCAAAGTAAATCACTTACCCTACCTTTAACTTCATCAACATTAATCCCTCAACTAACACAGATGCCACTCACCTCTATAATGACTGAATTCCGAACATTGCTGGTCCAGAATAACCTACCTGACCTGGCAGAGACCTCTGCTCCGAGGGACACTTTTTCTAGTTTGTTCTGTTATTTGTGCAAATCGAACTCTGAGCATGATGGTTAACTCTTGACTGCCAATGAAGGGATTTCTCGTTTGCTAAGGCTCAGACTGCCAATGACGAGATTTTGTGTTTTCAGTGGTGTAGTGTCTGCTTTCTGTTGCTTTTTGGCGAAAACAACCTACATTCAACTGCCAATAATTATGGAATGGACGAACGCGACGGCACCCCCCCCCCCCCCCCCCCCTGATTCCACGAGACTCGGATACGTCTTTTAAAGCGATCGGGGGATTGATCGTACTGGAGATAAATATTCTATGATTTTTCAAAGGTTAGTGAAAACACTGGAAAATCGCTGGCAGTAGTATAGCAAACGATGTTTTATTTCTGGCAGTCAAAGAGTTAACTGAAAATGTCCAAAGCCTTTGGTATTATTACGTGTTATCCTTCTATTGACACTGAAGTTTTTGTGTGTGTGCGTGCGTGCGCGTGCTTCCCTCCTCCCTCCTGGGCCCTAGGTGGCCCTCCAAGTTTGCATAAGCCAAACCCAGCCCAGGTGGCCAAGTACAGCCCTGAAACATCTGTATGGACAGAAGTCTCTCCTATGCAGATTCCCCGTGATAAGCCAGCTGTCTGCACTCTGAATGGAAAGATCTACCTTATAGGTATCATACCTGTTCTTAGTCAGTGGTGGAAGAAGTACTCAGCGTTTTTACTTGTAAAAATATTGGCATAAACATTCTTGCAGTACTAAACACATAAGAATACTCATTAGTCATTATGCAGAATGGCCCATTTGTGCTGCTGAATAGCTTAACCTAAAATATTACACAATTTATCAGTTTTTTTTTGTATGAATCTAATTCTGCAAAGTAACTGTGTTGAAGTAAAAAGTGAAAAAACTTGGCCTCAGAGATGTAGTGGAGTAGAAATAAAATGTAGCCCATTTAAACACTTAAATACAGAAATATTCAAGTACAATAAAAGCACCTCAACATTGTACTTTAAGCACAGTACTTGAGTAAATTTGTTCAGTTACTTTCGACCACCACTCTTAGTTCCATAATGGACTCACTTCAACTTCACTGTAGTTTGAGAACCTAATAGAGCCCACTGACAGTCACTATCCTGTTAATCATTGTTGATCAAATAGGTGGAATAAATATCAACCGCAAGGCGGAAAACACGATGGAGTGCTACAACCCCAAGACCGACCAGTGGAGCGTGTGTGCCCCCATGGAAGTGCCACGCTGTGAGCTTGGCGTGGTGGTGGTGGATGGAAAGATCTGCGTGCTAGGAGGGAGGCATAGGTACAGCGGGAGACACTGCTGGAGGCCTGTCACCATCATCATTTGATGATTAATTATCATACAAATAATTGCGTTTGAAAACTGAATTGTCTTTTTGACATTGAACACTTTTATGTAAATAAAACATTTCTGTTTGCCTTTTTCGGCTTCGTAAACAAAAATTGCACAGGATAGATATGACAAAAAAAAATTACAAATATACATAGAAATGACTCATTTTATACTTAAAAAATATGTTTGAAAATGTATGAAGATTTTTCAATTGGTGGCGATTATGGCGATAATCATCCTATAATTCTACTACAACGCTCTGTGCGTGCGTCTGTCTGTGCCCAAACTCTCTTCTGCCCGGTCTCCTCAGTGGCTGGAGCAATTGATCTGCATTTGCGCACAGCCATTGACCATTACCATATGCACGGAACACCGAAGCCCGTTTTTCGCTTTCCCCAAATGTCAGCTGTTTATTAGCGTTTTTGTGTTTGCTGGCTCACGGGTTGCCAAATCATGTGCGTGAAACAAGCGCCGGTGTTGCCACATCCGTGAAAACTGCTGACCATGGCGCGCGCGCCGATGTGTATGGTCTGGTGGTGCAGTGCAAAATAATTACGATTATCTCAAATAATTGTGATTGTGGAATTATTGGGACTTGTCCACAACAGATATTTCTCTCATGGGTATTGGTCTCTCTTCATGCAGGGGTCCCAACAGCATCGAGCGCTACTGTGAAGAGACAAACTCGTGGAAAACCGTGGGACAGTGCCACTATGCTTGCTACGGTCTCAACTGCATGTCTTTCAGGCTGAGGGATGACTTCCCATTTCCAGCTTATTCTGATGATTCTGATGATTGATGATGACGAGGAGGAGGTTGATGCTGGTGGCGATGCTACTGCATTTGGTGGTAGTTCTTATGATTCTTATGATGAGTATGGTAGTGATAGTGATTATGGCTAATGGTATTACAATGTTCACAACTAGATGAATAAATGAATATGTGGTATTTGTAGTGCAAATAAATGTTCTTGGATTCATGAGCCCTGACGTCCCTGGCACCACTGGATGTACACTACTGTAGCATGACAGTCACCTGCTTAGTTAACCCCCTTAAACCCCATATGGTTGAGCGGAGTCCCTCATGGCTCTGCACTAGTATTTTTCTAGTCTTTCACTGAAAATAGCCGATTGCGGTCGCGTTATGAGCTTGTCGATCTGCTTTTTTCAGTTCGGATGTTGGGGTTTAAGTGTTTAACTTCATATTTCTTTGTTTCACTATCAACAGACTGTATTTTTCTCATTATATATATATTTTTTATATTATATTTTCTCAGTATATTCCCTGTTTGTTGACTGTACATAATATATGATTTCTATATTGTCACTTTTTGACTTGAGTGGATCAAAATATTGTTTGGAATTAAGTTTTGTACAGAGCCAGAAAAAAATTGTTTTGAGTCTTAATTTTCTTAATTATGACGCATCTCCCCATGTGACTACAGTAGGCCTATATGGGGAGTTGCCTGTAGCATAACTAGACCCACCACACCCTTTCCCACCTAACTAGATTTTCCTTTGTTTTTGCATTTCCCTCTCTCAATTGATAAAGGAAAAGGAGAGGTCGCACAGACTCGCAGCCACGATGCAATAAACTTTTTTATTTGTAAGTTACCAACGTTTCGACATATTATGTCTTCATCAGGGTTTTGCCTCTCTCAATTGATAACATTATTATAATTGAATATTGGGTTGCTGTGGGCAGTGAAGTCAGGTAACATAATTTTGACTTTACTATCTCACCTGAGCCTGGTTATTTTCTTGGTGGTATTTTATTGTTTATCCATCTATGGTAAAACTGACTTTCCCAATAACCCAGAGTTTGTTCCATTGCTTCAGTTCATTATCCATAAATGTACTGCACTGTAATTTAGAATAAGAAACATTGTGATCCGCTATGGCCGTGTTTTTTCCGATTACTTTTTGAATTACATTTTTTATTGTATTCGTTTTTTCATTTTACACCCAAAAAAAATTAAAACATGAAAAAAGTAATTGAAACAAGATATGACACAGTCATATTATACCAGGTTGCTCTCTCCAGCGTCCCCGCACGGAACCAAATGACCTAACAAAAATGACCAAAATGGCAGTAAACAGTTTATGAACAGAGCTAAATCAGTTTGTGTGCCTCAGTAAGGGCTTGTGTGCGTTGTCTTGTTTTTTCTGGGTCGCTGTTGGAGGCGGCGCTGTGTATGAGGAGTCAAGTCAATAGTTTGTTTGGTGGCGACGACCACACTTTCTTTTCACGCAACAGCGCCACAGACCATAGAGATACATACAGTGGCCGAACACAGTATTGTGGGTCGTCTTTAGTTTAGATCCCATATTCTGAGAGGACATTGAGCCCTCATTGGCTAAAGGACCAGCCAATGAGGAAAAAGTCACGCAAAAGTCAGGACTAGCGAGTGTAGATGTAGACCAGGTTTTGCAACCTGGTAAAACACGGTGTGCTCACGTATTAGATAGAAGGACAATATCAGTCACCATAACCAGCGACGGGTGTTTACGATTAATCTTAAGGTAGCTTTCCACCGTACCGATTTTGGCCCCACGCAGCGTCGGGAAGCGTTGGATATCGTCGTTCAGTCGAATAGGGGTCCGTCGGGTAGTCCGTCGGGACCTTTTCGGCTGACTCGGGGGAACCCGACATGTTCAGTTCTTGCACCGACTGTTAGAATCGTCGGATAGAAAAGAGGGGGGAGAGCTAGGGGTTAAGGTTTGATCAACGCTGTAGAGCCACTCTGCAACGCTGCCTTCGAGGTTGCCAGATTGTGTGAGTGAAATCAGCGACCTGGTCTATGAAAACCTACATTTACGTAATGTGATGTAATTAATTATTTGGGAGAAGGTGTGTAAGATTCCAGTAGTATAAACATTTTGAATGGCTTTCATATACTCTTAATATATGTTTTCAAATTAGATTTGGCCCTATAGATGGAAATGTGCTCAGTTTTATCTATTTTCTGGGTGTTCATTTCAATAAATTAACGTATTAATTTATTTTCGATTATTCGAATAACCGTTTTTAAAAATGGCGTGTACACGTCAGCAGTGATGGAAAAAGTACTCAAATGTTTTACTTAAGTAAAAGTATCCAATAGTGCAATGTAGATGTAACCTACTCTGAGTCTGTTACAAGTAATAAAAGTCTGTAATAAAAAAAAAGTAAAAGTACTAAAGTATTGTTATCAAAATGTGCTTAAGTAATACTAGGTAACTTGCAAATGTTTCACAACACCCACTCCATGAATTTCACCCCCGAAAGCCTTTTATTAACTATTTTCTATTGAAACGGTGGCTAGGGTAGTCATTCCCGCGAAAATGACGTCATCCGGCCGGAAAATGGAAACGGAAATGCACCGGTTTCCTGTTTGGCCAGGAACTACTGCACCGGTTTCCTGTTTGGCCAGGAACTACCGCGCTAATAACCAAAAGGAATCTCACGCTGTTTTTAAGAGATTGTAGTATTTGAAGATTGAAAAACAACAGCAAAATAAAACACAGCTCACGGTAACTAATGCTCCACTGGCTAAGAGAAACGATCCACTGACAGTATAAAACAATTAAAAGAACGCTTTTTGAAATGCTTCCGTCTTCCGGTTAAAACAAATGGAATTCTGGGTAACGCAGGAATAAACAAACAACCTTCAGTGATGGTAATGACCAGCAGAGGCTGCTAAAAATCATTATTTGTGGACCTGCATTGTATTACTTTAAAGTACCAAAAGTAGTAGTACCAAAATGTTTGAAAATAGCAGATCTACAAGCTCACAACGTGTCGATTGAGCTTGTAGATCGGCTATTTTCAAATGGCCTTGGTATAAAATATGGCTAAAGTGGTTCATGTATGTTTTATAATGTAATGATTTATATTGATATCTGCAAAGTAACTAGTAACTCAAATGTTAAAATAATTGTAGTGGAGTAAAAGTACAATATTTGCCTCTGAGATGTAGTGGAGTAGAAGTAAGAGTATAGACAATTGGAAATATTGCAGTAAAGTAAAAGTAGCCTACCTCAAATTGTACTTAAGTGCAGTACTTGAGTAAATGTACTTAGTTACTTTACACCACTGCATGTCAGTGAAGAAAAAACGTATTTACCAGCGACTTAGCAGGGAAACAAGCCCAAAGTTGCTTATAATAAGCAAACCTGGCAACACTGGCAGTCCAGCCTGCCAGTTCCAAACACATTAGCACAACAATGTGCGCAACGGCCGACTGCTTATGCTGAACTAAATGCCAACTTTTGCCAACCGACTACCAGGTTTATTGCAGTCTGAAGTAGTCTGAACTGTCTGTTTGATGGAGAGTCACCTTAACATGGTTAAAATGGAGTTTGAAGTTACAATGGGTTTGTATAGGAAGGGGGCGTGTCTGATAAAATTAATATCAAATCTAAATACTGAAATCAACTTAAAAACTGTCCGGGGTGCTCACAAAAGCCTGAGTAGATGATAAAATGACCCATTTTAAAAAAATCTATAGACATCTCTGTTTGTTATGTCCTTGTCCCTGAGATCCCTAATGTCATCAGTATATGCCAATATCTCTGCTGTCCAGCAGAAACCAGCTAACTCCAAAATGTTCATTTTTCAGGAAATGAAAAAAAGTGGAGTTAGGAGGTTTTGTTCATCATTGATAGGAACAGCTTAATGGACCTCCAAGCTCACACAATGAGGTTGGAGGTCAAAAGGGGGTGGAGCAAGGAGTTAGCGAAACCAGCAAGAAGGTTTGAGGATCCAATGGAGTTAGCTGGTTTAGTCAGAAGCGCTTTTTAATGCTTTTCATTTCAACACACAGACGCAAAGGGTGTTCAGTGGCACTGATTCATGAAAAAAAAATGCAAAAGCGTCAAAATGGAGTTAGCTGGTTCCTGCCGGACAGCAACGATATATGACATGCCCTTATATGGGCATGTTAGTTGGATCTGCGGTTCTGGACAACCGCTGATCTGACGACTTCACATGGGGCACCGCGGTCCCTCTGCGATACACACATGAGTCTGAAGTTGATCCGTGAGTAAGTGATGTCACAGAGCGATGTCAGAGCGTGATAATCATCAGGGACACCTCTTATCTCATTGTTTCCCAAACACCGGGTCGGGAACCATTTGTGGGTCGCGGACAAGTTTTACGGGCCACGAGTAAATATCCCTTTCTTTTATCCTATATTTTGTTTTTATTATAATTATTTCAAAATATGTATTTTCAAATCCCCCCAAAATTCAAAATGTTTCATTGATAAAAAAAAACAAAGAATTGCATAAATAAATAACGTCTAAGGAATTCCATAAATTAGGAGAAAAAAAACATTTAAGAAGTAGTGAAAATAGCAGATCTACGAGCTTTCACCCATGCAGGGCTTCATCAAGTTGATGAAGCCCTGCATGGGCAGAACGTTCACTTTGAGGAGCCTCAGTTAGTTATTGCACCCTGAGGCAAAGACTCAATCATAGAACTTTCCAAAGTATTACAATTTACAGCAACATTTACAGAGCATCAATGCTCTCCCCTATTTCTACTGATAATCTCACACACACGTATATTGTATTCAAATTGAAGATGATTGATATATAACCTCAGATTATCATAAATCTGTTAAAAAGAAAACAGAGTATTTGTTCAAGTCAAGTCAATTCAAATGGGTTTTCTTTATTGGCATGAGAAAACATATGTTTACATTATCAAAGCAAAAGTGGAACAAACAATCCAAACAAAATAATGTATGTACAATTAAAAGGGAGTAAATTTATGTGTTGCTAAACAGGGCTGTAAACTGTTACATTACAACTACAAAAAAAAACTAGCTTAGAAAACCGTTTGAATTGTGCATTTGCTGTCAGAAATAGTTCTCTCTCACACGCGCACAGTCACACACATGTTTATGCCCGGAACTGCTTGTGTGATGTGTGTTGTTGTCAGGAGGACACAGAGGTAACACACAACACAAAACACGCTTCCTTTGAACGTCAAAGCCGACAAAAAGCGGGAGGAGAAAGAAACGTCTAACATTTATTTATTGATTTACGGACTTTAATTCCATTGCAGTTTTACGAGGTTTGTTCATTTATGTCACGACTGTGTTTGTTGTACTTGAGACACACATACGCCATACTAGTCTTGGATCAAGACTCTCATAGATGTATTTTATCGAGTCTGACTTTTACTTTCGTATCTACGATAGTCTGGTCTAGCACCCCCAGTGCGTCATGTACTTTCACCAGTAAAGCCCGTAGGCCTACTTCTCCGTACATGTACAGAAAACAAACATGTAAGGTGCGTACCCGGTTGCTCTAAATGTTAACTTGCCCTTCGGAGTCTTTGTGAAATGTATTAGTCCATATTGTTTCAATGGATGACTGTTTTAATCCCGTCCCGTTTAATTCCCTGTGTTCCTCAATGGGCGGCAGTGACGGGGCGCATCCGGTGAAAGCCAGTATTACACTCAATGTAAAAAAGAAGTAAACTAGGGGGGAAATAACGTTTGGCCACATACGGGTTTAAAACACTTATTTATTGAAAAATAAGGACTAATACATTGCACAAAGACTCCAAAGCGTGAGTTAACATCTCGGGCAACCGGGTAAGCACTTTATATATATTTTGTGTACATGTACGGAGAAGTACGGGCTTTACTGGTGAAAGTGCAGCACATACTGGGGGGTGCTAGCCAAGACTATCGTAGATACGAAAGTAAAAGTCAGACCCGATCAAATATATTTATGATGCACAGTCTTGATCATACAGGTATTTCGGGACTTGGCCGGGCTTTTCACCAAACAGCTTTTCACCTTGGAATTGCATTATGCATCCCCATAGAGGGGGACAAAATATGGTGTTTTATTGTATTGTATTGTAGGTGTTTAACTTTCCTTGATTCTGCCAATAATCATAATTCTTCCCAAGAGAATTGATTGATTGATTGATTGATGTACTTTATTTAGTAAGACATGAGAACAACAGTACATGGAAGTACAAATTCACAATACAAGGTCTACTAAACTGGAAGACTCATAAAAAGCACTGAGCTTGTTTCAAATGAGTTCCCCATGCACACAAATCATGATGACATATAAGCAGTGGTGAGCTGTGGATTTTTGAACTAAGGGTACTGTATTTTATGACGTCACGTGCGCGCGCACGTGCGCAGGCATGTGCACATAGCCACTTACTAATACTGTATTCAACATGTGATTATTAATGTATTTATATTTCTTATTATTTTGTTGCATTGTTAATTTGTTGTTTTTATTTTTGTTTCAATTAATCAATTATTTTATTTTCCTTTTAGTTTTATATAAAATCCCTTTACATAGACTCACCCACACATAAGCAGTTAAAATAATCAGACACCTTGTCTTTGTCTTGTCTCAGAGAACTGGGTGCTCTGCTAAGCAATCCCCCTCACACTCTGCAGTGCACATTCAATTCAAGTCCATGGCTTTTCTCCAGTAGCCTAATGTTATGCAAAGCAGCCAGGTAGACGCTATTGAGAATGTCTCGCCACTGACGGCGCGAACCTTCAGAGGCTATTGTTTAAACTTTAAGGTGTTAACGACCGCCGCCGACGGTGAGTGCATGTGGAGCATGCGCGAGCCCCCAGCCCCCACAGTCTCAGAACTAAGGGTACGCCGTACCCGCCCGTACCCCCTAGAGCTCAACCCTGCATATAAGAGACAGACAGATATACACAACTACTATAGAATGTCATACAATCAGTTTACAGGTTACTGGTATGAAGAGTGAGAAATATGTACAAAAGGAGAAGGAGAGAGGGGGGGGGGGGGTAGGGGGGTAGGTTAGGTTAGGACTTAGACAGGGGCCATTTTCCAATTGCAGCCTCCTGAAGGTGTATCTTTAGGGCTGTTTTGAAAGAGAGTAGGGTTTTACACTCCTTTACTCCTTTTGGTAGGGCGTTCCACATTTTTGATGAATAGCATGAGAACGAGTTACTTCCCTTTGTTGAGCCAAAAAAGGGTTGGACAAGGTTTGTGGAGCTGCCTCTGGTATTGTGATCATGGACATCATTAACATTTTGGAAGTATTTTGACAAATACAGGGGGATCCCAATGTTGTGGTATATCTTGAAGACCAGGCCCATAGCAAGTTGCTGTACTCTGTCCGCAACCCTGAGCCATCCAATCCTATCAAAAATGATCAGGGGTTAGATGGGTTTTGTAATTGAGGCCAAGAAGTAGCCTTACGAGTTTGTTTTGGGATGTTTGGAGCCTTGTTTTTAAGGCCTTGGAGGTGTTGTGATACCACGAAGTACATGCATAATCGTAATGACCTTGTATGAGGGCCACTGCAAGAGTCTTCAGAGTATTCTTACTGACTTTACGATCAATACTCCGCAAATAGCGTGTTTTTTTGTGGACCGTTTTGATCGTTTTTTTCAGCATTTTTGTCACCAGAGAGGTCAGCCTCCAAGATAGAGCCCAGGTAGGTAATTTTGTGGGTTGAAAGTGGTTTAATGATTTTCTCACTCATTAATGTGCTATTTGGACCTTTTTAAGACAAAAACAAGTAAATAAATTAATGTGGAGGAAATGGTTGAACTTAATCAGTTGTTTAAAGATAGTCTGCTACAGGTGCAAGTATTTACAACATAATCAACAACACAACGTAAGCATTTAATCAAAACACCAGCGCATCAGCAAACCATGAAATATTTCGAGATTTGAATTCAAGAATCTTAAATGTAAGTTGAACAAATATACTATAAATAATATAGTTAAGGTCCAGACATCAGCAGGCTGTCTTTATGGACATATACGCCCACATAGTGTTAATTTGTGCTTATAACGTGCTGGAGCACTAGGCTGCAAATATAAACTGCTCAAAAAAATAAAGGGAACACTTTGATCCCTTAATTCTTTTGAGTAGTTTTCGTTAGCATTATGTACACAGTTCATGAAAAAACTCAAAATAATTAAGGGATCAAAGTGTTCCCTTTATTTTTTTTGAGCAGTATAGTTGGTTGACATAAAAAGGCATATATAAAACCACATAACCACAGAATATCCAAGAAAGGAGCACCGGTCTGCCTTATTGTGATCACCTTAATGGCCAAAAATAAAGATTAAAAGCTGTGATAAATGGTCGTAAATAATGTAAAGTATGTACATGATTTGAACATGCACCAGTGCATAATTATCAAACCCAACCTTACCCTTCAACCTCTTGTTTACGGGTCCATTTGGTTCCATTTGTACAGTACACTCCTAGAATAAGTGAGTTGTTATTTGCCTTGAGGGAGTGATAGGTGGGTAACTGGAAGAGTGGGCACCTGATACGTCTGGGCATGTCACTGTTAAATTAGCTCTTTTTTTCCTCCAAAATGTAAAAAACAAGTATACATGATTTGTATGCTTGATATTTCAACAATTGCTACAAAACCTGTGGAGATAGCCAGTCATTATGGCATAAACATTAAGTTGAAGGGTATATGTAGGTCTGATAAAAAATAATGATGTACCATGTATGTTTAAATCATGTGTACTTTGCATTATTTCAGACCATTTTCCAAAGTACACTTTTATTCTTTACTTTAATTTTCACATTTTGAAAAAATTGCCAACTTCACATTGAGTTGCCCAGATTTCTCAGGTGCCCACTCGTCCTGTATTCGATAAGTTATGTGGTAGGAAGGAACAGTGGGACAAAGACAATGCAGATGAAAGTTTGATATACTGAAGTGGCCGGTGAGTGTATATCTGCTTTGTATAACTATCATTTATTTATAAAAATGGGTCCCGACCCACTGTTTGGGAAACAGTGGTGTAACCAGATGTAACAGTTTTTGATTGATTGATGTACTTTATTTAGTAAGACATGAGAACAACAGTACAACAGTACAAATTCACAATACAAGGTCTACTAAAGATTTGTGTGCATGGGGATCTCATCTTAAAGGCATTGTAGGGAACATTAAGCCTAAATTTAAAAAATATGTATATATATATTTTTTGCATTTTCTCCCCTCTATCAGCCACTATATAATGATGCTGGGGTGTTTTCCTTCATTGAAACACAGTCCTCTGTCTGAAATCCGTATTTTCCCTTCTGTTTATGTTCATGTTGTTTATGTCCGGGTCGTAAATTAACGCACGCATGTGCGTGTCCGTGCGCGTCCGTGCCCGTATCAACTTTTTTACTTTCGGTTTTAAAACGCTCTCAAACTTCTTTTTTGAGGCACATAATTTACTTTTAAAAAATCGTTTGGATAGAATTTAGTTGTTTAGCTTCATATATGTGGTCAATTTATCATGAAAGAGCCTATTTAAAAATATAAATTCAGAGAACCGTAGGGTCGGGCATTTCCGCGAATTGTATCCGCATAAGGCAACCTATTTTGGGCATGACTCATTTAAAAAGTCCCCCCTGCGTCACCCCCTGGTGGTCGGGGAAAAGAACTGCTGGAGGGGCGGTGTTTGACAACAGTTTTTTTCTTTGATTATGTCTGAACTCCCTACAATGCCTTTAAAGGAGAATTTTGGACTAAAGTTTTCTTACCTTTTCTATGATGTTATGATATCTTAGGATGAATGGTACAGTAGAAAAATTTGGTTGCATAGAACACTATGCAACCAAAAAAAAAAAGAAAAAGAAAAACCCAAGTCTCGCTAGACGAGATTTAAATCTCGAGATTGAAATCTCGTCTAGCGAGACTTCTGTTGGGTTTTTTTTGGACAGTGTTCTGTCATTATGAACGTCAAATCTCACAAAAAAATAAAATAAATAAATGTTAAAATATGTGATCTAACCTAAGGCCTATCCGCGCACGTTTTAAGCTGTGGCGGACAAGGGATGGAGTTTTGAAATGTTTCTACTGTACCATTCATCCTAAGATATCATAACGTCATAGTAAAGGTAAGAAAACTTTCGTCCAAAATTCTCCTTTAAGATGAGATCCTCATGCACACAAATCATGATGACATATAAGAGACAGACAGATATACACACTACTCTGCTACATACCTGCACCACTTAACACCTGGGTCTGATTTGCTTCCAGTGGCGTTGTTCAGTAGCCTTGTAATGAATTTACAGGGATTTAGCATTGTTTCTCTAGTTCATATATAGCCCAATTAAATAAGCTCATATAGCCCAATTAAATAAGTGATTTTTTAAATTGGTAGCAGCAGTTCTCCAAAGTAAAACACTTATATTTGAGCCCTGTCTGTGACAAATTCTTTAGAAGTGAGTCTTTGGAAAGTCTTTTAAACGTATCATGAAAGTCTTCTAAATGTGATTTTGATTGAACATAAAGCTACCACTGTATTGTTGAAGTTCTTCAGTGATCTTCTCTGTGGTATGTAAGGTTGATGAATGAAAACTAAATGTTTTTTGTTCTATTTCCACAGAGCACCACAGGGAGAGATCTACCTATCAAGAGAGATGGCCTCCAAAAGATCATTAACATGGTCAGAGGAACAGAGAGAGATGGACCAGAGACATGGACTGTTTGATGCGATGCTGCAACCTGTAGTAAAGTTGTACAGGATAGGTATGTACTGTTTTATTAACTGGATGTTTCACCTGACTACTACAGAGAGAAGTCTGTATTTACATAATCATATGTTCATAGTAGCCGATCTACAAGCTACGTGCTATACAGTATTTTAAAGACAGATCTCTTTAATGTTGCTTAAAGTTTTTAATAACCAACAGCAAAGAGTTGCAAAGTAGGCAGTGTTATTGTATGAAGTGTCCCCGGTAGTACATTGATCAAATTCCTCCCCAGAAATGGGATGCTAGTGGTTAAAGGGTCTACACCATGAATTTTAACTTTTTCTTCTTTTTTGGTGTTTTTGGTCTCCCCTACCTCTCTTCTATCCTCAAAAATACCCCAGTTTGAACACTCAGGATTTCACAGCAAATCTGGGGTTTTCTGTAAATTGGTCTAAAAACAGGCCAAACTGATTTGGTCCCAAAAGTGATGTCACTAGTGCGAACAATTCCTCCCGTTTTTCAGTTCCAACCAAAAAAAAAAAATATATATATATTTTTTAAAGTTTTTTTTTCTTATTTTTATCTTATTTTATTTTTTTTACTTTTTCCACACAGAACCAGGAGATAACATGCATACAAACTGGCTCAATAGCGCCCCGTGCCAAACAGGACAATGTGGTATTGCAGGTGAAAGTGCTTTATAAGCCAGAGAGAAGTTAGTTGGAATGAGTATATCTGAGGCTTGATTTAGGCTCAAACCTTTTGAAAAACGTTTGAGGGACATAAACAATATGATATTAAATATTATTATTATTTTTTAAATTCATGGTGTAGACCCTTTAATGTAAAAAATATCATATCACACAAAGATTTGGCAGCCCCCCCTTATTTATAAAAATGGGTCCCGACCCACTGTTTGGGAAACAGTGGTGTAACCAGATGTAACAGTTTTTGATTGATTGATGTACTTTTAGTAAGACATGAGAACAACTGTACAAAGAAGTACAAATTCACAATACAAGGTCTACTAAACTGGACGACTCATTAAGCACTGAGCTTGTTTAAAGGAGAATTTTGGACTAAAGTTTTCTTACCTTTTCTATGATGTTAGGATATCTTAGGATGAATGGTACAGTAGAAAAAATTCAGAACTCCATCCCTTGTCCGCCACAGCTTAAAACGTGCGCGGATAGGCCTTAGGTTAAATCACATATTTTAATACTTTTTTTTTTTTTTTTTTGTGAAATCTGACGTTCATAGTGACAGAACACTATGCAACAAAAAAAAACAACCTAAGTCTCGCTAGACGAGATTGAAATCTCGAGATTTCAATCTCGTCTACCGAGACTTCTGTTGTTTTTTTTGCACAGTGTTCTGTCACTATGAACGTCAAATCTCACAAAATAAATAAATAAATAAATGTTAAAATATGTGATCTAACCTAAGGCCTATCCGCACACGTTTTAAGCTGTGGCGGACAAGGGATGGAGTTTTGACATTTTTCTACTGTACCATTCATCCTAAGATATCATAACATCATAGAAAAGGTAAGAAAACTTTAGTCCAAAATTCTCCTTTAAGATGAGATCCCCATGCACACAAATCATGATGACATATAAGAGACAGACAGACTCTGCTACATACCTGCACCACTTAACACCTGGGTGTGATTTGCTTCCATGGCAGTGGCGTTGTTCAGTAGCCTTGAAATGAATTTACAGGGATTTAGCATTGTTTCTCTAGTTCATATATAGCCCAATTAAATAAGCTCATATAGCCCAATTAAATAAGTGATTTTTGAATTGGTAGCAGCAGTTCTACCAAGTAAAACACTTACATTTGAGCCCTGTCTTCTGACAAATTCTTTAAGTGAGTCTTTGGAAAGTCTTTTAAAAGTATCATGAAAGTCTTCTAAATGTGATTTTGATTGAACATAAAGCTACCACTGTATTGTTGAAGTTCTTCAGTGATCTTCTCTGTGGTATGTAAGGTTGATGAATGAAAACGAAATGTTTTTTATTCTATTTCCACAGAGCACCACAGGGAGAGATCTACGCTATCAAGAGAGATGGCCTCCAAAAGATCATTAACATGGTCAGAGGAACAGAGAGAGATGGACCAGAGACATGGACTGTTTGATGCGATGCTGCAACCTGTAGTAAAGTTGTACAGGATAGGTGTGTACTGTTTTATTAACTGCATATTTCACCTGACTACTACAGAGAGAAGTCTGTATTTACAGAATCATAATGTTCATAGTAGCCGATCTACAAGTTACGTGCTATACAGTATTTTAAAGACAGATGTCTTTAATGTTGCTTAAAGTAAAGTTTTTAATAACCAACAGCAAAGAGTTGCAAAGTAGGCAGTGTTATTGTATGAAGTGTCCCCGGTAGTACATTGATCAAATTCCTCCTCAGAAATGGGATGCTAGTGGTTAATGTAAAAAATATCATATCACACAAATATTTGGCAGCCCCCCCTGTAGTAACTCTGAGGACCCCCTAGGGGTCCCGGACCCCCTGTTGAAGACCCCTGGACTACAGTGACATAAGGTAAATTTCTCACCTTGAAAACAATTAAATGCAGACATGTCCTGCTATGTGTCTGAATGGGAAAACCTTATTTATTTATTTTTGCTTTTAGTTCAAATAAGAAAATCATTTTGCATTAAGATAAGATTTTGTTAGTTCAAAAAGATTACCATTTTTAATAAATAATAATTTCAATAACTGATCTCAATATGGACCCATAAGTTTTGCCAAAATCATGCAGCTCTATAACAGTGACAGCCGTAACAGCAATGGGACAAATAAAAAAATAAAAAATAAATGATATAGGCTACAGTAGTATTCTTTTTAAAATTCTTCTTGTTTTTGTAATGACTTTAGGGCTTTCGTTGCATAGTTAGGGCATCAATATTATAGCCATATCATGATATTAGACTGGATATCGTCTGTGATTTTGGATATTGTACTATTATGATTTGGCATAAGTGCTCTTTTCCTGGTGTAATCTTATTGGTACTCTGTATTGGCAAATACACAAAATTAAGTACTTGTACTTAGCCTGAAAAAATCTAGTTAGAAAATAGAAAATCGGTAACGGTAAAACCGGTATCGGCAGGTCAGACTTTAAAAAAAACAGTAATCGGTATCGGCCAAGGATTTTGCAATCGGTGCATCTCTATACAGAACGTCATACAATCAGCTTACAGGCTACTGGTATGAAGAGTGAAAAATATGTACATATACGTATACATGGTCCTCCTCCACATGTGGCCACACAAACAATGCTGGAAACCCGAAACCATGCCGAAAACACCGCCCCCAACCCCCCCTCCCCCCTAGACCTGGGGCGAGGGTGTTTTAGGACGAGAGGTGCGCGAATAGCGCGATGGAGAAGAAGGACCCGCCGATATTTCCTTTTTGCTTGATATTGTTTGATGGCGAAACAATCATGACTGATACACATGAAAGAAGACCCTTCACAGCTAATAGAGAATTTTACATTTTAAGAATCGGTTCAGAATTGAATGAGTGTGGCTATAGTTAAATGTGAACCGGTTTCTGCTATAAATATGCATCCACCGTTCTGCGCGCCCCTCGGCTGCGACGTTTCCTTTTTGCCACACATCTACACTTCATGGAGTACATTTTTGTACTGGGGTTCTGGGGACTGTACGAGAAAAAAGAGGGACAGGTCAGGATTAAATCCATAAATGTTTGCTCATCCTGGCGCTTCATTCACTATTTCAGGAATAAATGGCTTTGCACAACAATGTTAACTATAAAGATAACGATGTGGCCATCCATCCACATTGATGAATTTTCTATTCTTATATTCTGTATTCTATACCTGCATATTATTCTATGCATGTATATTTTCATCCACGGCTCTGGTCGAGCTGTGTGAGACGCGGAATTTGCCGTCGCTTTGAAATGACGCTGAGTGCAGTCCGATCCTTTGAGGGCAACCGCTCGACCACTCCGTCCTCGCAAATAATCCTCGGCTCCTCGCAGGGGCGGGGCTTAGGCGCGAGTGGAGGAAGCGAGGAGAGTGAGCGAGTGACCGAGCTTTGGGGAATGGAATTCAGCTTTAGACAGGGGCCATTTTTTGAATTGCAGCCTCCTGAAGGTGTATCTTTAGGGCAGTTTTGAAAGTGAGTTGGGTTTTACACTCCTTTTGGTAGGGCATTCCACATTTTTGATGAATAGCATGAGAACGAGTTCATTCCCTTTGTTGTGCCAAATCTGGGTTGAACATGATTCGTGGAGCTGCCTCTGGTGTTATGATCGTGGACTTCATTAACGTTTTGGAAGTATTTTGACAAATACAGGGGGATCCCAATGTTGTGGTGTATCTTGAAGACCAGGCCCATAGCAAGTTGCTGTACTCTGTCCTCAACCCTAAGCCATCCAATCCTAGCAACATGAGCAGGGGTTAGATGGGTTAAATCAGTAATGTTGTCTGTTGTCTCTGCAGACACTGCCCACTCCACCACACCTCAGCCCACCTCAGCCATGGCTGACAGCATCCAGGCTGCTGCCCGTGGGGGTGAATCACCACAGGCTGCCAAGAGAATGAGACTGGACACTGACCATGTGAGTTTGTTTCACTATTTTAAAACTTTTTTGAAGATTAAAAAAAAAACATTGAGGGAATACAATAGAGTCATTTTGACAATAATGACAAAATAGGGATGCCATGTTGAAAGTAGCCTCGGAAACCCATGCCTTTTTTTTGTTTCAAAAGAAAAAAAGGCTGCGAGAACCTTGCAGGAATGCTGGTCTTAGGACCTTGTTATCTCCTAACCAATCAGAGTGCAGAGGGGCGTCGCTCTAAATTTGGTGACGCTCTAAATTTGGTGACGTCAGCGTGCTCTGTGTCACATGGGTGATGTCACATGGGTGGAAAACATATTCAAAATGAATAAACCCCCTCCCCCCTCAAAACACACCTCCAACATAGTCCTCAACTTAATTAAAACTGGTTTGGTTGCAAAATCAGTGAACTTCCCCTTTAAGCCATTAAAACCGGGAAAGAATTTGTGTCATTTTAGATTTTAGGTACTGTATATTACACATAGCACATTGATTGGCTATTCATTTTTTAAAGTAAACATTTTTAACTCAAATATTTTCTTCTGAAGGTCTCCCTGGCACAACACCTTTTCAGATGGTCAGTGATGCGGCCAAATGCATATAATTTTTGGGGGTCCTTGACATGAAAAAGCTTGAGCACCACTGATATAGAATCATACGTTTTTCAGAAAACTGTTTGGATTTAGAAGATTTTTTTTTAGAATCAACCTCAGGTCTTAATGGGTTAAACTGTCATTGAGGGACTAATACACAAGGGACAATATGACATTTCACAAGATACACAAGGACAGTTTCAAAGACACCATTACCAGATCAGCAACGTTATTCACAGTTGTATATTTGTCTGATTATATAAATCTCCCTCTGGATGTTGCCGTTGCACTTCAGGAGGATGGCACCAGCGCACGTCTACTACCCTCACTGGATTCTAAGATGTTTGTGGAACCCTACCATGCCAACAAGGTGTTAGAGGGCCTGAACAGGCTGCGCCTCAACAGTGCCTTGTGTGACTTGATCCTGTGCTGTGAGGGACAGGAGTTCCCCTGCCATCGTTACTTACTGGCTTCCTTCAACCCTTACTTTGAGGTAAATACACACAACATTTATTAATTCTGCCTTTGCTTACATGTACTCCTTGGTGTTCGAAAAGACTGAGAGTTGCTGTTTTTACCAGGTGCTCGAAGAGCGCCTGAGTCTACAGAGAGACTAAGACATCATCATCCGCGACACCTAAGCGACACCTATTTGTCATTGGCTGTCCTGGCTGTCCTTCACTCCTTTAAGCCAATGGCGACACAAATGGGTAGACTAAGCAACACCTATTTGTAATTGGCTGTCCTGGCTGTCCTTCACTCCTATAAGCCAATGGCGACACGAATGGGGAGACGGCCCGTCCTCCGCAGTAACCGCCCTCCGCTCCCCTCATTCACACTGCAACAGTTGTTGCAGACAGTGCAAGTTTTACTGCAGCCTCAGGCAGGAGGGTTATCCTAAATGCTAGCGTGCTTCATTACACCTAGTTTGCCTATTAAGTTATTATTTGGCCATGTTCACACCATAGAGTTAAAAATAATAGAGAGGGCAGCCGAAATCTCCTCCCATCCACTTGCATTGAGTTGCTCACCCAGCGCATGGGCCTAAATCACCCCTTCTTCCGGGTTGTGAAATGTGGTGGGCGAGGCCTATTTTGGGCCCAATACGTCACTTCTATGACGCGTTTTGCGTCACAGAAGCGCGCAGCCCCGTGCGCAAGCTCGTGCGCATGCTCGTGAGTCGAGCCCATTGGTCGAAACCGTTTTCGCTCGTTCATGTTGAGGCCCCTAAGCTGCAGTACCATGAATGGCCAGCATGTCCATTTGGCGTCAATGAAACCACTGGGTTCTGGGGGCTTGGTTCACACTGACTTCAATCTTCGCTATTGTTGGGAAGACCCGTGTGGTGTCTAAAAATGTTGCCACCACTTATATAAAAAACATTATTAGCGTTTTGGGCGAGAAACAAGCAATCCGAAAAACAAGTAATCAGGTCTATGAAAACAATCACACACACACACACACACACACACACACACACACACACACACACACAGAGCACCTGGTAGAATATGACTTTTGTCATTTCGTTCTTGTTTTTGTGTGTACAGCACTTTGGTTCAACACTGTTGTTTTAATGGAACCAAATGGCCCGTAAGGGTCCATTTGTACAGTATCTGGTTTAAAATAACACAATATTAGATAGTGTAGATTGGGGTCCCAGAGATTAAATTAAAATAAATCAGATGGGGGTCCGTGGCCTAATGGATATCACAGTGATTACATTTTAAATATGAATTATAAAGGTATAACTATGAACCTTTTCACCTTTTCATTTCAACCTGACAGGCCATGTGTACATCTGGCATGAAGGAGTCCACACAGGAAAGGGTGACCATCAGCGGAGTGGAACCTCAGACCATTGGTTTGTTGGTGAGCTTCGCCTACACATCAAAGGTGTCCATCTTTGCGGCAAATGTGCAGGTAATTATAATCATTAAACCTGATTTAATTGTCTCAGCTTTTGTCCTACATAACCTCGGTGCTTAACCCATTCAATTGTGTCATTTTAGATTTTAGCTATATATATTTATATAGGAATCTTAAGTTTTTCACAAAATTTAGAACAGTGGTTCTCAAAAATAGCAGATAAACAGTGCTTCGTGATGCGCTGTGAGCTTGTACATCTGCTATTTTTGAAAATATTAGAAAAATATAGAAAAAAAATCTAATCTAGATTTTTTTTTACACAAACCTCTTCTGGGGGTTCATGGCACAAAACATTTTCAAATGCGGCCAAATACATATGAACTTGGTGGTCCTTGGAACGAAAAAGTTCTAAAACTGCTGATTTAGCAGGCATTTGTAGAATCGGCCTCACATCTTAAAGGACTGGTTCACCGTAAAAAAAATACTTATTTTCTATCAATTACTCAACCCATTTTTGTCTCCTTCCTAAGCCAACAATTTGATGACCGGGTCATCGGTCAGTAGGAGACTCTTTGAGGGCTTAACTCTTTGAATCTCCTACCAGAGACTCAAAGAGTTAAGCCGGTCATCAAATTATTGGCTCAGGAATGTGACAACAACAAAACAATATCCATGAATTTAAGGCTTCATGGGTGAACTACTCCTTTAATGGGTTAATAAACAAATATTTTTGTTCATTTGGTCTAGGCCTTGCTGACAGCATCAAACTTGTGGGACGTTGTGGCTGTTCGAGAGGCCTGCTGTGACTACATGGATCGTCACATGGTACGCTCCCTTCACGGGGACAGTTTCAAAGCCACCATTACCAGATCAGCAACATTATTCACAGTTGTATATTTGTCTGATTATAAATCTTCCTCTGGATGTTGCCGTTGCACCTCAGGAGGATGGCACCAGTGCACCTCTACTACCCTCACTGGATGCTGAGATGTTTGAGGAACCCAGCCATCCCAACAAGGTGTTAGAGGGCCTGAACAGGCTGCGCCTCAACAGTGCCTTGTGTGACTTGATCCTGTGCTGTGAGGGACAGGAGTTCCCCTGCCATCGTTACTTACTGGCCTCCTTCAGCCCTTACTTTGAGGTAAATACACACAACATTTATTGACCTGTTGTTGTTTAGGGAATGACATTAAATTCTGCCTTTGGCTGTCATGTGAACCGAATACAGAGCCGGTCCACCCTATACGTACACTACGCAGGTTGCGTAGGGCCCCGTCTTTCTTTTTTTTTTTTTTTTCGTCTTTTTTTACCCGCGTCTTTTTTCGCCGCCGCAGGGCCCCCTTTCCTGTATCCTGCTTAGGGCCCCTGTGGAGTCTAAACCGGCACTGACCGAATATCATTTAATCGTTGACACAATGTAAATAAGAAATAAGTGGTTCTCAATGTTGGGTCCAGGGACCCCACAGGGGTCCTTGACGAGTTGCAGGTCTGTAACTCAGAGACTGTATAAATGTATAAACATCTCTGAGTTAAAATAACACAACATTTAAGTGTAGATTGGGGTCCCAGAGATTAATTTTAAAAATTCAAATTCAAATTGGGGGTTTGTGGCCTAATGGATATCAAACTGGGGGTCCTTTAAAGGTATAACTACTGTATGAACACTCCAAGCCAACCATTCACCTTTTCATTTCAACCCGACAGGCCATGTTTACATCTGGCATGAAGGAGTCCACACAGGAAAGGGTGACCATCAGTGGAGTGGAACCTCAGACCATTGGTTTGTTGGTGAGCTACGCCTATACATCAAAGGTGTCCATCTCCACGGCAAATGTGCAGGTAATGTTATGTATTATCATCATTAAACCTTATTCATTGTCTCCGTTTTTTTCCTACATAAACATTTTTGTTCATTTGGTCTAGGCTCTGCTGGCAGCATCAAACTTGTGGGACATCACGGCTGTTCGAGAGGCCTGCTGTGACTACATGGGGCGTCACATGGACACAAACAACTGTGTGAGGATTTACTGCTTCGCTGACGCGCACTCCTGTAAAATGTTGGAGAAACACAGCATGGATTACGTCTTAGAACACTTCAGTGTCGTCTACCAGCAGGTCAGTGATTGAGGGATCATAAGTTATTTTGCCTATTGTTGGCTCTATCTCTTATAACTTTGTTTTATTGCCATCGCTCAACCTTTTCACCACCACAACTGACCCAGACCTGGGTTGAAACTTTCAGTCATTGGTCAGTGATTATATAATATTATAATATAATATTAATAAGCTACAGTCACAAGTGCATTTCACTGAACAAACCATCTATCACCTCACCAATGAGCACTTCCGAGGAGTATGAAGTGTGGGAAGTTAAACTATCAGCTAATGCCCCACACGCACACACGTGAACGGACATACTCTTGTGTTTTTCAAACATATTAACCACTTAAGCCCTTTACTTCTCGTCTGATGTATAGACAAAATAGCCAATCTCTCGGCTGTTTTTGAATCCTTTAATTCTTGAGAACTGAAACGGTGAGCTAATTTACTGTATGTTTTATTTCTATCCCTAGGAAGAGTTCCTCTCTCTCTCGATGGAAAGTCTGACAAAGATTCTCGCCAGCGACCATCTCAACGTGCCCAAGGAGGACATGGCGTTTGAGGCTGCCATGTTATGGTTAGACAAGGATCCTATCCGCAGGCAGAGCTTTGAAAAGGTCAGTTATCTCTTATAAAAGCCACTGCAGACCAAACTGAGTTGTGCTGACTATTAGAGACAACAGATTTGGAGACGTTTGGGGCTAAAATGTTTTAACTGAAACCCCAGATGTTGTTGAGCGGAGTTCCTCAAGGCTCTATGCTAGTGTATTTTCTGTTTTCAGCCTACATTAAATATATTTGCTGAAAATAGCTTGCAACGTGTTGTAACTTAGAGGGGAACTTTGGACCACGGTTTTCAGAACTCCATCCCGGGTCCGCCACAGCTGATTTCAATCTCGAGATCTCGTCTAGCAAGACTTCCGGTGGGGCGCATTCAAGACAATCACATTGTATAGTGTTCTGTCACTATGAACGTCAGATCTCACAAAAAAAAAGAAAGAAAGCTATCAAAATATGCGATCTTGTGCAAGGCCTATTGGCGCGTGTTTTTAGCTGTGGTGGACCCAGGATTGAGTTATGATTTTTTCTATTGTACCATTCATCCTAGGATATCATAACATCATAGAAAAGGTAAGAAAACCGTGGTCCAAATTTCCCCTTTAAGCTTGTCGATATGCTATTTTCTATGAAGGTTTTCCCAGTATACAGATGCTGGGCTTTAAGTAAAGGTTGCTCCTCCATACACAGACTCTCTCTCTCACACACACTCTCTCTCTCTCACACACACACACACACACACACACACACACACACACACACACACACACACACACACACACACACACACACACATACACACACACACACACACACACACACACACACACACACACACACACACACACACACGCTCACACTCACACTCACACACGCTTGCTCTCTGCCTCGCTCAATCTTTCTTTCTCTTGGGTTCTGCTGCCCCGATACATTTTTCTGTTTCACGCTTGGCAAATGTGATAGAGCACACACACACACACAGACTCGTGTTCTGATTGGCTCAGGCTGAACGAGGCCATACACACACCAAATGTACTACAAACGATTTCCGGCCACAGGCACTTATCGACGGCTTGACATTGGTGTGTAGAGGCCTTTAGTGTCACGTTGCCAGACGATCAGAGGTTAACACCCGATAAGTCTGGGGACTTCTAAATGCAATGCATTTGCTGTGTATGGAATGCCCTCCCCAAACACAAGAGAGCACCACAGTCCACTGATGCTTTTAAAAATGGACTAAAAACCTACCTTTTTAACAAAGAGTTTTCTTCATTTTCTTGGGCCTTTTTTTTCCCTGCTCTATGCCCTGATTTTACCTAGCTTTCCATTTTTAGCGGTGCCAACCGCTCTACACTTGACTTTGTCCGTATGTCCGTCCATCCGTATGAGCCTGATGGCAAAGAAGAAACACATACAAACACACGCATGCACACACACACACACACACACACACACACACACACACACACGGCCTTGGACATTGCCTATGCCATCTCTCCTCTCTTTGGCCACACGTGCCACTGCTTATCAAAGAGGGGTCCAGGGACCCCCAATGATGTTATGTCCGTCCGCCCGTTTAGAGCACGGGATTTCAAACAGCTATAACTCCAGTTCGCAGCATGCCACCAAGTCCTAATTTGATATGTGGACTTAGACCACCAATAGGGACGAGCATGAATTGCTGAAGTTATCAAAGCAGGCTCCAGGGACCCCCCCCCTAAGTTATGTCCGTCCGCCCGTTTGAGCACGGGATGTCCGTGGAAGCACGGGATGAGCACGGGATTTTAAACAGCTATAACTCCAGTTTGCAGCATGCCACCAAGTCCACATTTGGTATGTGGACTTAGACCACCAATACGCACGAGCATGCATTGATAAAGTTATCAAAGAGGGGTCCAGGGGGTATCAAGAAGACTCACCTCAAAACCAACTCACCTCAGAGGTAGGAATACTCACCCCGGAAGACTCACCTCAGAGGTAGGAATACTCACCCCCAAGATTTTCGGGGGGTAGGAACACTCACCCCATGACCTGAGAAAACTCACCTCGGAAGACTCACCTCAGAGGTAGGAATACTCACCCCAATGTTTAAAAAAAGGTAAAAAGGTAGATCTACCGGCTTGTGAGCTTTCCATTTTCACAGAATGCTTTCATAATGTGAGCTTTCCATTTTCACAGAATGCTTTCATAATGATGTTTAATCCATATCTGGATTAATCCATATCTGGATTAAATTCTTTCTTTGAAGGTATAGAATTAATAAAGTGCTTTAAATAGTGCTTTAAATACAAGGTAGATTTCATCAGAAAAGGTAAAAAGGTAGATCTACCGGCTTGTGAGCTTTCCATTTTCACAGAATGAATGATAGCATGGTCATTTGCTATGTGTCTCCAGCTCCACACCTTGCCCCATACACCTATTAGATATCAAACAATGAATCATTAAGTGGAATGGGATATTAGTGTTAAGTGGTCAACCCCCCTCCTCCCCTTCACTCCTGTGCCCCCATCAAACAAACAAACAAACAAAGGTAGGAACCCAGAGAAATGAACATTCCAATGTCAATTTATGTTGTTAAATTACATTTAGCTAATTAAAGTGCTTTAAATACAAGGTAGATTTCATCAGAAAAGTGAACATTCCAATGTGTATAATGCAAACAAATACTTACTTAACAAAGAAAAATGAAGAAAAACTCCAGTGAAGGTAAAACACAGGTATAATGTTTTGTTTTCTGTGTGAACACATTTGTGAGAAAAGCTTTTGGTAAGCATTATTGAACTTTAGTTACTTTAGTTACTATTAGATATACATTTCACTATTGTAAGCATTATTGAACTTTAGTTACTATTAGATATACATTTCACTATAGTAAGCATTATTGAACTTTAGTTACTATTAGATATACATTTCATTGTATATATACATATCATTGAACAACATAATTTGGTAATTCTATACCTTCAAAGACAGAATTTAATCCAGTATGGATTAAACGTGTCTCATTATGAAAGCATTCTGTGAAAAAGGAAAGCTCACAAGCCGGTAGATGTGCCTTTTTTAAACATACAGACTTGGTGTAGAGGGGAAAGGTTAAACCCACCCACAAAACAAAAACTCACTGTACATTACACCATTGAGTTTTTCTGGGTGAGTTTTCCTACCCCGGGGTGAGTGTTCCTACCCCCGGGGTGAGTGTTCCGAGGTGAGTTTTCTCAGGTCCTGAGGTGAGTTTACCCACCCCCCGGGGTGACTGTTCCTACCCCCGAGGTGAGTATTCCTTTTTCAGTTGAGGTGAGTTTGTCTTGAGGTGAGTCTTCTTGTATTCGTCCAGGGACCCCCAGCGCCCGTATGAGCACGGGATGAGCACGGGATTTTAAACAGCTATAACTCCAGTTTGCAGCATGCCACCAACTCCACATTTGGTATGTGGACTTAGACCACCAATAGGGACCAGCATCAATTGCTGAAGCCCCGCCCCCTCTCTCTTCCCATTGGCTGGCCTTCAAACAGCCATAACTCAAGTTCGCAGCATGCTATGGAGTACAACTTTTGTACATGGACTAAAGCCAGCAATAGGGACTAACTGTCATTACTTAAGCCCCGCCCCCTCTGTCTGCCCATTGGCTGGCCTTTATACAGCCATCATTCCAGTTTGCAGCATGCTACCAAGTACAAATTTGGTAAGTGGACTCAGACCACCAATAGGGACGAACTGAAATGAGTTAAGGCCCGCCCCGAAGGCACCGCTTCCTTCACACAGGGTGTGATTTTTATTCCATGTTTTTATACCCTGTATCACTTTGAGATTTGTAAAAATGTAAAGTGCGTTATAAATCAAATGTTATTATTATTATTTATTATTATTAGTTGCTAGAACAGCAGTGCACACTGTCCAAAACATGCTTGACATGATCATTCTCTGTATATATGGTGGTACTTGCTGGTACTATGATGTTGTTCACCCAATAATATCCAGTTGGACTAGTAAATAACTAGGGTTCTATGTGCTCTGTAAGGTGCTAGAGCAAATCCGTCTGCCTCTCATCAGCCCGTCCTACCTCCACACTGTGAATGAGTCCCTGGAAGTGCTGAAGGAATACAAGGGCTGCCAGACGTTCATCTCTGAGGCCAAAAACCAAGACAGGACCCGGAGCAAGAAACGGGCCAAGACCTGCGGTACGACACGCCCAGGCAGGACCACAGGTACCCTGCCTTACACATGAATGCATGCATGGTGCAACTGATGGTGGTGCAAAATAAAAATAAAAAATACATCAAGGTTTATTTTCTGGCTGTACATAATCATACCTTCCTGTAAAAAATATGGGTTTAGTTTGCTAAAAATCATTGCATCATGATGTAATTATTTTGATTTTACAATTCAAGCTTTGATTTAGATTTTGGTGCTTTTGTAGAAGTCAAAATGTATAAAGATTTTTGTGCTGCATTCATTCAGTGACTGCTAATTTGGGCTACCAGAACATTGTACCTGACGACTGTGTATGAGCCTGGTACTGGGTTTATGTTCTATTCCTCTTTATTAATAACCACTTCAGCGCTTTGTCATACTACTAATACGCGTAAAGGTCAAATCTACAAGCTCATAGCGTGTTGCTATTTTATGTGTTGTGAGCTTGTAGATCTACAAGCTCTGGCTATTTTGGTGTTCCCCTCAGAATATGGATGCTGGGGTGTTCAAGTGTTTAAATACATTTGGTTCAGGGTTCCCACAGTCATAAAATTCCTGGAATTTAGATAGATCTACAACAACACGTTGAACCCCGTGACACGCTATGCGTTTGTAGATCTGTTCTTTTTGTCACATGACACCCTCACTCGAGTCTGTCAAGGTGCATTGATAGCACACAGGCGTACGAACCTCATTATTGCATTGTATGATTGCTACAGGCCTGGGAATGAGATAAAATACTTTTGGAAAAGTTATGGAAAGGTTTTGAAAATTAATTTTTAAACATGTGTGGAAAGTTCTAGGAATCCTGATTTGGTTTCTCCTTTAACTCTTAAATCCCCCCCCACTGCTCCTTCCCCCCCCCACTTGTTGAAGTGATCGTGACGATGGGAGGATATTGTCGTGATACCTACCGGTACTCTATCAAGATGAAGAGCTTTGATCTCCTGACCAACCAGTGGAAGACTCTGGGACTTCTGCCCAGGTCGTTAGATATTTGTTCTGTGGTGATGTCAGGTGAGGAGACGGCCTGTCACAATTATTACATAATCACCTAATGGCAATTATTTGAGATAATCACAATTTCTTTTTGCAGAATCATCATAATCGTTTCCATGTTGAAACACGTTCATACATTTTCCAAAAATAGTGGAAATGGCAGATCTATGCGACGCGTGTTGAGAGCTTGTAGATCGGCTATTTCCGCTATTTTAAAAAATGTTTGAAAGTATACAATTAATAAATATGTTATTTTGTTCTTTATGTATTGAAGTTATTTTATATAGTGAAAATAGCAGATTTGCTATTTTCACTATATTTAAAATGATGTATTTTTGTAATTTGGAGTCCCAAGAGTCCCTTCCTAGAAATGTAGTCGAGTCAAAAGTACAATATTGTACAATATTTCTATTTGGACTGTAGCAGAGTGAAAGTAATGTGCGACCTCCATCGATTTAGTTCTAAGTTCTAAGTTCTAAATCTAGGATATCTGCATTCATGCACATAGCATAAGCCAGCAGGTACTCTATGTACATGAGGTTGGACATTAGATGCGAGGTGGTGACACTTCGGTAGGTCGATATTGGCAGCAGGCATGTACTCTGTACATGAGATTAGACATTAAGGTGCAAAAGATTTTCAACCTATTGTCAGGTTAAAAGGTCACATCACAATAATATAGATCTAAGCATTCATGTTGTGTATGCATATTAAAATCTTTATTTCTTTGACAATCATCAATGCATAACAAGTTTTAATTCTGCTCTTCACCCACCATAGGCTCTACTGTGTATTTGGCGTCATGGCATGGGGAGATGTGGCGCTATGACGTTACCCGTAACTCATGGTTGGATATGGCATCCATGAATGAAACACGGCGTTTCTTCAGTAAGATCGGCAAACTATGGCATTCAATTTGAAGTCATAGTCGTGTGTAATCTTTAACCTTTTTTTTGTCAGGTGCTGCTCTTTATTGCAAATTTCAATCAACCTAATCACATTTGCAACAAAAAATGTTTTTGTCGTGCGTGAAAATGTTTGGCATCACCAACCATGCCACATTCAAAGCCTTCGGCCAAGACTATGTTTTGCACCCTGTCCGTCCGTCTGTCCGTGTGTGTCCGTCCATCTGCGACCAGCTTATCTCCGGCACCGTTGGCGCGATCGCAGCAAAACTTTCAGATCTGCCTATAATAGTGCCACCAGGAGGCAGATAGTACACAGTATCTCTATAGTCATGTGATCAAGACGGATCTGTATGATTTTTCATATTCCATCCTGATTGGCTAACATTGTCTTCCAGAGTTTGCAGTGTGGTCCGTTTTGAACAAAATGCCTCAAATCATGAACGCAGCGTGTGATTGCCTTGAAACTTTGCACACATATTCCCTCTAGGCCAGGGGTGTCAAACTCATTTTGGTGTCCGGGCAAGATTGGTCAAATGGTGACTTGAGGTGGGCAGGAACCAGTCTGCGGATGCACATGCGCGCTCACACGCATTCAGTTATACAGCATTGTTTTTCAATCTGTTGTCTTGTCTCAGAAAACAAACAATGCAATTTGTAACAACAATAATAATAATAATAAGGGTAATAATAATAATAATAATAATTACCCTTATTATTATTATTATTATTATTATTATTATTATTATTATTATTATTATAAACCATTTTAAGTAGAATAATTAAATTTGAAGTTAAACAATACCTGGTAATGTGTGTGGGTGGTTAAAAAATTACATTTATAGAACAGTGGTGTAAAGTAACTAATTACATTTACTCAAGTACTGTACCTAAGTACAGATTTGATGTAGTTTTACTTTACTAGAGTATTTCCAATTTCCAGAACTTTCTACTCCACTACATCTCAGTCACTGCTATCTACAGTATATCACTTTAAAAAATGTTTTATGAAGATTAGCTACTTTAATTATTTACATTTACAAAAATAGCAGATC
The DNA here is from genome assembly GCF_963454915.1 of Gymnoscopelus microlampas. NCBI lineage: Eukaryota > Metazoa > Chordata > Actinopteri > Myctophiformes > Myctophidae > Gymnoscopelus > Gymnoscopelus microlampas. The sequence continues at coordinate 6,218,976 of NC_139941.1, read as the reverse complement.
TACAAGCTCATAGTGCCGCACTATGAGCTTGGATATCTGCTATTTTTGAATAGCCAAATAAATCTTAAAATGACACAGATGCTTTCCCAGATTGAATTTAAATACGCTCTGAGTTCAATTAATACTGATGAGGATTTCACTGGGCAAGCTCCTGAGAAATAAAAGAAGCAGCTTTGATACATTTAAACTACCTAGGCTATTACCATTATTATATTTTCAAAAATATCAAATTTACATGGTCTAGCCAGCATGAAAATTCATCTAAATCACTTGCTGCTCCCAGACACCTGACATCTCTTTGCTTGAACAAACTCAGTTTTCATAACACTGCACTACGTTTGTGTGTGTGTGTGTGTGTGTGTGTGTGTGTGTGTGTGTGTGTGTGTGTGTGTGTGTGTGTGTGTGTGTGTGTGTGTGTGTGTGTGTGTGTGTGTGTGTGTGTGTGTGTGCGGAGAGAGAGAGAGAGAGAGAGAGAATACATGTCCGTGCTGTGCTGACTCCAGTGTGAGGATCAAAGAGTAGCCTATAGCCATTACTACTCGACTAGTAGTTGAATAGACTCTTAACGAGCCAATCAGCCACAACATTCCACAGCTGGGGAGACAATGGCAGGGCCATCAGAGGTACTCAGCCAAGTAGCAGCGTGTGGGGGAGAGCTGCTTGGCCGCGCACAGCAAGTGAGTGCAAAATGCGACTCTGTCTGTTAGATGTAGTATCAATTTACTATTTTTAAAAGTATTTCCTGGGCCGCCACGGACCTTTCCGTGGGCCGCAAAACGCCCGCGGGCCGCGAGTTTGACACCGCTGCTCTAGGCCGAGGAAGAAATTCCACCCTATTGTTTCCAAAACAGCCTCATGGTGGCACTATAACAGGCCAATTTGTGTTTTTACCTATAACTGCACCGATAGCCGTGAAACTATGCACGCACACTCCCTAGAGGCCATGGAAAAACCTCTGCCCTGCATTTTTCACATCTGCCTTTTATAGCGCCACCAGGAGACCAACAGATTACAGATTTTGTCCAAACATCACGCAAATTGATACACATTATGTCTTATTCTCTTTAGTCATTTGATCAAGATGGATCTGTCCGATTTGTCCTATTCCATTCTGAATGGCATCTAAAGTTTACAGGAGTGGCCCGTTTTGAACAAAATGCTTCAATTCATTAATGCAGCTTCTGATCGCCATTAAACTTTGCACGCACATTCCCACTAGGCCGAGGAAGAAATGCCACCCTTTTCACATTGGCCTATTTTAGTGCCACCAGGAAACCACATTTTTTAAACTTTTTTTTTATATGCTCCTACACATTTTGTCCAAACATCACGCAAATCTGTACACATTATGTCTATAGTCATGTGATCAAGACGGATGTTTATTTTCCCCTTCGCACAACCCCACATAGGCCTGGTGATGCTGGACAGTTATGTGTATGCAGTGGGTGGCCAGGGGAAGGACTCCATGGATCGCTACGACCCCAGCACCAACACCTGGCAGCTCATCAAGCGTGTCGGGGTGGCAACCTATTCCAAACTGCCTTCTGTGGTCACACTAGATGGACTGCTCTATTTGATTGGTATGGAACAGGTTTGCACGTCGGCAGTTTAAGTCAGAGTAATCAGGGTTCAATTTGCTGGAGGGGGGATGCCATGCCTCTGCTTTTGATACCCCCCCCCTCCCCATGCTATTTGTTGTACAACAACGTATATCACTTGAACCCCATATGGGTAACTGGAGTCCCTCAGGGCTCTAGTGTATTTTCTGTTTTCTGTTATTGTGGGGAAAGCTTTCCGACAAGCTAAGAGTTGTGTGTCCTGTTTTGAGCTTGTCGATCTGCTATTTTCAGCAAAGGCTTTCCCCACAATACAGATGCTGGGGTTTAAGTGGTTATTAAGTGTGCCTGCCATGTAATGGCAAAACACTTATTGAGATCCTCCATATTTATTAATAATAATAATATTTCACGCCATAAAAGTTTGTCGCTCCGTAACTGCCGCACGGTTTACACTACCGCCGCAAAATATACATCAAAACATGCGGCTTGGCCGGGGATCGTGTTTTTCGCCGTTACGCGTTACCATTGCGACGTTATCCACAAAAAACTACGAAACTCCGCCCCTTTTGGCCGCACGAGCCCCGCCAAATGCTACTCCTCCCACACGGTTTACTCGTCAGTGGCAATGTATACATCAAAACGTGCGGGACGGCCGGGCCAACCAGGCTATTACTTTTCTCGCCGTTTCGCGTTACCACGGCGACGTAATCGGCAAAACCACGTAGCCACGCCCCCTTTTCAGTCCCACATTCAGACATATTGACCTTTATTATGAACCTTTCACATTGAAATGGACCCTGATCTCCTCTCCTCTCATCGGCCACACGTCTAACTGGTTATCAAAGAGGGGTCTGGGGACCCCCAACCACGTAGCCACGCCCCCTTTTAGTCTCCCATTCAAACCCATAACGGTTACAGATCCGGTGAAGAGTGCAGGTTGGTGGGTGGACATTTGTTTTGGGTGGACATTTTTTTTTGTTCAACTTTTTTCCCCAACTTCTTTTTTTATTTTTTTATTTATCACTTCCGGTTTTGCAAAGTGCCAAAAATGCTCCGAAACTTCGCCTACCTCCATAAATGGGGGTCTGCGAACAAATCCATCATATTCAAAAGTGGATTTATTCACTTCCGTTTTTGAAAATTGCCCAAAATGCTCCGAAACTTCGCCTACCCTCCCTAAATGGGGGTCTGTGAACAAATATATAATGGTCAGTTTTTACCTCAGACCACCAGAAGTGGGTGAAACAAGCACTCAAAACCATTTGAGTAATTGTTTATATATTAAAAATAGGGCTGGGACTCGATTAAAAAAATTAATCTAATTAATTAGAGGCTTTGTAATTAATTAATCGCAATTAATCGCATTTTAATCGCATATCAATATTTGACCTGAGAACAGTGAAAAGCAATTTTTTCAAATGGATTTCGGCATACGTCTTTAAGTACATGTACTCAAGAACTGTACTTAAGTACAATTTTTAGGTATTTGCACTTGACTCTAGAGTATTTCCAATTTCTAATACTTTTACTTCTACTCCAGTAACTCCACTATATCTCAGAGGCAAATATTGTACTTTTACTCCACTACAATTATTTGAAAACTTGAAAAACAGTTACTAGTTACTTTGTAGATTTCGATTATTATTATAAAACATTACAGCCATGTGAAAATAGCAGATCTACAAGCGCAAGGCATTGTGAGCTTGTAGATTAGCAATTTTCCACCACTGGAGGCTGGTAGAGTGTTGTTACTGTTGTTTATAGTAGATTCATTCATTATTATGAATTAAAATCGCGCGCATGTGATCCGCACACCGCATCGTGGAACCCCCCCCCCCACCAGCGCACCCCCCCCCCCCCCCCCCCCCCCCCCCCCTAAACGGGACAAACGCGCGCGTAGGCGGGGGCTTCCATTACAGATTCTGACTTGCCCAGCCAACATTATCAAGCAGGCATCATGTTTTCATGCACTGTGCTGGCTGGCTGCAGTAGACTTTGTTGTTGTCTGTCATGCCTGAGAAGTGAGAATTACCGTCTGTTGGTGCGCTGCTATAAACGGTCCGTCTGAAACTCGTCCAGTGAGAAACGTTCCGCGGTGCAAAAATAGGTGCGATTAAAATGCGTTAATTTTTTTAACGCGATAATTTTTCTGTAATTAATTGATCTAATTTAACGCGATAAAGTCCCGGCCCTAATTAAAAAAACATAGTTTTTTGTGCTCCTTTTTTCCTTAAATGTTTAGTTTTTTTAATTTTCCTTTTTTAGGTTTCGGTTTATTTTTATTCATTTTTTAATTCATTTTTTCTGCTTTTTTTTTAACTCCACCAAAATGGACCACCCAAAAACCTGTTAAGAGCACCTTTCGGAGTCAGCCATTCGGAGTCGATTGGTGGTACTTTGTGACACTATTTTTAGTCTCTAGCCAAATGCAGGCACACTTACATTTTCTTAGGAAATTTGTTTCTAGTTTGTTCTCTGTTATTTGTACAAACCGAACCCTGATCATAATGGTTAACTGAAAATGTCCAAAGCCTTCGGTATTATGATGTGTTAACCTTCTCCTGTTGACACTGAAGTGTGTGTGTGTGTGTGTGTGTGTGTGTGTGTGTGTGTGTGTGTGTGTGTGTGTGTGTGTGTGTGTGTGTGTGTGTGTGTGTGTGTGTGTGTGTGTGTGTGTGTGTGTGTGTGTGTGTGTGTGTGTGTGTGTGTGTCCGTCCGTTCGTTCCGTCCTCCTGGGCCTTAGGTGGCCCTCCAAGTTCTTGTAAGCCAAACCCAGCCCAGGTGACCAAGTACAACCCTGAAACATCTGTATGGACAGAAGTCACTCCTATGCAGATTCCCCGTGATAACCCAGCTGTCTGCAATCTGAATGGAAAGATCTACCTTATAGGTATCATACCTGTTCTTTAAGATCTACCATATACTGTAGGTATCATACCTGTTCTTAAAGATCTACCTGATAGGCATAACTTTTTTGGTCTAGTTCTCAGGGGAGCACCTAGATATGGTGCTTGGTACGCACCCTATAATTTAGCAGAAAGGTTTTATATATTCTTTTTAAATAGGCCATTATGACCAAATAGGAGGCTACAATGCAAGCGTTTCAGTGCTGATTTAGAGCATATTACATAGTTAAAGTAGGTAGGGTAAGTGATATTTTGTTTTGTTTTGTTAAAAAGGTTAAAGTACTATATTCTGATAGTAATCATTGCTACAGAGCGTTTGTTCGGTCACAGGGGTCTCTCCAGCTCTTTAGTAAACAGAATATAGTACATTTTCAATCAGGAGAGAGTACTGAAAATGAATTTTCTGTTTAACACTCTAGAGCAAGGAGTACTATCAGAATATAGAGCTATTTAACACTTATTTTAACAAAAGTAAATCACTTACCCTACCTTTTAAGTGCAAGAGCCATATGAATACTTTTTTTTGCGCATTTAAAAGCAATAAATCCCTTAAGAAAACTTTATGACAGCAGACTGCTTATTTTAATTGACGAAAATCCATCAAACTGCACACTGAATGTGTGTGTAGAACTACATGTGTGAGTGCAACGCTACTGTATCAAACGAGCTGTGCTGCACAAAATGCACATCCAATAGTCCAAGGCAAAATAAATGACAGTAAAGACAATAGAGAAAAGACGCCGATTGTGTACCTGATAATTGCACAGTAAGCGTTTTATTGGAGCTACAGCTCTGTGCGGACACCTTTCCTGTACCACAACGTTAGCCTACTTTAGCCAGAAATTAACCACTCACCTAGATGCTGCGGAGGTTCAAAGAGTTTAGCATACTCCGTGTGTAGGCTACATTGTTTAAGTCACACGAGCATGGTTATCATATTGTAAATATGAACTTTGGCCAAAATCTTTTGTTTAATCCACGTAGGTTCTTATTTACTTTCGAGAAGCAGCATGATAGCTTGTCATGGCAGCTTGGTTTCAACAGAAACTGACTTTTGTTTAATCCACGTGGGTTCTTATTTACTTTCGACCAGCATCATGACAGCTTGTCATGACAGCTTGGTTTCAACAAAAACTGACTTTCTCTAAAAACGGTGGATTTCAAAATAAGAGGCACTAGTAATGATTAGTCAACACTAGTTTTATTTCTTTAGTATACTTACAGGAAGTAGATAGATACGTAACATTTATTTTGACCACGCAGGCACACTTGCGCACCAGTTATGTGCACCCCTGCATATAGGTATCATACCTGGCATGAACATATTCTTGCAGTACTAAACAGTACTCATTAGTCATTAAGCAGAATGGCCCTTTTCACAATCATCGTATTGGGTTGAGATATGGATTATGTTCATCACATAAATGGTACATGGTACATTAATTGAGCGGCTGAATAGCTTAACCTAAAACATTACACAATCTATCAGTTACTGTTTGTTTTGTATTAATCTAATTCTGTAAAGTAACTAAAACTGTCAACTTATTGTAGTGGAGTAAAAAGTAAAATATTTGCCCAGAGATGTAGTGGAGTAGAAATAAAAAGTAGCCTATTTATACACAATATTCAAGTAAAATAAAAGCACCTCAACATTGTAAAGAACTTGAGTAAATGTGTTTAGTTACTTTTGACCACCACTCTTAGTTCCATTATGGACTTAATTCAACTTCACTGTAGTTTGAGAACCTAATAGAGCCCACTGACAGTCACTATCCTGTTCATTCTTGTTGATCAAATAGGTGGTACAAATATCAAGGGCAAGACGGAAAACACGATGGAGTGCTACAACCCCAAGACCGATCAGTGGAGCGTGTGTGCCCCCATGGAAGAGCCACGCTGTGACCTTGGCGTGGTGGTGGTGGATGGGAAGATCTGCGTGCTAGGAGGGAGACAAGGGTTCATCGGGTAAGACACTGCTGGAGGCCTGTCAACATCATCATGACATTTGATGATTAATTGTCATACAAATATTTGCTATTAACGACTGAATTGTCTTTTTGACATTGAACACTGGAACATGTAGATAAAAGGGTTAGAGTGTGTCTTTTTTGGCTTCGTAAACAGAAATTGCACAGGGTAGTTATAACAAATAACCATACAAAAAAACGACAGTCATTTTATACAAAAAAAGTTTTAAAATGTATGAATATTTTTGAACATGGTGACAATTATGGCGATTGTGCAAAAACTATATAATTGTGATTATCTAAAATAATTGCAATTATGTAATAATTGTGACTTTCCACAGACATTTCTCTCATGGCTAATCTCTTTTCGTGCAGGTTTCCCAACAGCATTGAGCGCTACTGTGAAGAGACGAACTCGTGGGAAACCGTGGGACAGATGCCTAATGCTGGCCACAGTTCTCACTACAGTCTCAACTGCGTGTCTTTCCGGCTGAGGGATGACTTCCCATCTACAGCTGATGATGATGAGGATGATGATGAGGATGATGAGGATGATGATGATGATGAGGTTGAGGATGAGGATGATGATGCTGATTATGATGATTATGATGATGATGATGATGACGAAAGATCATTCCAGAGGAATATGTTTCGTTGGTAGTGGAAATGAATGTTCTTGGATTCATACACTACTGTAGAGTGACAGTTGCCTGCTTACTTTAACCCCCTTCAACCCCATATGGTTGAGCGGAGTCCCTCAGGGCTCTGTACAAGTGTGTTTTCTATTATTGTGGGGAAAGCTTTCACTGAAAATTGTACATTGAGGAGCTCACAATGCGACGGGGTTGTGACTTGTGAGCTTGTCGATCTGCTATTTTCAGTGAAAGCTTTCCCCACAATACGGATGCTGGGGTTTAAGTGGTTAACTTAATGTTTATTTGTTTCACTGTCAACAGACTGTATGTTGCTCATTACTGTATATTCCCTGTTTATTGACTGTACATAATATATGATCCGTGTTCTTTTAATGTCACTTTTTGACTTGAGTGGATCAAAATATTGTTTGTAATTAAGTTTTGTACAGAGCCTAAAAATGTGTTGCGAGTCTTCATTTTCCTAATTATGATGCATCTCCCCATGTGACTACAGTATATGAGGAGTTGCCTATATACAGTAGGCATAACTGCACCCTTTCCCAGCTAACTAGATTGTGTTTTTGCTCTCTCCATCTTATCAATTGATAGCATTATTATAATTGAGTATTAGGTTGCTGTGGGCAGTGAAGTCAGGTAACATCTACCTTACTTTCACCTGAACCTGGTTATTTTCTCGGGGGAAATGACCCAGAATTTGTTCCAATGCTTCGGTTCATTGTCCATATATGTATCTGCACTGTAATTCAGAATCAGAATAAGAAACATTGTGAACCACTATTAAAGGAGTAGTTCACCCCAAAAATGACTTATCTTCTATCAATTACACACCCCATGAAGCCTTGAATTCATGGAGATTTCTTTTTTATTCCTATGCCAATAATTTGATGACCGGCGGACTCAAAGAGACTCGAGAGTCTCCTACTGAGTCTGATATTAACCGATGACCCGGTCATGAAATCACTCAGGAATGCAACGAAAATAAAAAAAAATCTCCATGTTTTCAAGGCTTCATGGGGTATGTAATTGATAGAAAAGTATTATTTTTTTTCATGTCCTTTGACACAAATGACACCATTCACACCATTAAACTATAACCAGAGGCTGTCAAAGTCACATGCAGTAATAACCAATTTGACCAACATTCAGCAATTTTATGATTTGCCTCTTAAGATGTGGAGTGTCAGTTTAAAGTATGGAACATTTTTAAACAAGTAAAGTAAAATTCCCTCAAAATTCTACTCGAGCATAGTTAAGTAGATTGTGTGTGTGTGTGTGTGTGTGTGTGTGTGTGTGTGTGTGTGTGTGTGTGTGTGTGTGTGTGTGTGTGTGTGTGTTTATTACTTCGCTTGTGAGGACCAAATGTTCCCACAAGTATTGAAGAATTTGAGAAACCATCATTTTCCTGCTCCTCAAAAGAGAAATGGTTTTATGGTTAAACTTTTTTTTTTAGAGTTAGGCTTACAATTAGGACAGGATTCAGGCTGAGAATTAGGCATTCAGGTTTAGTGTTAGCGGTTGGAGTTATGCCTGATTTACACTTAATGCCGCACAAGTGTCGTGCACCAGAAATAGCAGTATGACATGTTGTTTAATTTTTTTTTGGAAATAGCCGATCTACAAGCTCACAATGCGATGCATTGTGAGCTTGTAGATCGGCTATTTTCAAATGGCCAAAATGTCTAAAGGGCTGAAGTGGTGAATGTATGTATAATAATCAAAATCTACAAAGTAACTCAAGTTTTCAAATTATTGGAGTGGGTAAAAGTACAATATTTGCCTCCGAGATGTAGTGGAGTAAAAGTACCGGACATTGGAAATACTCCAGTAAAGTTAAAATACCTCAAAATTGTACTTAGTTACTTTACACCACTGCGCCACACACACACACACACACACACACACACACACACACACACACACACACACACACACACACACACACACACACACACACACTGTTCAAGATATCCCATGTATGGAACACTTTCTTCATTCACTGAAACTCACAGTTTGATATTGTTGGAGGGTTGCAAGTGAAACATAATGTTTGGTAATCGATAATCAATAATTCAGTAATTCAGAATCACAATAAAAACTGTGATCGGCTAATAATAATGTTTGTTTAAACAAATTACACTATTGACAGCTAATTTAACTATAACCAGATACTGTTTAAGCCACCGTAATAGCCATCAATTTGAACCAGCACACCTGCCTGTGTCAATTTTGTGCCCATATATCAGCCAGACATCTCTGTATCTGTCTGTCCTTGTCCCTGAGATCCCTACATGGTGTCATCAGTATATGCCCATATATGACATGCCCTTATATGGGCATGTTTGTTGGCTCTGCGGTTCTGGACAACCGCTGATCCGGCCGACTTCACAAGGATCCGGTACCGCGGTCCCTCTGCGATACGCACACAAGTCTGAAGTTGATCAGCAAGTGATGTCACAGATCATTAGGGACACCAGCATGGTTTATCTCACCTTTTCCCAAAAAACGTGTCAGTACCCATTTGTGGGTCATTTTTTTTAAATTAATTAATTTAAATTAATTAAAAAATAAATGGAACTCCACGAATTAAGAGAAAGAAAAAAAACATTTAAGAAGTAGTGAAAATAGCAGATCTACAAGCTTTCACAAAACGTTAACTTTTGGAGGAGCCTAATGCACTTTCCAACGTGTTACAATTTATAGCAAAGTTTACAGAGCAACAATGCTCTCCCCCTCTTACTACTGATAATCTCACACACAAGTATATTATATTCAAATTGAAGATGATTTATAGCTAACCTCAGATTATCATAATCTGTTATAAAGAAAACAGAGCCTACATCTAGGAGGAGGTTGGTCAGTTCAAGTCAAGTCAATTCAGAGGGGTTTTCTTTATTGGCATGAGAAAACATGTTTACATTATCAAAGCAAGTGGAACAAACAATCCAAACAAAAATAATGTATGTACAATTAAAAGGGAGTAAAGTTATGTGTTGCTAAACAGGGCTATGTTACATTGCAACTTAAAAACTAGGTTAGAAAACCATTTGAATTGTGCATTTGCTGTCAGAAATTTCTCAGAAATTCTCACACGCGCACAATCACACACATATTTCTGCCTGGAACTGCTTGTGTGGTGTGTGTTGTTGTCAGGATGACGGGACCAGTTAGAGGTAAACACACAACACAAAGCACGCTTCCTTTAGCACTCCACAGCTCCGTTCCGTAAACAACTATAGGACATCAGGTTCTGCAGCTAGCAGATATAAGGTTTCCGGTTGCCTTCAAAATAAGATCACCATATTCTATGTTTTTTAAAAGACATACATTTATTCTAAAAATACATTCATGATGCATGTATTTTTAAATGGCTTATACTAGAGCATTTCTAAGAGCCTGGTTGTTCCAGATTTAAGTTGGCTATTGATCCCCATTTATTGTGTACAGTTTCTGATCCTGTTTTGCACTTTAAATGGATATTGTGTTAATTTGTGTGTTAGATATATGTATTGTTTTTATCATTATAACAATATTATTATTATTATTATTATTATTATATATTATTTTTATTTGCAGAAGCAACACAATATGCTACTAATAATAGTAGATTGTGCGGAGAGATTTAAGGATACTCTTATTCTGAAAAGATCGTCCACCGGAAGTCTTATATGTGTTAACCTATGGTTGCTCACGGAACACAGCTAAAGCCGACAACAAGCGGGGGGAGGAGAAGGAAACGTCTAACATTTATTTATTGATTTACGGATACGGACTAATTCCATTGCAGTTTTACGAGGTTTGTTCATTTATGTCACGACTGTATTTGTTGTACTTGAGACACATACGCCATACTAGGCTTGGATCAAGACTAGCATAGTTTTTTTTTATCGAGTCCTGACTTTTACTGTGGTATCTGCGATAGTCCTGGCTTGCATCCCCCCAGTGCTAGCCCTGGCCCAGAGTGTTAGTGAGTTCTCTCTAAAACGCCCTGCCAGGCGCGGGGCTCTGCGCTTGTACAAGGAATTCCACTGCCCTGCGAGGACTCCCAACAGTAGTGAAAATAAACAAAACCATTTCGCTACACACCTAAACAAAGGTGGAAGGAAAAATCTGGTCAATAGAAAAAGTCCATTGACCAGATCTGTAGAGGGCACTGTGGAGCAACCAACATTTTGTTTTTCCTTTCCGGTGAAATATTTTCTTTTCTGGCCAAAACGTGTATTTTACAGAGAAGGTGGAGTGCTGAGAGGCTTCCCACCTCCGAGAACAGACTTTCAACAACACAAAATAGCCTTTGTTTAGGTGTGTAGCGAAATGGTTTTGTTTATTTTCACTACTGTTGGAGCCCTTGCAGGGCAGTGGAATTCCTTGTACTAACGCTCTGGACCAGGGCTAGCCCCGGTGCCTCCTGTACGTTCACCAGTAAAGCCCGTACAGTACTTCTCCGTACATGTACAGTAGACAACATATATATAAGGTGCTTACCCGGTTGCCCCAAATGTTAACTCGCCCTTCGGAGTCTTTGTGAAATGTATTAGTCCATAATTTTCAATAGATGAGTGTTTTAATCCCGAAGTTCCCTGCAGTTCCTCAAGGCGGTAGTGACGGGGCGCATCTGGTGAAAGCCGATATTACACGCAATGTGAACAGGAAGTAAACTAGTAGGGAAATGGCGTTTGGCCACATACGGTATTAAAACACTTATATATTGTAAAATAAGGACTAATACATTGCTCAAAGACTCCGAAGCACGAGTTAACATTTGGGGCAACTGGGTAAGTGGTGAACAGGGTAAGTGGTTGTCACATTTTGTGGGGTTTTCTTTCTAATATATGGTGCGCAATATATGGTGAATTATTGTAGTGCAGCAAAATATTTACTTTCATTGATTCTGCCAATAATCATAATTCTTCCCAGGAGAATTACGTGGGTTGAACGTGGTTTAATGATCTTCTCACTCATAATGTGCTATTTGGACATTTTTAAGACAAAAGTAAATACATTAATGTGGAGGAAATGGTTGAACTTAATCGGTTGTTTTAGGATAGTTTGCTACAGGTGCAAGTTTACAACATAATCAACAACACAACATAATCATTTAATCAACACCAGCTCATCAGCAAACCATGAAATATTTCTAGATTTGAATTAATTAAGTAAATCAAATGTAAGTAGAACCTCTATACTATGAATAATATATTGATTGATTGATTGATTGATTGAATATTTTATTAGGCAAAAAAATGTAAAACAACACATTTACATTTAAAATACTTTGTCTAACAGGTCCGTTCATAAAAGTCCTTGCGGACTTGTTTCCAATGAGGGCCTTGGTATTCAATTCATAGACATAATAGTGGCACCACAGTTCGAATATCATTACACAAAGAAAATAAAAATAAAACAGCAAATAGAATAAAATAAAACACTATGTACAACAAAATAAATAAAAAAGGGGGGAAAGATATGTACAAGAACAGGGGGGGGGGTCGGCTGTCTAAAAGGAAAATGGTACTACCTCCTCTTTTGGCCTCCTTGAAAGGTGATTTTTTTAAGGCTCTTTTAAATGAGCCCAGCGAACTGCATTTTTTGAGGGATGGGGTTAGACCATTCCAATCCTGGGTGGCAGTGCTGTAGAAGGAGAATTTGCCCATGTTTGTTTTATGGGTGGGTGGTACCAAATTGTTGTTAACGCTCCCTCTGGTATTGTGACTGTGGGTGTCACTAACCTTTTGGAGGTATTTACTCAGATATGCGGGAATAGGGGGCATATCGGCCAAATTTTCATTTACAATTTTGAAGGCCATTCCCATTTTTAGTTGTTTAACCCTGTCTTCCACCCTGAGCCAGCCTAGGCTGGCAAAATCGGTGGGAGAAAGGTGGGTCATGGGCCCCAATCCGAGGAGTAGCCGAATCAGTTTGTTTTGGGAGGTTTGAAGCTGACACTGAGGTGTTGGAGTACCAGGAGGTGCTAGCATAGTCAAAATGTGGTTGAATCAGGGCCCCTGAGAGGGTCCTGAGGGCCTGAGGGTTGACAAAAGAGGAAACTCTGCCCATAAATTTGGTTCTCTGGTTTACTATTTTGACCACCTTTGTCCCCATGCTTTCACCTGACAGGTATTTGTCGAGAATACAACCCAAATAGGTAGGGGTGTGCCGATACACTAATTTCACGAAACGATACGATACGATATTTGGCTCACAACTTCGATACGATTTCGATACGATACGATACGCACTTTTTTTATTATGAAAATAAATGGGGGAGAAAAAAAGGAAATGCAAACAAATAATTCTGTTTTTGCATTATTCAGACATGCAAACTTGTAGCTTTTCAGCCGTTTTGAATCCAAATAGGGCAATAGTGTGACACCTGACCAGAAAAAAAACAACATGTTGTCACCCTTTTCACCTCGGGGCTGTTTGCATGCCTGATTATTTTGATTGATTTTTTTTTTTTCAAAACGATATTTGTTTTCCCCAAAACGATACATATCGTCGCGAAAACGTATCGCGATATATCGCGGGACGATATATCGGCACACCCCTACAAATAGGTAATCTCTTCTTTGCTAGAGATAATTGTGCCATCGACTTTGACCTTGAAATCATTTACATCCATCTGTCTGAGGGAATGTTTGGTCCCAAAGAGAATGGATTCAGTTTTCCCAAGGTGTAGTGACAGTTTGTTATCGGTAAGCCACGTACGGATTTTTGAGAGTTCGGAGCTGAGCGCCTCCTCAACTTGCAGCTTGTCCTCTCCCGAGATCAGGAGTACCGAGTCATCAGCGAACAGGAACAATTTGCAGTTACAGGCAGCATTCATGTCGTTAATGTATAAAAGGAACAGTAACGGCCCTAGAATGCTGCCCTGAGGAACCCCACAGCTCACCGGGAGGGAAGAGGACATGGTTCCGTTGATGTCAACCACTTGTTCTCTTCCCTCCAGGTAGGAGGTAGGATCTCATCATATATATATATATATATATATATATATATATATATATATATATACTGGATATATACTGTATATATATACTGTATATATACATACATACATATATGTATGTATACATATACGTTAATTTGTGCTTATCACGTGCTGGAGCACTTGGCTGCAAATATAGTTGGCTGACATAAAAAGGCATATAAATCCACATAACTACAAAATATCTACAAAATATCCAAGAAAGGAGCGGTCTGCCTTAATGTGAGCACCTTAATGGCCAAAAATAAAGATTAAAAGCTGTGATAAATGGTTGGAAATAATGTATATACATGATTTGAACATGCACCGGTGCATAATTATCAAACCCAACCTTACCCTTCAACCTCTTGTTTACGGGTCCATTTGGTTCCATTTGTACATAATAAGTATAAGTGAGTTGTGTTTTGACTTGAGGGAGTAACTGGAAGAGTGGGCATCTCACTGTTAAATTAGCTTATTTTTCCATCCAAAATGTAAAAGACAAGTATACATGATTTGAATATTTGATATTTCAACAATTGCTACAAAACCCGTGGAGATGGACAGCCAGTCATTATGGCATAAACAATACGTTGAAGGGTAAATTTAGGTCTGATAAAACTAATGATGTACCATGCAGGTTCAAATCATGTGTACATTGCATTATTTCAGACCATTTTCCAAAGCATACTTTTATTATTTACTTTAATTCTCACATTTTGAAAAAAGAAAATGCCAATGAGGTGCCCAGATTTCTCCGGTGCCCACTCTTCCTGTATCCAATAGGTGATGTGGCAGGAAGGAACAGTGGGACGAAGAAGCATGCAGACGAAAGTTTGATATACCTACTGAAGTGGACTGTGACTGCTTTGTATATCATTTATTCCACAGGTTGGAACGTGGTTGGAAGCCACGAGGGAGAAGTGTCCCAAGACCCTGTGTCCTCATATGCAGATGGACTTTACATTTTTTTTTTTTTCTGCACCATAATTAGACTCATTTGGGGTCACTGCCTGCACCATCTAGTGGTCACCTAAGTGAAAACAAGATGGCGGCGATCCCACTCTAAACCGTCTACTCTGGACAGAAAAATGGGCAAGGTTAAAATCCTACAGTATATTACGTCAATGTTTGTGCCGAGTGGTTATCTAAACTTGCGGATATTTGGTTGTTTGTTGTTGCAAGTACTGGGAGCTGATGGTAGGGACTAGGTGGTGGTGGTGTAAGTACTGGGAACTGATTGTAGCCATTGTTGTATAGTATTAGGAGCTGATGGTAGGTGTTGTAAATACTTGAAGATGATGGTAGGTGGTGTTATAACAGGTAGAGTGGGCACCTCGCAAATCCAGCGACCTTGGAACAGTGGGCACCTGGTAATTCAGGATACCAAAACCGACTGGGCACCAAAAGACATTGGGCATCTGAGAAGTATAGTAGTTGTAACGATTGTGACATGTATTTATGTATTTATGTTGGGACCCCCTCGAAAACGAGATGGTACATCTCTAGGGGTTTATCTCAGGGGCTCAGGGGGTTGAGTGGCCGGTAGAGCGGCCGGAAGGGGGACTGCATGGTTCCCAGTTCGATCCCGGGCTCCCCCAGAGCTAGTGTCGAAGTGTCCTTGAGTAAGACGCTGAACCTTGCATGGTTTCCTCTGCCATCGGTGTGTGAATGTGTGTATGAATGGGTGAATGTAAACAATCTATGTAAAGCGTTTTGGATAAAAACGCTATATAAATGCACCATTTACCATTTTGAATACACAAGTCTGGGCACCGGGCGGGAATATTGTGTGCGTGAAGTCTTAAACATTGAAGCTTATTTTATTACGCATCCTTAAAATAGACAGCTGGCATATCACGACTGACATGACACCAAACAATGCGATCATACATAGCATTATTACAGGCTCAATCAACTCGTCCTAGGCTAATGCAATTTGTGAGTAATTTGGTAATCAATTGTAATTTCGGCCAGTCCATTTCGGATGGTCTTGACTCTTGTGACAGAGTTGAAGTTGACCTATAGTTTTCAAGACTTTCAGTTGAGAAATGCTTCTCTCATCACCAGAAGCAAATGTTACCGGCATAGTACTCAACAAAAAGCATGACATTGTTGAGATTTACAGTGCGACATGCAAGGCATCTTTGCATTGTAGTTCGAAACACAGCTCTGGTTAATTATACCCGTTGGGAGATTGAGTACATCAAGTAAATTAACACGTGAGCATGCACCCATTGCACCCCACACGATCGTTGGAAAGGTTGCGCACCAAACCATCCACAGGGACCCTCCCTGGGGGGTACAACTGTATCCTTAATCCCCCCTTATTCCGTACCATTCCCTTATCTGAAAGAGGAGAGAGAGAGAGAGGCTCAAATGACATGCCTGATGCCTATGTTATGGGGGAGGAGAAAGACACTTGCTAGGTGCATCGTATTTGCCCAGTGAGTAAAGGCACATACAGTGGGTCCTTGCTTAGATTTTCTGAGGGTCATAAAAATTCCTTAAAGTCTCTTATCTGGAAAGAGGCCCAATCCACCTTGGGGGGGGGGGGAGGGGGGGGCATGATATCCGGTGGGAGGCAACATCCTTTGTGTGGGTCTGTGTCGCAGAGTCAGTGGGAAATTAGTTTTGTTGAGGACTTCGGACGTGGTAGAAGTAAGTTGAGGAGACTCGATGATTATATGTGCTGATATGTTTATTGTTTATTTGAAAATTCATGTTGGTAATATTGTCATTGTGTTTTCTGTGTTTATTTCCTAGGTTTATAACCTGACCTGGTTAGATCTTGTTAGTAGAATGTAGGGATGTTAACAATTAATCGATTAATCGATTAAGAAATTATCTGATTAAATCAAACAATTAACAATTAATTGAAAAAAAAAAATATATATATATATATATATATTTCTTTTTTTTTAATGTTCAGAACACAAGATATGATGATTTGAAGATTTTCTGCTCCATTCACTTCTTGTTTAACTTACTGAAAAAGGCTGTATCTCGGCTCCTAAGCACTTTTTTTGTAGGATTTTTTTAAAATCTGAAATTAAGATTCTCAGATTTAAAAAAAACGCCGCTTATCAGTTAACCGGTTAATCGGTTGATAAGGTTATCAATTATCAATGAATGAATTGATCGATAATTTGCATCCCTAGTAGAATGTGAGCCTACTGGCAGGATCGTAGTTGACTAAGATAGTAGTTGACTGGCCGCTTAGCAGCACGATTGGCTGCTGGGTGTGTTAATTAGGTTTCGAGAGCCTATCAGGCTTCGAAGCCTTATTACATCTCTACACTTTAACGATCTTCCGCCGGTTTTGCCAGTTCTGGCCTAACCGCGTGGTCACTTTTTACGAAATTCGGCAATATGGTAGAGGGCTATGCCAAACGGCGAAAACCCGAAACTCACAACCATTGGCCAAAGGGTGGCGCTGTAGCACTCAATTGAAAATGCCAACTTTGAACAGGTACAACTCATGCCCTGTTTGACCCACAGCCATGAAACTTCGATGCACACATGCGTCTCCTCATGCCTAACAACTTTCACACTCTGACTTTTGACCTCTGACCTTTAGATCTCCCACCATTTCGAATTCTATGAAAAGCAGTAAAAAGCAGTACAAATCAAACTCCTCCTGGGATTTTTGAGCAATCTGTACGAAACTGTCTACACATGAACTTTGGACCAATGCCGACAGAACTAAGCAAGCGGATTTTCCATAAGTGAAAATGTTAAGCTTTTATAAGCCAATGAAAATTGCAAGTTTTATGACAATTATTCATCGGCCCCTAACACATACATGCAGACTCACATTTGTTTGACACTTTGCAATATTGTAGAGGGTCATTCCAAGTATCACTGAAACCAATCTTACTCCAATTGGTCAAAGGGGGGCGCTATAGCAATTTTTTGAAAATGCAAACTTTAAACAGGCAAAAGTCATGCCTCGTTTGGCCGACAGCCGTTAAACCTGCTTACACATGTGCCTTGACTCATGAGGAACACATGTATCACTTTGACCAGTAAGCTCTGCCCTTAGATTGTCTGCAATTTTGAGCAGTTTGAAAAACATTTAAATCCAGGATTTCTGAGCAATTTGCGTGAAACTGTGTCAAATACATGTTTGAGGCCCTTTTTCACAGGTTCAGGTGTGTTGGTTCAATAGCTTGATCGCTTAATCATCTGCCTTGAAACCATAGGGTAGCCGGTTCAAATCCCACCTCAGGTAGACTTCATTGTAATTGCATTGCACACAACATGACTATATCAATGAATACATGTGCAATTGTTAAAGATGACGAGAAATGCATACTTGAAAGTAGTTATTTTCAATGTATGACGTACTTCATTCGCCCTTTTGTTTTGTTTTGTTGGATTCTCCCTTTTCACTGTCTAAGGCTGTGTATTGGATAGCTCCACCAGTAGAGTGTGAGTCTCATGTGCCGAAGGTCCCTGGTTCAAATCCCACTTATTACAGTTTAAATTGCATTGTACAAAACATGACCCTGTTAATTCAGACATGTGCAATGTTTAGACAATAACACAAAATGCTTTTGAGAGTAGTTGTTTTTTATGTATGACATACTTTCTTGTGAAAATAGCCGATCTACAATCTCACACCTTTTTAGATAGCAACGCGTTGTGAGCTTGTAGATCGACTATTTTCCACTAGTTTCCATTCCGAAATATATTGAGCAGTTTGAAAAACATTTAAACCAAGGATTTCTGAGCAATTTGCGTGAAAGTGTGTCATGTGTGTGAACTCCCTTTTCACTAGTACAGGTCTGTTGGCCCAATGGCTTAATCATCTGCCTTGATACCGCAGAGTCGCCGGTTCAAATCCCACGTCATGCAGACTTCAACTCAATTGCATTGCACACAACATGATTGTATCAATGAATAAACATGCAATTGATAAATGAAATGCTTATTGAGAGTAGTTATTTTCAATGTATGACGTACTTCATTCCGTCTTTTGTTTTGTTTTGTTGGATTCTCCTTTTTCACTGACTAAGGCTGTGCATTGAATAGCTTGATCAATACACTGTTAGTCTCATGTGCCAGAGGTCCATGGTTCAAACCCCACTCGTCACAGTTTACATTTAAATTGCATTGTACAAAACATGACCCTGTTAATTCAGACATGTGCAATTTTTAAACAATAACATGAAATGCTTTTGAGAGTAGTTGTTTTTTATGTATGACATACTTTCTCTCATACTCTCTACTCTACTACAATTACAGCAGATGACAGCTTTAGTTACTTGTTACTTTGCAGATGTAATTATTAATACAACACCTACAGTAACCACATACAGCCGATCTACAATGTGACGCGTTATGAGCTTGTATGTATATAATAAGCAACCCATGCTGTATGATAACTTACCACATATGAAATCCAATTCTGTCTATCCAATGGCTCAGTCTGTACTGTGGCCATAGCTGAGTGGTTAGTGAGCCCACCTAGGGAGCCAGAGGCCCTGGTTGCCCCAGGTACGATTCCAGGCCAGGCCAGCAAATCTGTCGATGAAATGAAATTTGTCCCTGAGCAAGACTCTTAACCCCTAATTGCTCACAGGCCCTCATTGGAAACAAGACCGCAAGGACTTTCATGAACGGACCTGGAATTATCCTTATCCTTTACACTGTCTACCCACAAGTCTATAGAACCCTCGTTCAAACCCCAATTTAATCGGTCCAAATATAATTTACTGAACAAAAATCATGACTTTGTTAATTAATGCATGTTCACTTCTTCTCTCTCGCTCTCTCTCTTACTGCCTCTCTTTCTCACTGCCTTTCTCTCTCTCTCTCTCCCTCTCTCTCTCCCTCTCTCTCTCTCTCTTTCTTTTCTCTCCCTCTCTCTCGCTCTCCCTCTCTCTCTCTCTTTCTTTTCTCTCTCTCTCTCTCTCTCCCCCCTCTCTCTCATTCTCTCTCTCTCTCTCTCTCTCTCTCTCTCTCTCTCTCTCTCTCTCTCTCTCTCTCTGCCACTCTGTCACTGTCTGTCTGTCTGTCTGCCAGTCTGCCACTCTGTCACTGTCTGTCTGTCTGCCAGTCTGCCACTCTGTCACTTTCTGTCTGTCTGCCAGTCTGCCACTCTGTCACTCTGTCACAGTCTGTCTGTCTGCCACTCTGTCACTGTCTGTCTGTCTTCCAGTCTGCCAGTCTGCCACTCTGTCACTGTCTGTCTGTCTGCCAGTCTGCCACTCTGTCACAGTCTGCCAGTCTGCCACTCTGTCACAGTCTGCCAGTCTGCCACAGTCTGCCAGTCTGTCACAGTCTGCCAGTCTGCCACAGACTGCCAGTCTGTCAGTCTGCCACTCTGTCACAGTCTGCCAGTCTGCCAGTCTATCACAGTCTGCCAGTCTGCCAGTCTGCCACTCTGTCACAGTCTGCCAGTCTGTCACAGTCTGCCAGTCTGCCACTCTGTCACTGTCTGTCTGTCTGCCAGTCTGCCACTCTGCCACTCTGTCACAGTCTGTCAGTCTGTCTGTCTGTCTGTCTGTCTGTCTGTCTGTCTGTCTGTCTGTCTGTCTGTCTGCCACTCTGTCACAGTCTGCCAGTCTGCCACTCTGTCACAGTCTGCCAGTCTGCCAGTCTGCCACTCTGTCACAGTCTGCCAGTCTGCCACTCTGTCACAGTCTGCCTGGAATTATCCTTATCCTTTACACTGTCTACCCACAAGTCTATAGGTCCCTGGTTCAAACCCCAATTTAACCGGTCCATATATAATTTACTGAACAAAAATCATGACTTTGTTAATTAATGCATGTTCACTTCTTCTCTCTCGCTCTCTCTCTTACTGCCTCTCTTTCTCACTGCCTCTCTCTCTCTCTCTCTCTCTCTCTCTCTCTCTCTCTCTCTCTCTCTCTCTCCCTCTCTCTCCCTCTCTCTCTCTTTCTTTTCTCTCCCTCTCTCTCTCTCTCTCTCCCTCTCTCTCTCTCTTTCTTTTCTCTCTCTCTCTCCCCCCCTCCCTCTCTCTCTCTCTCTCTCTCTCTCTCTCTCTCTCTCTCTCTCTCTCTCTCTCTCTCTCTCTCTCTCTCTCTCTCTCTCTCTGCCACTCTGTCACTGTCTGTCTGTCTGTCTGTCTGTCTGTCTGCCAGTCTGCCACTCTGTCACTGTCTGTCTGTCTGCCAGTCTGCCACTCTGTCACTGTCTGTCTGTCTGTCTGTCTGCCAGTCTGCCACTCTGTCACTCTGTCACAGTCTGTCTGTCTGTCTGCCAGTCTGCCACTCTGTCACAGTCTGCCAGTCTGCCACTCTGTCACAGTCTGCCAGTCTGCCACAGTCTGCCAGTCTGCCACTCTGTCACAGTCTGCCAGTCTGCCAGTCTATCACAGTCTGCCAGTCTGCCACTCTGTCACAGTCTGCCACTCTGTCACAGTCTGCCAGTCTGTCACAGTCTGCCAGTCTGCCACTCTGTCACTGTCTGTCTGTCTGTCTGTCTGCCAGTCTGCCACTCTGTCACAGTCTGTCTGTCTGTCTGTCTGTCTGTCTGTCTGTCTGTCTGTCTGTCTGTCTGTCTGTCTGTCTGTCTGTCTGTCTGTCTGTCTGTCTGCCACTCTGTCACAGTCTGCCAGTCTGCCACTCTGTCACAGTCTGCCAGTCTGCCAGTCTGCCACTCTGTCACAGTCTGCCAGTCTGCCACTCTGTCACAGTCTGCCAGTCTGCCAGTCTGCCACTCTGTCACTGTCTGTCTGTCTGCCACAGTCTGTCTGTCTGCCAGTCTGCCAGTCTGCCACAGTCTGCCACAGTCTGTCACAGTCTGTCACAGTCTGCCACTCTGTCACAGTCTGCCAGTCTGCCACTCTGTCACAGTCTGCCAGTCTGCCAGTCTGCCACTCTGTCACAGTCTGCCAGTCTGCCAGTCTGCCATTATTCTCGAAACCGCTCATTGCTGCTTGCAGCTATATTGTATGTTTGTATTTGTGTTAGTAAATAAAAACCATCAAAGGCACAGGTCTGAGCAATAACTACTCGAATTCCTCCCAAACTCCTGGCCTAGTCAGAGGGCTGTAGCCAACCAGACGCATGAGTAGTTGCGCCTGGTTGGATTTCTGAACAACTACTTAAAATGGAAAAAAAGGAGATAGTCACTGTCTGTCTGTCTGCCAGTCTGCCACTCTGTCACTGTCTGTCTGTCTGCCAGTCTGCCACTCTGTCACTCTGTCACAGTCTGTCTGTCTGCCAGTCTGCCACTCTGTCACTGTCTGTCTGTCTTCCAGTCTGCCAGTCTGCCACTCTGTCACTGTCTGTCTGTCTGCCAGTCTGCCAGTCTACCACTCTGTCACAGTCTGCCAGTCTGCCACTCTGTCACAGTCTGCCAGTCTGCCACAGTCTGCCAGTCTGCCACTCTGTCACAGTCTGCCAGTCTGCCAGTCTATCACAGTCTGCCAGTCTGCCAGTCTGCCACTCTGTCACAGTCTGCCACTCTGTCACAGTCTGCCAGTCTGTCACAGTCTGCCAGTCTGCCACTCTGTCACTGTCTGTCTGTCTGCCACTCTGTCACAGTCTGTCTGTCTGTCTGTCTGTCTGTCTGTCTGTCTGTCTGTCTGTCTGTCTGTCTGTCTGTCTGTCTGTCTGTCTGTCTGCCACTCTGTCACAGTCTTCCAGTCTGCCACTCTGTCACAGTCTGCCAGTCTGCCAGTCTGCCACTCTGTCACAGTCTGCCAGTCTGCCACTCTGTCACAGTCTGCCAGTCTGCCAGTCTGTCACTGTCTGTCTGTCTGCCAGTCTGCCAGTCTGCCACAGTCTGTCTGTCTGCCAGTCTGCCAGTCTGCCACAGTCTGTCACAGTCTGTCACAGTCTGCCACTCTGTCACAGTCTGCCAGTCTGCCAGTCTGCCACTCTGTCACAGTCT
This sequence comes from Gymnoscopelus microlampas, assembly GCF_963454915.1. Lineage (NCBI taxonomy): Eukaryota > Metazoa > Chordata > Actinopteri > Myctophiformes > Myctophidae > Gymnoscopelus > Gymnoscopelus microlampas. Next base: position 6,196,056 of record NC_139941.1, on the reverse strand, counting down.
GCCACTCTGTCACAGTCTGCCAGTCTGTCACAGTCTGCCAGTCTGCCACTCTGTCACTGTCTGTCTGTCTGCCACTCTGCCACTCTGCCACTCTGTCACAGTCTGTCTGTCTGTCTGTCTGTCTGTCTGTCTGTCTGTCTGTCTGTCTGTCTGTCTGTCTGCCACTCTGTCACAGTCTGCCAGTCTGCCACTCTGTCACAGTCTGCCAGTCTGCCAGTCTGCCACTCTGTCACAGTCTGCCAGTCTGCCACTCTGTCACAGTCTGCCAGTCTGCCAGTCTGTCACTGTCTGTCTGTCTGCCAGTCTGCCAGTCTGCCACAGTCTGTCTGTCTGCCAGTCTGCCAGTCTGCCACAGTCTGTCACAGTCTGTCACAGTCTGCCAGTCTGCCACTCTGTCACAGTCTGCCAGTCTGCCAGTCTGTCACAGTGCCAGTCTGCCAGTCTGCCAGTCTGCCACTCTGTCACAGTCTGCCAGTCTGCCAGTCTGCCATTATTCTCGAAACCGCTCATTGCTGCTTGCAGCTATATTGTATGTTTGTATTTGTGTTAGTAAATAAAAACCATCAAAGGCACAGGTCTGAGCAATAACTACTCGAATTCCTCCCAAACTCCTGGCCTAGTCAGAGGGCTGTAGCCAACCAGACGCATGAGTAGTTGCGCCTGGTTGGATTTCTGAACAACTACTTAAAATGGAAAAAAAGGAGATATTTCCTCGCGACCCATAAAAATATGTCCGTGACCCAAAGATGGGTCCCGACCCACTATTTGGGAAACAGTGGTGTAACCAGATGTAACAGCAATGTTGTGTGTTGTCTCTGCAGACGCTACCCACTCCACCACACCTCAGCCCACCTCAGCCATGGCTGACAACCCCCATCCAGGCTGCCATGACCATGTCACTGACCATGTGAGTTTGTTTCGCTATATTCGTAAATTCTTAAAAATAACGTTAAATACAATACAGTATTTTTGTTTTACCATTTTTGACAATATAATGACATGTCCAAATAGGGATGCCATGTTGAAAGTGGATGAAAAAGCTATAAAGGTATGTTTAAAAAGCTATAAATGTATGTTTAAAATGTGGGACCAACCAGACATGGCCTCGTGCCACCTCTTGTGATCTTTTGTGCCATACTGTAGTCCATTGAAGTCCAGGAAGTACTGACATTCACCTCTGTGATTATTTCACATGGGTGGAAAATGTATTAAAAATGAAAAATACAATACATTATGTCCTCAACTTAATTAAAACAGGATTTGGGTGCAAAATCTGTGAACTCACCCCTTTAAACTGTCATTGAGGGACTAGTCTCGCGTGGCCGGACTGTTGCCTCCAACAACTTTCAAATGTTTCTGGTCATACAGTCTGGGATTCGGTACCTCTGATAAAATATTATGCGGATTTGAAGCCTCCTCCCCACTTCCGTTTCGTCTTTACGGTCGCGCAAATGTATCCTAATATAAATCAAAATCAAATAAGCATATATAGCATGATGCTAAGCAGAAATGGAAATTTAAGAATAAAATGTAAAAATATTTTTGGATATATTTTCGTGAACGGAAGTGTCGCCATCACGAGATCAGCAACTTGCTGATCCCGTGATGGTGGCTTTGAAACTGTCCTTGTGAAATGTCATATTTTCCCTCATCAGACAGCAACATTATTCAAATGTTAACTCGCCTTCGGAGTTTTTGTGCAGTATATTTGTCTGATTATGTAAATCTCCCTCTGGATGTTGCCGTTGCACCTCAGGAGGACTTCGTCAATTCACCTGAACGAACCTCACTGGATGCTGAGATGTTTGAGAGACCCAGCCATGCCAAAAAGGTGTTAAAGGGCTTGAACAGGCTGCGCCTCAACAGTACCTTGTGTGACTTGATCCTGTGCTGTGAGGGACAGGAGTTCCCCTGCCATCGTTACGTACTGGCCTCCTTCAGCCCTTACTTTGAGGTAAATACACACAACATTTATTGACCTGCTGCTGAATTTAATGTCATTCAAGGGAATGACATTAAATTCTGCCTTTGGCTTTCATGTGAACAGAAGATCATTTAATTGTTGACACAATGTAATTAGGAAACCAGTGGTTCTCAATTTTGGGTCCCGGGTCCTTGACGAGTTGCAGGTCTGTAACTCAGAGACTGTACAAATGGAACCAAATGGACCCATTACTGGTTCATTTGGTTCCATTTGTACAGTCTCTGAGTCAAAATTACACTATGTGTCAGCGTCGATTGGGGTCCCAGAGATGAATTAAAAAGAATGTATCAAATGGCGGGTCCGTGGCCTAATGGATATCAAACTGGGATTCCTTTAAAGCAGGGGTTCTCAAACCACAACCCCATATTATGAGGGATTTTTTTTTGGCGCACGGTAACGCTACATCGCCATCTAAATTTTACTCCGCGAGGGTACAGATGGTACCAAATGTGGACCCGTGGTCCTGTACCCTCTCGCTTTCGGACTAACAAAAACAGCCAAAATGGCTCTTTTAAGCAACCCGCTCATATTGCACATAATTCCTAAGTAAATCGTTTATGAACAGAGCTAAAGAAGTTTGTGTGACTTAGCAAGCATGGATATAGAAACCTAGATACCTCATTGGCCGCTGCAGTTCATTGGAGCGACCTGTATCTCGGCCGCCATATTAGAAGGGGCACGCTTCTTGACTCCTGGCCAATCACAGTGTGTCTTTTCTGGGACATGTCAGAATCTAGTATGAAAATATCCCGTTGTATTTTTATGGAACTAGATTCTGACAAGTCTCAGAAAAGATGTGCTGTGATTGGCCAGTAGTCAGGAAGCGTTCCCCTATAATATGGTGGCCGCGATGCAGATGCCCCAGAGTCGGAGGAGGCGTCTACCTTTATATGTCTATGCTCAGCAAGGGCTTGTCTTGTTGCGGCTTGTTCTGGTTCTGGTCTCACATTTTTTCCCCCTTTTTTTTTTTACCGTTACTTGATAAAAAAACAAAAACATTTTGCGGTTGCCACTGCGCGACCCCAACGGCACCTTCCTGCGACCCCACTTTGGGTCGCTACCCATAGTTTGAGAACCGCTGCTAGCAGGGACGTGCTGGCCACTGGGAAATTTGGGACAATTCCAGAACGGCCGCGCCATTCCAGGCTGACCAGGCCGCCAAGACAGGGCAAACGGCCGGTGTGCCACCCAAATCCTGTTTCTGCTCAACATTATAACAGGGCCTTTTATTTATAAAGTATATATTCTTACCGGTATCAAGAAGACTCACCTCAAAACCAACTCACCTCAGAGGTAGGAATACTCACCCCGGAAGACTCACCTAAGAGGTAGGAATACTCACCCCCAAGATTTTCGGGGGGTAGGAACACTCACCCCATGACCTGAGAAAACTCACCTCGGAAGACTCACCTCAGAGGTAGGAATACTCACCCCAATGTTTAAAAAAAGGTAAAAAGGTAGATCTACCGGCTTGTGAGCTTTCCATTTTCACAGAATGCTTTCATAATGTGAGCTTTCCATTTTCACAGAATGCTTTCATAATGATGTTTAATCCATATCTGGATTAATCCATATCTGGATTAAATTCTTTCTTTGAAGGTATAGAATTAATAAAGTGCTTTAAATAGTGCTTTAAATACAAGGTAGATTTCATCAGAAAAGGTAAAAAGGTAGATCTACCGGCTTGTGAGCTTTCCATTTTCACAGAATGAATGATAGCATGGTCATTTGCTATGTGTCTCCAGCTCCACACCTTGCCCCATACACCTATTAGATATCAAACAATGAATCATTAAGTGGAATGGGATATTAGTGTTAAGTGGTCAACCCCCCTCCTCCCCTTCACTCCTGTGCCCCCATCAAACAAACAAACAAACAAAGGTAGGAACCCAGAGAAATGAACATTCCAATGTCAATTTATGTTGTTAAATTACATTTAGCTAATTAAAGTGCTTTAAATACAAGGTAGATTTCATCAGAAAAGTGAACATTCCAATGTGTATAATGCAAACAAATACTTACTTAACAAAGAAAAATGAAGAAAAACTCCAGTGAAGGTAAAACACAGGTATAATGTTTTGTTTTCTGTGTGAACACATTTGTGAGAAAAGCTTTTGGTAAGCATTATTGAACTTTAGTTACTTTAGTTACTATTAGATATACATTTCACTATTGTAAGCATTATTGAACTTTAGTTACTATTAGATATACATTTCACTATAGTAAGCATTATTGAACTTTAGTTACTATTAGATATACATTTCATTGTATATATACATATCATTGAACAACATAATTTGGTAATTCTATACCTTCAAAGACAGAATTTAATCCAGTATGGATTAAACGTGTCTCATTATGAAAGCATTCTGTGAAAAAGGAAAGCTCACAAGCCGGTAGATGTGCCTTTTTTAAACATACAGACTTGGTGTAGAGGGGAAAGGTTAAACCCACCCACAAAACAAAAACTCACTGTACATTACACCATTGAGTTTTTCTGGGTGAGTTTTCCTACCCCGGGGTGAGTGTTCCTACCCCCGGGGTGAGTGTTCCGAGGTGAGTTTTCTCAGGTCCTGAGGTGAGTTTACCCACCCCCCGGGGTGACTGTTCCTACCCCCGAGGTGAGTATTCCTTTTTCAGTTGAGGTGAGTTTGTCTTGAGGTGAGTCTTCTTGTATTCTATTTTACCACTATAGTAGCATGAATGTTTAGCAAAATGTCATCCCAAATCATACTTATTGAGCATTGGAACACACATTTTATATAATTTTGAATATGTCCATAATGATTTCACGTACTATATTCACATATATAATCTCAGTTTATCAGTTTTTAGAACATCTTATGGGGACAGAGCATAGAGTTAAAATCTAATATAATAATAAAATATAATATAAGGGACAGACAGAGCCCTCTATGTCTCGTCCGTCAGACTGCAGATGGACTCTTCAGATATCTTCCCAAATCTCGCGAGAGTGTGTTGCTGATAGAGAAAGGTCGATAACAAAGTTGATTTTATCCTCATTTGTGTCTCTAAAATAAGCCATTTTAGTGTGAAAATCATATCAATCATGTACATATTGTGTGTCTTGTGACGATCGGGTCCAATATTTAGTTCAGTAACCATGGGCTAAAGAATGGTTCAGAAGCTGTGTTCACGTTCACTCTCCCATTGGAATCAATAGACTCCAACCTGTTTCCTGTCTCCTAAAAAGGCATCCACCTACATCATGCAGATACAGGAAGTAAACCGGAGATGGTGACTCATGCTATTTCCCTCTCTTGGGGTTGAACCACCTGTCAGCCATCTGACGTCACAATTACTGCTTCAGCAGTGAGCTTACGTCATCGGCCCATAGTTTAAAAGGAGATCCCTTTAGCATTAATTTGAGTTCCAGCAGATGTCGATCAGAGTAAAATTATATTATAATAATAATTCCTATTCAGTTTGATTCCATCACTTGTAACTTTAAGACCAGACATTTTGCAGAAGTTTAGACTTCTCAGAATTTCAGATGAAAATGAATTCATTCAAGATGAGATGTTTGAAGGTGGTTCTGATAGTTTTATGTCTACAGAAGATCGGATGTCAAGACAGAAGCGCTCAGGACCACAACATGATCCGTCACCATGAAGCCCTGCAGAAGAGGGCCGCCTCTTTTGAAGACAGCATTCTGAAGTTGAACTCCCAAGCTCATGGAAGGGACTTTAACTTGATGGAGGAGAGGGACTCCAAGCTGTTTTCTCCACATCCCATGGTTGAAGTGTCAGGAGGAGATGAGGCGCCCAATGCCTCTCACGTGGGAAGCGGTGCCCCTGTGACTGATGGACGTTTTGAGCAACACAACACCTCGCAGAAGAATGGCTCCTTCAATGAAATGTACCATAAAACAAAATTGAATTTATTTCGAATGAATATGGCTCACCAAGCTGTCCAGGCCCGCTATGACACAATAGTGTCAACCTGTCCAGCTAATACCCACTGGGCAGGTCACTGGTGGCGATGGGGCAAGTCGTGTATACTCGTAATAAGTTACATTAAAGCACCATATGATACCTGCCTTTGGTATTGTAAATGGACTAACGTGTTACCTACTGTTTTTAAACAAAGTCTGTTTGACTTGCCAAAGGAGGAAAGAATGGAACTTGTGGGATTTCTCACATCATATTATCGAGAATCATTTGAGCACCATGGCCAGTGTTTAAATGCTGTCACCGGAGAGACATACCCTTGTCTTTCTGGTTACTGGTGGATTGATAGTGATGATCATGTGGGGGAGGTCGGAAAAATATTGCATGTTTCTTGTCATGCATATGATAATTATGATGCATCTTATTATACTGCGTCCATGGTGGAGAAGAATAAAACGTTTGAGGCTAGGTCAATCTGTCAGAGGGTTGAAATTGAAATGATGTGATGGGCCTATTTGCCATGGTTCACCCCTGAATAGCTTCGTTGGAACCTCTCCCTAGCGCTCAAGAAAATCTAACCGACGGGTTTAAACAAGCGTTTACATGGCTTTTTAGTCAGCCTGTGGCCATGTTTTCCCAATGCAATCTTACGGGAGCAGTACTGCGCATGCGGACGGGGGTTGGCTGGCCACAGGCTGACTAAATAAGCGATTTAAACGCTTGTTTGAACCCGTCCCTTAGATTTTCTTGACCACTAAAAGTTAAAATATCCGAGAGCAGGGAAGAATACTTTAACTTTTTGGATAAGATGTGCGGGAAAAATATTCGTCGGTGTCCCCCCCCCCCATGTGGATGAAACGGCGCTCACTGTGCTAGTAGAGAACTGTTTGTGAAACACAGATAATCTTCCAAAGATGCCGAAAAGAAAAACTTATTTTAGTGAGCAATGGAGCAAGGAACTGGAGTTCATTAAAAAAAGTCGCATTTACAAATTCTCTCAGTGTGGAGACCCACACTGATTATATAAAGGACAATGAGCTTCCTTATCCTTTCTCTATAGCCACTGATGCTTCCAACTAAGGCCACTACAAAGTGCTTTCCCATCATGCTGAGATATTTGCATTTTGAGAAAGGTGTGCAGAAGAATGACCTTCTGAACTTCTATCGTGATAGTGATGATGGAGATTCATCTGATAGGAAGTACTTGAGAAAAAAGTACATATATATCTTTTATTGATGAAACAGGTGGTACAGAGAAACAAAGGTTGGTTATCAATATTAACATATCACCATGATACTTTTTTTTTAAACTTTTAGTCATGACGAGACACAGACATTCAGACAAGACTGAAATTGACCAAGAACAACAAAAAACTAAAACAAAAACAAACAACAAAACAAAATCGAAAACAGACAAAAAGAAAGTAGATTAAAAAATAACCAAGATACAATGGGGCGGAGTATCTGAGGTGCTCCGAGGAGTATTTCTTTAGGATCAGTCTGGGTCAAGGGATGTGAGGGTGTTTATGAATGTGATAAGCGGTTGCCATCTATCATAAAAAGGGACAATTGAGCCTCTTAGAGAGTACTTTACCTTTTCCGATGATAGAAATGACATTAAGTCAGGGGATGGTGGGCTTGGGCTTTTCCAGTGCAGGAGGATACGGGCTATGAGTGAGGCAAAGGCTGCGACGTCTAATTCCTTCCTGGAAAAACCAGCAGGTGTGAGGGGCACCCCAAAGATGGCTACCAAAGGACATGGATCTAGGTTGATATTTAGGGCTTTGCCTAGCGTGTCGAAGAAACAAGACCAGAACTCAGCCATCTTGGGACAGGAGAAGAACATATGGGTATGGTTGGCAGGTGACAAGCCACACCTGTCACAGGTGTCACTCATCCCTGGGAAAAGGTTGCTAAGTCTGTCATTTGTAAAATGAACCCTGTGCAGGATCTTGACCTGAATTAGATTTAGGCGAGCACATGAGGGTGTATTATTGACACTAAAGACTGCCTCTTCCCACTGTTCATCTGCCAAGTCCAGCTCAAGCTCCACTTCCCATTTACCTCTAACCCCTGCAAGCGAGAACACTTTCAGTGATGATATAAGATCATATAGGATCGAGATCCCGCCTTGTGCCTTGGGAAGAGACTAAGAGAGAGTATCTTGTTAACCACTGAGCCTGTTGGGGACTGAGGAAAAAGTATAAAGTGGGTACGAGCGTAGTCGCGGGCCTGAAAGTAACGGAACAGATGAGACTGGGGTAAATTAAACTTAGCACGGAGAAGTCACCCTCTCTTGCTCCATAAGTTAAAAGCTGTGTCTGACCTGGAAGGTTTAAATAGGTGATTATTTCAGATCGGGCTGTGCGGCGAGGAGGCATGATGACCACTTCTTTGGATTTGCTGTAAACACCAAGCTGCGTCAGCTGACTCCAGACCAGACCAGGACGTGTGATGCTGACTTCACTACATCCTATGAGAGGGCTAGGAAGTACTTGAGAGATAGGTATGACTTTGATGACAGCAGCCTTCATAGCAAAATCTCCAAATTGGATCTGTCAAGTGATGTTCCCTTTGAAGAGTTCAGTCAAATGGTGGGACAGCAGTGTCCAGGCCTGCAATTTGAAAGACATCAACATGGATGAGGAGTATGGTACTGTGAAGCAGGGACGTGCTGGCCACTGGGAAATTTGGGACAATTCCCAAACGGCCGCTCCATTCCAGGCCGAACCAGGTGGGGTTTTTTTTACGTTTTTTTTTTCTCCACTTTTTGGGTCTGGGCGGCCCACAAATGAAAAATAACTCATGTAATTGGCCCACCGGCTTGTCTCTCATCTGAAATGCTTGAGTGGCACCGGCCCAAATTACCTTCAGTATTTATCATTATTGTACATTTTTCATTGTATATTTTTATTATAAATAAAAATTGTATATTTTTATTATAAATAAAAATTGTATATTTTTATTATAAATTAAAAAAAAATTATAAATAAAAATATACCGCTCATCGTTGCCTTTGGCCGCGCACCATACGGGCCTCTCTATCTGAGATTCCCAGGCTGAATTAGGGGCCCAGCACGTCCCTGGCTGCTAGCTATGAACACTCCAAGCCAACCATTCACCTTTTCAACTTGACAGACCATGTTTACATCTGGCATGAAGGAGTCCACACAGGAAAGGGTGACCATCAGCGGAGTGGAACCTCAGACCATTGGTTTGTTGGTGAGCTACGCCTACACAAGAAAGGTGTCCATCTGTGCGGCAAATGTGCAGGTAATTATCATCATTAAACCTGATTCATTGTCTCCGTTTTTGTCCTACATGACCTCGGTGCTTAATAAACATTTTTGTTCATTTGGCCTAGGCTCTGCTGGCAGCATCAAACTTGTGGGACTTCACGGCTGTTCGAGAGGCCTGCTGTGGCTACATGTATCGTCACATGGACACAAACAACTGTGTGGGGATTTACTGCTTCGCTGACGCGCACTCCTGTAAAAAGTTGGCCGAACTTAGCATGGATTACATCTTAGAACACTTCAGTGTCGTCTACATGCAGGTCAGTGATTGAGGGATCATAAGTTTGTTTGTCTATTGTTGGCTGAGCTCTATCTCCTATAACGTTGTTTTTATTACCATCACTCAAACTTTTAACCACCACAACTCACCCAGACCTGGGTTGAAACTTTCAGCGATTAATTGCGAACGCAGCGCGCGCAAGTGGAGCTTACTATAAAACCGTGCTCGGCTTGTGAGTGTCTCTGTCTCTCTGTGTGCAGTATGTGTGCACTGCCTGTGTGCAGCCAAGTAAATGAAAGGTCTTTGAAAACTGAACACACCTGTCAAGGTTGCGCTTAAGCCCGCCCCTTCCCCCGGAAGCCACGCCCCGGAGAAGGCTCCTAAATACTCCCCATTGAAACCCCATGTTAAATGAATAGTGCCCGAATCGCTCCCAAACTTTTTCTACCCCCCCTAAGTGGGGGTCTACGAACAAATACTTCGGCCTCGGATATTGGCTCCGCCCCCCGGAAATGGGTGAAACAGGCACTTTTCACTTCCCCGGAAATGGGTGAAACAGGCACTTCAAACATTTTGTTGAATTGTTCAAAAACATTAAAAAAAATTGTTTTGGGGAATTTGTATTTTTCTAAGATGCTCCTTTAAACGCAGATTATTTTATTTATTTATTTTTTTTTGTTACTTTTTTTTAAAATCTTTTTTTTCATTATTATTTTTTTGTTTTGCGTTCGCTTCCCGCGTTCGCGCGTCTTACTTGTATTAATAAGCTACATACAGTCCACTTCACTGAACAAACCATCTATCACCAAAGAGAACTTCAGAGGAGTATGAAGTGTGGGAACCTAATCTATCAGCTAATCCAGTGCCCCCCCCCCCCCTCCACACACACAAACACACACACACACACACACACACACACACACACACACACACACACACACTCACACTCACACTCACACTCTTGTGTTTTTCAAACATATTACACAGTCACTGCCAGGTATTAATTAATTAATTAATCGAAAAACTTCCAGCGTTTTTTAGCTTATTTTGACGATCCACAGAGAGCCACGGAAGCCACGATGTGAACTCTGATGTAAACAAAGGCTGTCTGGGGGGAGGGTCTCGTTTATCCACCGGAACAAACCTTTTTTTACCACGATCGTCCATGTTGTTGTAATTTGTTGTAAAAATTTAATATGGCTCGTTTTCACCATAAAGAGAAAATGTGTTTTTCTTCATCTCTTCAACATAGGAGTGGACGGAGGTTAATCTTTTTTGGATGACGTCACATCCGTCCATTCCTTCTCTCGCAGTCAAGGGATCATTAACAAGTTGCTCCTTTTTTTTTAAATTACGTAGATCTACGTCAATGGCAGTGAATGTGTTACTGGCACTTAAGCCCTATACTTGAATACGTGAATACACAAAATAGCCAATCTCTCGGCTGTTTTTTAATCCTGAAATTCTTTAGAACTGAAACGGTGAGCTAATCTACTGTATTTATTTCTATCCCTAGGAAGAGTTCCTCTCTCTCTCTATGGAAACACTGAAAAAGATTCTCGCCAGTGACTATCTCAACGTGCTCAAGGAGGACATGGCGTTTGAGGCTGCCATGTTATGGTTAGACAAGGATCCTACCCGCAGGAGGAGATTTGAAAAGGTCAGTTATCTCTTAGAAAAGCCTCTGCAGACCAAACTGAGTTGTGCTGACTATGCTCTGTTGTGCGGAGTCCAACAAAGAGTCCCTAGGGCTCTATGCTAGTGTATTTTCTGTTTTCACCCTACACTAAATATAATAGCAGATCGACAACATTAGAATGTGTCGCTCTGTGAAACGTAAGCTTGTTGATCTTCTATTATCTGCAAAAGTTTTTTTAAATGATTAAAGGTTGCTCCTGCATACACAGACACTCTCTCTCTCTCTCACACACACACACACACACACACACTTGCTCTCTGCCTCGCTCAATATTTGGGCGGTGTAGCCGCCCCTATAAGTGGGTTTGGGACACCTCATTAGTACACCCTTCGCTGTACTGTGATTGGCTCATACATTAGTACACGCCTAGCTGTACTGTGATTGGCTGACTCTATTCAGCACTGTGATTGGCTAGCGAGACACATGATGAAATTAATAACCTATAAATAGGACTATACACTTAAAAGAAAAACACTTTTTTTTAAAGTGAGCTTCCATCACTGTGATGACCACTGTGATGACCACACCGCCCACTTCACACTGGGTGTGATTTTTGAGTGGTGCCAACCACTCCTATATCTGACTTTGTCCGTGTGTCCGTATGTATGTATGTCCAATAAACAAACATTGATGACAACATCAATACGGGGCTCATCAAAGGCACCACTCTCTTCACACAGGGTGTGATTTTTTTCTGTCTTGGTTTATGCTTCACTGCTTTCCCAATTTATTTTTCTGATTTGCGCTTGGCAAATGTGAGAGAGCGCCCACACACACACGCGCACACACAGACACACACACACACACACACACACACACACACACACACACACACACACACACACACACACACTCGTGTTCTGATTCTCTCAGGCTGAACAAGGCCAACCATTGGGGCTGGAGGGTCAGATGATACAACTCCGACGCAGTCACTTCACTAGCATCGACGTCTACACACACCAAATGTACTACAAACAATTTCTGGCCACAGACGCTTATCGACGGCCTGACATTGGTGTGTTGAGTCACGTTGCCAGACTATCCGAGGTCTCTGTCACCCGATACGTCTGGGGTCGTTTTTATTATTACGTATTATTATTAGTTGCTAGAACAGCAGTGCCCGCTGTCCAAAACATGCTTGACATGATCTTCCCGTATACATGGTACTTGCTGGTACTATGAAATGCATAATTATTGCATAATGTTGACTAGTAAATAACTAGGGTTCTGTGTGCTCTTTAAGGTGCTAAAGCAGATCCGTCTGCCTCTCATCAGCCCGTCCTACCTCCACACTGTGAATGAGTCCCTGGAAGTGCTGAAGGAACAGAAGGGCTGCCAGAGGTTCATCTCTAAGGCCAAGAAACAAGCCAAGACCCGGAGCAAGAACCGGGCCAAGCCCTGTGTTACGACACGCCCAGGCAGGACATCAGGTACCCTGCCTCACACAATTGTATTTTTACTTAAGTAAAAGTTTTAATACCCCTATTGTAGAAATAGTCTGTTAAAAGTACAAGTCCGGTTTCAACATTTTCTTAAAGTAAAGGTACAAAAGTATTAGCATGAAAATGTACTTAAAAGTGAAAGTACTCATTATGCAGAAGGTCCCATTGCACAAGTTTACAAATGGATAAAATAGATTAAAATCCTTTTGAAAATAGCAGATCTACAAGCTCACAATTGAGCTTGTAGATCGGCTATTTTTTATTTGCTAAAGTATATAGGTCTGAAGTGGTTTTGTAATAATAATCTAAATCTACAAAGTAACAAGTAAGTAAAGTTTTCAAATAATTATAGTGGAGTAAAAGTACAATATTTGCCTTTGAGATGTAGTGGAGTAGAAGTAAAATGATTGGAAATACTTCAGTAAAGTAAAAGTACCTCAAAATTGTACTTGTGTACAGTACTTGATTACATATACTTTCCACCACTGCATGCATGCATGCATATTGCAACTAATGGTGGTGCAAAATGAAAAAATACATCAAGGTTTTTTCTGGCTGTACAGAAACATACCTTGTTATAAAAAATATGGGTTTAGTTTGCTAAGAATTATTGCCTCCTGATTTCATTATTTCGATTTTGCATTTCAAGCTTTGATTTAGATTTTTGTACTTTTTCAGAAGTCAAAATGTATTAAGGTTTTTTGCTGGATACATTCAGTGACTGCTAATTTGGGCTACCAGAACATTTCTCCTGGCGACTGTACGAGCCTGGTGCTGTGTTTATGTTCTATTTCTATTTAGTAATAACCACTTCAGCCCTTTGTCTTATTACTAATACGCAAACATATGAAATCTACAAGCTTAAATGTGTTGCAATGTGACGTGTAGTGTGAGCTTGTAGATCTACAAGCTCTGGCTATTTTGGACATAGTTGACAATCTTCGTGGTTAACTCATTGACACGTGATTTAGGACCGCACTGGGGATTTGAGGAAACTACACCCCGGTAGTGGTGGGAAAAACTGTTCATTTCAGTGAACGAACGATTTAGTTCACGTTCATGGCAATGATTCGTTCAAAATGATTCGTTGACGTGAGCTCGTTCAGTAGCGCTATTTTCTAGTGAAAAACACCATCGTGGGAGCGTTTTTTTTACATTGCGCATACAGCCCGACGGAGGGGATGGGGGCATGAAAGATAACGTAAACGTAACAGTTTCAGAAAGTGAACGAGCTCGTTCACGTTCTCGTCAAAGAACTAGTTCTTTTGAACGAATCGATCATGACTGACACATCACTAGCCCCCGGACAGCCGCTGGAAACTGCAAACTGTACAGGAAAATAGGGCATGTGAGAGCATGGCCATTCAATTATCCTATGCATTATTTTATAATCTAATACTATAGATTGATATTTCGCGATATGTGTGGAGTGGAATGAAGAGTAGTAGTTCTTCTTTTTTTTTAAAGTGTCCTGACTGCATGGTATAACATACAGCCAGGCCCACCTATATACACTATGCTCTAATTATATAAAATAACTAATTATAAAATAACTAGAGGTCCGGGCACGGGGCTCTAGTGAGGGCTCGCTTATTTTGGGGTTCCAAAATCGTGGGATAAAAAATTCCCAAAAAAATGTTTTAGAAAAAATGTTTTAATTTTTTTATTTAAAGGTAGGTTAAGTGATATTTTTGGGTTAAAACAAAAAGTATTTTGTTAAAAGGTTAAAGCACTATATTCTGATAGTAATCATTTCTATATAGTGTTTGTTCAGTAACAGGAGTCTCCCCTTCTCTCCAGCTCTTTAATGAACAGAAAATACATTTTCCGGTACGTGTCAAAATCTCAGCCAATCAGGAGAAAGTACCCATTTTTAAGCTTCATTTTTATAGTGTTCCATTTCCAATTTTGCCTGCTCATTTCTTAGTGTCATCACTCCCAATTTCACTTGTTTAATCTATATCCTGATTGAGTTCTCTATCCTGATTGGATAAAATTGGAAATGAAACTGAAACTGTTTTATAAAGAGCTGGAAAGAGAAGGAGACTCCTTTTACTGAACAAACACCCTATAGCAATGAGTACTATCAGAATATAGAGCTATTTAACACTTATTTTAACCAAGGAAAATCACTTACCCTACCTTTTAAAAAAAACTAAAACAAAAAACATGGGGGACCCCCGCAAACATAGAACAAAACAAAGAAAACACAGAACAAAACAAAGAAAAAAGTGTATAAAATACACAATAAAAAACAGTGGCAAAAAACACTGGCATAAAATGAATGGCTAAAACAATACATAACAGGCAGTGAGGCAGTGAGCAAAACAGTAAAGACATGTATAACAACACAGAGATTTAGAAGAGAAAAAATCAACTAAAAGTGTGAAGAAATATGTTCTAATTGGTTGTGGGTGTAGCTGTAAATAGGGTATAAGTATAAATAGGTAATGTAAATACCCTGTGTGTAGCTATTGCTTTATGTGTCTGCTGAATGTGGTGTATGATGAAGGAAGGGAGAAGTAGCAAGCGGCTATGATTAGCTCTGTGTTTTTTTATGAAGCTGGTTGCTTGTTGCTTGTGCACAATCTGTCAACACTGATCTCTGGCAACACTGATCTCCCGCACGTGGAGGCGTGCCCGTGGGCGTGTTGTTGCTATATCCCCAAAATTGCTATTCTGCCCACACACATCCGCAATGCGGGTGCAGTACGTTAGTACGACAGCGCATTCCTCCGACAGCGCAGCGCTCCGACGTTTCAATACTAAACCCGAACCAAACCCGCACCCTAACCCTAACCGCACGCGGATGCCACATAGTCGGAGAAAAGGTCTGTCGGATTAACGCATGCCTCCCCCGCAATGCAATGCTCCACTGTACACAATGCTCCACTTTACACACGTCAGTTTTATTCATCGATTATGCAGGAAATAATTAACTGATTACAAAAGTGTGTCAAGTTCTGTGGTGCCTTTGAGTTAGCCCTACATGGGCATGATGAAAGTGAAGACTCAGCAAATCCTGGTGTTTTTAGAGGGTTGGTGGATTTTGTAGCATCACTAGATGCAGTTTTACAACAGCACCTGCAGGCTGCTACTGTGTTTAAGGGAACATCTAAGACAGTACAGAATTAAACTCCTTGACTGTATGCTCTCAGTTTTGAGAGAACGCATCATAGAAGAAATCCAGAGTGCAGACTTTGTCGCCATACAGGCTGATGAAACAACTGATGTTTCCACTCAAAATCAACTGGTTATTGTTTTCCGCTACAAAGCCCATGTAGTGCAAGAGAGATTTTTTGAATTTGTACCTCTCCAGAGTGCCACAGCTGAGTCCATCTCCACAGCACTTCTGGCTAGGTTGAGCTCCATTC
This sequence comes from Gymnoscopelus microlampas, assembly GCF_963454915.1. Classification (NCBI taxonomy): domain Eukaryota; kingdom Metazoa; phylum Chordata; class Actinopteri; order Myctophiformes; family Myctophidae; genus Gymnoscopelus; species Gymnoscopelus microlampas. The sequence goes on along the minus strand of NC_139941.1, from coordinate 6,180,130 downwards.
TCCCTGATGACCAGAAGAAGAAGCTCATCGCCCAGACATATGATGGTGCAAGTGTGATGAGAGGAGCCACAGGTGGTGTGAATAAGAAGGTGCAAGATATCGTCAGCCTGACGTGCACGTTCTCTACGTTGCCTGTAGTACCACTGGCGCCCGTTGGCAGTAAAGGAAAAAAAAGTTTTCCTTGGGCCCTCTTTCTCCAAAGAAAGACCTACGTTGGTGAAAGTACTTGAGTAAATGTACTTAATTACCAATAGCCGACCGCCGATCCACGGTCTGTGACAAAATGAACCCAGCCATTCCCTAACACACACACACACAAATAATATAGCACTGCACAGTGCAGTATGGGTCGAAACTCACGTTTTGTAGACAATCATTGTTTTTGTCTAGTTTGTGGACTAGTTTGTGTCTTTTGGCTAGATGCTAATGCTCCACGTTAGCGATGTTGCCAGGTTTTGTGAGAGAAATAAGCAACCAGGTCTATGAAAACAAGCCCAAAAGAATCGACTAGGCCACGTCACATGAAAATAGCAGATCTACAATATATATTTGAGAATCACTGGTTTAAATAATAATTGGCCCAAATAAGCAACTACACTTTAGAAACAAGCCCAAATAAAACCGCAACCACCAAAGTTTGTTTACAAGCAACTTTACAGAAAAATAAGCCCAAAGTCGCTTATAATAAGCGGACATGGCAACGCTTTTAGCGACATTTAAAGGCTCGCAACTGCCATCTAGTGGAATAATAGCTCAACGTGATAATTCCTACGGATTTAACGTCAGCGACCTTGCGTCCATAAAGAACGCAAGACATCCCTCACCCCCTGATGCACGTTAAAGACCCATCTAGGGACTTTGAACGGCCCTTAAGAGAACCAATGTTCTGGATAGAGTGGTGGCACACAGACTGCCAAGAGCAAGCACAGTAAGATGGAACTTCCACAGCCATACTGTGAACACTGTGTTTGAGCACAAAGATGACCTCCTCCAGTGTTTTGAAACCATTAGGGACTCAGGTGAATTTGATCCTATCACTGTGTGAGAAGCTGGAGGGTTTGTGAGGCTACTGGAGGATGATAAGTTCACCTTCTTCTTGGAACTGTTCCATCACATCATGCCTTAAGTGGACATTCTCTACAACCAGCTCCAGAAGAGGAACATTGACTCAGTCTTTGTCCAGAGAAGCATGCAGCAGTTCACAGAAAGTGCAAGAGATCAGGTATATGTATATGTATGTTGTATTACTGATACTGATGTCTATGATTCTTGAATAACTTAACTATGTGTAGGTAATAACATACCTGACAACTAAAGCTAAACATTTCTATTCCGGTTTTGTTTAGAGATTCCATCCCTACACTCTGTGGAGAACATAGCAGCGGTGTCTCAGCAGCAGCTTGGCAAGAAACGCCGCACACTGGGCCCAGATGAACTTCAGAGGATAGCTACAGAGGTGAGAAATATGCTGTTAGTCTTTTACAAAGTTTTTTTTGTAGTAGTGCTGTAATGTGCTTAAAGTAGGGCCAATATAATATAACAGTTTAGTTTTATAATACCGCTGTACTAATTTGCATTGTCCCTATCAATTGAATACATACATTGATAAAACGAAATAGTGTTTTTATTATTATATTGATATATTATACTGTATACTGTTTTCTTCTTTTCCTTCTTTTTAGGTGTGTGACACTATCTTGGGCCATGCAAAACAGAGGTTCTCCTTCACCAAGCACCTAATCAGTGCTACACTGCTGCAGGGTGACAATTTCCACCAGTACAGGAGCTGGTTCCCTGAAGTAGCACTGAACACTACCATGGAGGCCTACCCACTGCTGAACAAGAGACTATAGCTTGGTTGAAGATCCTCATCACAACTCTTATGACTACAGCTGAATCTGAGAGGTGCTTCTCAACACTGAAGAGAATCAAGACCTTCCTCAGAAACTCAATGTCAGAGGATCGTCTCAATGCATTGGCCATGCTCTCTATGGAGAAGAAACTTCTTGAAAGATCATTGAAAGATTTGCATCTCTCCAGGAGAGGAGGGCCAAATGTCTGTACAATAAGTAAAAGTTAAGCCATAAGGTGGCAAAGGTTTAGATTTCTTTAGCACTTATGAAGGCACTTTTTGTTTAGTTTTGGAAATGTTAAGCCACTAGGTAGCAAGGTCATATCATATGGCTTTGAGCCATTGCACCTTTTGATGGCACAGGTTAATTTGTTGCTTTTGTCTCAGGGTCAGGTTTCATTAACCCTTATGAAGGCACTTTTTTGTTGGTTTTGGAAATATTAAACCACAAGGTGGCTAAGTCATATGACTAACAATGATGAAAAAAATAAAAGCCTTCCACTGAATGTGATGATACCTTTGTGCATGTTAGCTTGATTTTTGAGAAAGAATTGCATCATAAGTAATTAATAATGAAGAATTAACATAACACAGTGTCAAATTAGCACCTGGACAAAAAATGACCAGCCGCCACTGCTGCTGTGAGAGAGAGAGAGATGTTTCATGCCATTGATATAATATATATATATATATACTATATTTGTGACACACAATGATATGCCATAGATTTAGTGCACTGAAATATGCACTTGAATGTAAACTTCACAGCTGCACTTGAGGGTAAAACTCTGTAAAAAAAAAAAAAAAGCACTTTGTCAGTGTTTTTGTTTTGTCATTTGTTTGAAACCAACTACTGTACATATGTCTGATGTCACTGAAGCCTCAGAAGAGATTTCTGCTTGAGAGAGTCTCCTTCACAAAAAGTCGTTTTTCACAGCTTTGTGTTCCCAGAGGTGTGTTTTTGGTGAAAACGAGCTATATTCAACTGCCGATAACGAAATTACGGAACATGCTAGAAATCCTGGGGAAAGTAGAGATTCTCCTCTTTCTTTTTAGATATTTGCTTCATGTTAGTCCTTGCACAAAATAGTCTGTGGATCTTGAAAGATTGGTAAAAATGCTCAAAAGTGCTGGCACTGGCTGCAGACTTTTCTGAAAAACTCTGGCAGTCAAAGATGACAAGCTTGTAGATCAGATCTGCTATTTTTGGCTAATCCCCTCAGAATATGGATGCTGGGGGGTTCAAGTGGTTAAATACATTTCATTCAGGGTTCTTTTTGTTACATGACACCCTCACTGGAGTCTGTCTTGGTGCATTGATAGCACATACCATATGATTGCTACAGGCCCGGGAATGGGATAAAATACTTTAGGAAGAGTTAATGAAAAATCTTCAAAATGAATTGTTAAAGGTGTTGTGAAATGAAAAATATGTTTTTCACACTTTTAGAGCATATCCGTGGTCATCATATGGGCATACCTAACAATAGAAAATGAAAAAAAAAAAACATTTTTGTGTATTTTTATATCTAAAGTCCCTAAAAAGCCAATCTTAATTACTTCCTGTAAACGAAAACGTGCTGTGTGATGACATAACGCAGCCTTCATGAATATAAATGAATCTTGATTACATGCACCTGTTTGATTCCCATAGCTGCACGTTCTTCAAACACAGCTGATTTTAATTACAGAGCTACTCCGTTTTTAATCTCATTGAAGATGAGTGTATTACTCATTTTAAACTTAATCTGCACACTAAAATATGTATCTGAAAACATTATAGGTTAGAAATAAGCCAGGTAGTAGCAAACGTGCTTCACTGGCCGTCTCTCTCTCTCACTTGTAAACAAACACTAGCCGTGTTGCGCACGGCTGAAGTGATTGAGATCCAACGTCCTGAAAGGATGGGACCTTCTGATTGGTTTAGAGTCGGTTGAGCCAAATATTTTTAATAGCAAGATACGCAATCTCCGGTTTACTTCCCGTTTCTGCGTGACGTAGGTGGACACCTTTTTAGGAGACAGGAAGCAAGTTGGAGTCTTGATTCCAATGGAAGAGTCAACGTGAACACAGCTTCTGAACCATTCCTTAGCTCCATGGATACTGAACTAAATATTGGACCCAATCATCACAAGCCACACAATATGTACAAGATTTTCATACTAAAATGGCTTTTTTTAGAGACACAAATTAGGAGAAAATGTATATATATATATATATATATATATATATATATATATATATATATATATATATATATATATATATATATATATATATATATATATATATATATATATAATTATAGTTATATATATATATATATATATATATATATAATTATAGTTATATATCTCTATTATATATGGTTAACATTGAGCAGAAACAGGAGCACATCTAGCATAAGACTGAATAATGTGTGTTTGTAGTGGGAATTTCATAGGTTTCTTAAAAGCATCTTTGCCAATAACAGTTTGCTTTCAAACATGTAAAGCATTTATTTTCTTTAATGAAGAAAATACACAAACACACATCCATATGACGTCAGCCAGGGAGAGGGGAGGGGGAGGGTGGTGGGATGGTCGGGGGAGAAGACAACCATGCCTACTTAGGAGACCATTTGTAGGATTTGTGTACCACTTCGCCTCTAGTGGCTCCAATGGAGAATGCGTATCTTCGTATATTAACAATCTTTGGTTGAGCCGACGTTTCAGACTGAACCTTCAAAATAAAATGACTGAAAATGTCACTGCAGTGCATCTTTAAACATGTGTAAACCTGATTTGGATTCTCTTTTTTTTACCCCCCTCCCCCCTTGTTGAAGTGATCGTGAGGATGGGAGGGCAAAATCCTAATCTCTACTGTAAAAAGATAAAGAGCTTTGATCTCCTGACCAACCAGTGGAAGAGTCTGGGATATCTGCCCTCCGACATTAATAGTAGTCCTTCTGTGGTGAAGTCGGGTGAGTAGAGGGCCTGTCACAATTATTACATAAATGGCAATTATTTGAGATAACCACAATTATTTTGTTTGCATAATCATCATGATCGTTTCCATGTTGAAACATGTTTATACAGTTTACAAAAATAGTGGAAATGGCAGATCTGTGCGACACGTTGAGAGCTTGTAGAACGTCTATTTCCACTATTTAAAAAAATAGTTTGAAAGTATCAGGGTCCCCACGGTCATGAAATTCCTGGAAATATTTTGAAATAAAAAAATAAATAATCCAGTACTGGAAAAGGTTTGGAATTGATCAAACTTCATCAAAGGTCCTGGAATTTATCAAGGGTCCTGGAAAAATATTTGGCTATGCATTGTTTTTAGCTGTTGATTTTTTTTAATACAAAAAAAACAGGCTGTGTAACACCCCATCCGCACTGCCAGCGATGCGACGTGACGCGACACGAGCGGGCGATGAAATCTCATTAAAATACTTGTTTTTGAATGAGACCGTCCCGCAAGCGACAACGAACCGTGCAACGATGTCGTCCACCCCTCCTATTTTCGCTCGCAGGCTCTATTTGAGCGAGGTTTCGCGGCTGTGCCCCACCCCCAAACACTTTTTATTGTTTTTTATTTATTTATTTTGCTACACTGCCTATCTTTGGGCATTGTACATAGGAGTAAGAGACACATTATTGCGCTGAATGATTGTTATATAGGCCTGGAAATTGGGCTAAATATTCTGAAAAGTTTTGGAAAAGTTTTGGAAATTCATTGCTAAAAATGTGTGGGGACCCTGAAGTATACAATTATTAAATATGTCATTGGTTCTTTATGTATTGAATTTATTTTATATTGTGAAAATAGCAGATCAAAAGCTCACGGCGAAGAATTGGGATTCTAGATTGGCTATTGTCACTATATTTAAAATGTATTTTTGTAATTTGGAGTCCCAAGAGTCCCTTCCTAGAAATGTGAGTCAAAAGTATAATATTTCCATTTGTATTGTAGCAGAGTGAAAGTAATGTGCTAGAGGGGAAAAAAAGAACAAAACTTGCAAATATACTTAAGTACAGGTTCAAGCAAATGTACTTAGTTACTGCCCACCATGGCCTGTAATGAATCTTACAGTTTTACCTCTGAATTTTTGCACTGCAAATTCAGTTGGGTGCAAGTGAATTTACAATTTAGGCATTGAGGTAGCTACAGAATATAGCCCACCTGGCAGCTTATGTCGCAGTACACTGGACCTGTGTTGGCTTGATCAGAATCAGAATGAACTTTATTGTCACATCACAGGTTTACAGGTCTAAAGATGTGAGACCTGTTCTTGTGCGACCTCCATCAATTTTATTGTTTTCTGATAGAAGAAAATCAAAAATATCTGTAAATATATGCACATAGCATAAACCAGCAGGTACTGTACGTACATGAGGTTGGACATTAGATGCGAGGTGGTGACACTTCGGTAGGTCCATATTGGCAGCAGGCATGTAATGTGTACATGAGATTAGACATTAAGGTGCAAAAAAAAAGAGTCAACAGTGACAAGTGAACCATCACAATAATATAGATAAGCATTCAAGTTGTGTTCAAATCTTTATTTCTTTGACAATCATCAATGCATAACTCGTTTTTATGATGCTCTTCTCCCACCATAGGCTCTACTGTGTGGCTGTCATACAAGCGGAACATGTGGCGCTATGACATTGCCTGTAACTCATGGTTGAAGATGGCTCCCATGAACCACTGTCACTCGAGTAAGATCGGCAAACTATGGCATTCAATTTAAAGTCATATACTGTGTCTAACCTTTTCAATTCAACAAAAGTTAGTCAGGTGCTGCTCCTTATTTCTAATCAACCTAATCACATTTGCAACTCAATGAATTTTTTTGTGCATGTCGTTTGGCATCATCAACCATGCCACTTAAGTCACTTAAAGGGTAAGACCACTTTGGTAGAGGTTTGGGTTGTGTAGTTACCTTGCCATGATGTAACTCCAAAGGTGGGCAAGAAATAAAAAATAATTGCTCCATTGATTAGAAATTGATAATTCAAAATATGCTCCTCATTGACTTACATTGTACGGTAAAACAGCTCTCAAAGTCACTCTTTTAGCACATAAATTAACCCAAACATAGCTGATTCAGACAATATGGAGCATCACCAAAGCCAGTACTGTTTGTTTTTTTAATAAAAATGTCAACTTCCTGTTGATTTTACTATTTGAAGATCTGGATCCGGATCCGCCGATCCAGTCCAGGTTTTCTACTTATTAAAAATGGCAAAATCAACAGGAAGTTGACATTTTTATTTAAAAAAAAAACAGTACTGGGTTTGGTGATGTTCTATATTGTCTGAATCAACTTTGTTTGCGTTCGTTTTTGTCCTAAAAGAGTGACTTTTTGAGAGCAGTTTTACCGTACAATGTAAGTAAATTAGGAGCATATTTTGAATTATCAATTTCTAATCAATGGAGCAATTATTTTTTATTTCTTGCCCACCTTTGGAGTTACATCATGGCAAGGTAACTACACAACCCAAACCTCTACCAAAGTGGTCTTGCCCTTTAAATCACCCTTTCACCCCCATTCTGATGCTTGATGTCTCCGCCAGGCCGAAGGCGTGGCCAAGACCATGTTTTGCACCCTGTGTAGCAAACCCAGCTGGACATGAAAGAGGTTTCATTTTGAACACCCTTTACGTCTGTGTATTGGTTAAAAAAATATTGAACCAATGAAAAGTATTGAAAAGCACAAAACTCATTCATCAAATTAAAAGTCATCAATAGTAGTATCAAAATTCATTTTCCCCTGGATTCCTTGGGTCATGACTTATCTCCCCATATAGGCCACGTACATTTGCATCTGGATAGATTTTCCGTAATTTAGAATTTTCTTCAAAACACTCTTTTTGCTCCATCTCAGACACAGATGTTGTCCTGATCTCACAAAAATTGGTACACATGATCTCTGGACCCTTTCGACAAACGTATATAACCAAAGTTTTGATAGTCCGTCCGTAATAGGCTTCCAAAGTTAGTGGGAGGGGCCGATTTTAGAAAGAATGGCAAAAATCATGAACGAAACGTCCAGTTAACACATTACCGCCAAAGAGGCATATATGCGTTCTATTAAATGCATCACTTGCCTTCCAAGAATGCATAAATAATAATAATGTTTATTGTCCCCAAGGGGAAAATTGTCTTCACAAGGTCTGTTCACAACAAAACAACATAACAACATGACAACAGAAACAACATATCACAAGACGAAGACATGAGGACCCCACTGTACACAGAAAACCCTCCTATGGACGGGGCAGTTGGTTTAATGCCGCGATGGCTGAGGGGACAAAACTCCTGCTAAAAAGAACCTTTTTCCACCTTAAGGTTCTGTATCTCCGACCAGATGGCATGGGGTCAAAGTAGCGATACAGGGGATGATCAGTGTCATTTGTTATTGAGAGTGCTAAGCGTGTGATGCGTTCTATTATCAAAATTCATGAGAATGAAAATTCCACAAGGGGCGCTCTAACACAGCTTTGAAATGATCCCTCGTCACTCAGAGAAGAAGTAGACGGATGTGACGTCACAAAAACACAATTTCCCAGAATTGCGCCTTTTTTGTTCAGCGGTGTGACCGTGTCATTCCCTGCAACCCCACTGCAACAATACACATTGAATGGTGCATGTCAAAACCATGCTTAATCCAGAACAAATTCTTAATGGAAAAGATGCAATGCAACTCACAGGTTTGGTATAGAGTTTTGTAACAGTTGTCCGTCTCAAGGTGCATTCATCCATCCAAATATGTCTAGAAGGTTAACATGTCTTTCACTTTGTCCGTGCGGTCCGTACTAAACGTTTCTCCTGCTCACGCTGAGCTAGAATTAAAGCCCCCCCTTTCTCGCAGCCGGCCGCCGGTGCACCCTGGCTTCCGCATTCCAGTGTGATTCCTTTTCCGGCTAGACCATTCAAAATAAAGGTTTTGCCGTCCCTGGGTCCGTTGCACCCTGTCCGTCCGTCCGTCCGTGTGTCCCCGTCCATCTGTGACCAGCTAATCTCCGGCACCGTTGGCCCGATCGCAGCGAAACTTTGCACGCACACTCCCTGGATGCCAGAGCAGAACCTCTGGCCCGAATTATAGCGCCACCAGGAGGCAGATTTTTGCAAAATACTTTTTCTCCTACAGATTTTGTTCAAACATCATGCAAATCGGTACACAGTATCTCTATATTAATGTGATCAAGACAGATCTGTGAAACTTTTCATATTCCATCCTGATTGGCTAACATTGGCTTCCAAAGTTTGCAGGAGTGGTCGCAGCGTGCGATTGCCGTGAAACTTTGCACACATATTCCCACTAGGCCCAGGAAGAAATTCCACCCATTTTTTTCCAAATCAGCCTCATGAAGGCACTATAAAAGGCAGATTTGCGTTTTTTTAGCTATAACTGCACCGATCACCGTGAAACTTTGCACGCACACTCTCTAGAGAACAAGGAAAAACCTCTGCCCTGCATTTTCACATCTGCCTTTTATAGCCACCAGGAGGCCCACTTTTGTAAAACTTGTTCTCCAAACACCACGCAAATCGATACACATTATCTCTACAGTCATCTGATTTGTCCTATTCCATTCTGATTGGCATCTAAAGTTTGCATGGGTGGCCCATTTGAATAAAATGCCTCCAATCATGAATGCAGGGTCCGATTGCCGTGAAACTTTTCACGCACATTCCCACTAGGCCGAGGAAGAAATGCCACCCTTTTCACATTGGCCTATTTTAGTGCCACCAGGAGGCAGAGTTTTGCAAAAAAAATATTATATAATTACTCCTACACATTTTGTCCAAACATCACGCAAATCGGTACACATTATGTCTATAGTCATGTGATCAAGTAGGATGTCTTTTTTCCCCTGCACAACCCCACATAGGCCTGGTGATGCTGGACAGTTATGTGTATGCAGTGAGTGGCATGGGGAAGGACTCCATGGAGCGCTACGACCCCAGTACCAACACCTGGCAGCTCATCAAGTGTGTCGGGTTGCGAAGTGTGTCGGGGTGGGATTCCTATCGGGATTCCATGCTGGATCGTGTGCCTCGTATGGTCGCACTAGATGGACTGCTCTATTTTATAGGTATGGAACACTTTGCATGTCGGACGTTTGGGTCTGCTGAAAAGTAATCAGGGTTAAATTTGCTAGAGGGGTGGATTCCATGCCTCTGCCAATACTAGTGTCTTTTCTGTTTTCTGTTATTGTGGGGAAAGCTTGTTGATCTGCTATTTTCAGCAAAAGCTTTCCCCACAATACAGATGCTGGGGTTTAAGTGGTTATTTGTTCTCTGTTATTTGTACAAATCTAACTCTGAGCATAATGGTTCACTGAAAACGTCCAAAGCCTTTGGTATCATTATGTGTTGTCCTTCTCCTGTTTACACTGGTGTGTGTGTGTGTGTGTGTGTGTGTGTGTGTGTGTGTGTGTGTGTGTGTGTGTGTGTGTGTGTGTGTGTGTGTGTGTGTATGGCGCTCGATCCGTGCCACGTCAAACCTTGACGCGTCACATGAACGCGTGAATTTTGTATTGCTCTGCACTGTACCGTCTGAACGTGTTATTTTTTTTCCCATTGACTTACAATGGGTACGCGACGCGACGGGGCGTGCATACGTGCACGCGTACCCTTCCCGCGTGCCCTACGCGGGTTACACGTTAACATGTAGTTTATGCGTTTTTTGCGAACGCACGCATCAACGCATGCATTATTTTTGGGTCACGCGACTACAGTAGGCGGGCAATGAGGGCCGCATGAAATCACACGTGAATATTGTTGATAAACAGCACCGTGCGTGCGTGTGTGTGCATGACAGATGACAGTCAAATAGACCATCATGGTGATTATGGCGTGTGTGTGTGTGTGCAGTGTTATCAAAGTAGACCGTCACACGTGATTGTTGTTGTTTCACAGCACCGTACGTGCGTGCGTGTGTGTCCATAATAATATGTGTGATAGCTCTCAGAAGGAGACTGTATTTTCCCCTCTAAGCCAGTGGTTCTCAAACTTTTTCATGTCAAGGACCCCCAAATTGACACATAATAGCCCGCGGACCCCCATTTGAAAAGATATGCCAGGGACCCCTATAAGAGAAGATTTTTACGGCTCTATAGCAGTGATTCTCAACCATTTTAATTTCAAGGACCCCCAGTTTGACATGCATTAGGCTACGGACCCCCATTTAATGGCATTTCCATCTCTGGGACCCCAATTAATATTGTAAAATCAATGTTAATCTAACTCTTTGAGAGTGTACAACTGGAACCAAATGGACCCGTTTTCCATTTGTACACTCTCAGAGTTACAAACCCATAAGGGTCCATTTGGTTCCTGTCCATCATTTAGCTGGGTACCCCCTGGAACCCCCTCAAGTACCCCTGGGGGTCCCCGGACCCCACTTTGAGAACCAACGCTCTAAGCTATGTAAAAAAATCTGTAATTGGATTCATTATGGAATAAGCTTTTGAAATGCCATATATACATATAATATAGATATCTATGTATATTTTTTTATATTTATTTAATTGTTCAATTAATATAGACCGATTTCTACACATTCCGAAACATGGATGCAGATCTAATGGTTTATTAAATGAATGTTTAGATAGCTTACCGACTAGACTTAATAAATGAGATTTGACAGGTGTCACTGTTCCCCGTGTGTATTTTAATTACGTGAATAAATATCACTTTCTACTAGTTTGATATCCTCTATTAGTACGGTGGTACGATAACAATGAATGCCATATAGGGCTTCTCCAGTAAATAAATCTCTTAAAAAAAAACGTATTTGAGTCATAGGAATGAGCCTTTGAAATCCAAACGAACATGTTGGATAGGAAATGTCCAGCAGGTGTCACTGTTGCAAAGTTCATGTGGATCAAATCCTATAACTTGTTCTATCGTTCAAAGGTTTTAGACCACTTTTTTTAACCAATTTTCAATTATTTAAAATAAAACATCCGCATCGACACCCATGATAAAATCTTTTCCATGGTTTACTTAAGGTTAGAACTGTACCGTACCATTTAATCTAGACTGTGCCCAAAATGAAATTAACACACATTTTGCATATCCTTAATGTCATTTTATTTCAATATCAGACACATGGTGTAGATATTCTACACCATGTATGACATGGTCACCATAGGTGACATAAGTACAGGTCACATTCAACATAGAACGCCAGGTTACAGATATCGACACGGCCCCAGATCTCCTGAACGTACACCGGCGGTCTTGGAACGAGCCAAGATACAAAGTTTCCTGGAGCATCTTTCTTTTCTATAGGAGCTTCCCTCTTTTCTTCTAGAAAAGGTGTCTAACTGCGGACGGCTTGTCTTGGAAAACACATAGAAACATTGACGATGATATCATCTTCTATCTCAAAGTGCTCTCAGAAATGGCAAAAAGTTTCTTGTCTGTCGTATGTGTCTGTACCTTGTCAAACATTGTCTGTCAGCCTTACATTTTTTTGAACACTGATAAACGGCAGATTGCATGAACTGTTTTTTTAAGAGGGATCCCCTTGCAACATCAAAACTGGGCTAAAACCTACAGAAACATTGACGATGATATCATCTTCTATCTCAAAGTGCTCTCAGAAATGGCAAAAAGTTTCTTGTCTGTCGTATGTGTCTGTACCTTGTCAAACATTGTCTGTCAGCCTTACATTTTTTTGAACACTGATAAACGGCAGATTGCATGAACTGTTTTTTTAAGAGGGATCCCCTTGCAACATCAAAACTGGGCTAAAACCTACAGAAACATTGACGATGATATCATCTTCTATCTCAAAGTGCTCTCAGAAATGGCAAAAAGTTTCTTGTCTGTCGTATGTGTCTGTACCTTGTCAAACATTGTCTGTCAGCCTTACATTTTTTTGAACACTGATAAACGGCAGATTGCATGAACTGTTTTTTTAAGAGGGATCCCCTTGCAACATCAAAACTGGGCTAAAACCTACAGAACACCGACAATAAAACTAATTAAAACGGTTAACATCGGGAGTCAGTTTGAGAACTAAAAAAGAAAAACAAAAAAGAAAAACAGCAAAGACAATAAAAAAGTAGCATCACAAACAATGTGACATTTTGACACACAACGCAGGCACGAATATACAAAGCATAACATTATTAGTTAGTAGGCCGTCCCACCTGTCTGACAAGAGACCCGAGACCCTTTCCCATGGAGGAACCAGCACAGGAGTTTCCCAGCTCTAACAGTAGACCTCTCTATAACCTCTTCAGAACACAATTTAAAATTAAATTAAAACAAATAATAAGCTGACTGATTCAGTCTCAAGCTTGGCCAAAATATGGCGCTTGGACAATGCCAGAAATCATGTATTCGCTAAAGTCTTCATAAACAGGATGTAGAGGCAATCTAAGAACTAGGCCACACGTGTTAGCCTCTGGAAAGATCCTTTTCTTCCCATCCAGTGGGTCATGCAGGAAGTGCAGTGCTGGTCGTGGGGTGAACCCGAGAGGTGGTATATTTTCTGCGCCAGTTGCGAAACGTAGAACATCCTCCAGAGACACTGTTACTGGCTCCTCCATGTCAACCTGATGTAGGACTGCTTCCTCAGCTGTAAGATAAAGATGTGATGTATTAGTGAACTGAAGTGCCCAAGATTATAGTAAAGGTCATACAAAGTGGCACTTAGACATTTCATGAAGCATTACTGCATCATTGATTGTGAATTATGTTTATCAGTAGCCCTTTTTCAACTGCAGTAACCAAAGTGTGACGCATACCCTCAACATCAGAGAGCCAGTCCCAGAAAAAAGCGACTGCTAGCTCCTCTGCATGTCTTCGGGAGCTCCCTGCCACTGAATACTGTACTCGGAAGAGGTTCTTCACGGATGCCGCATCAAGCGGTGCCGGGGGGCCTCCAACGAAGAGTGTCTCTAGGGCAGCACTTTTTGCCAGTGCCTGGAGCACACCCAGGTCCTCCATGCCGTCACGCACCCTTAAAGAATTAGATAAGGTAATATCAGTCATTTGCTCTCATGAATACATGGGCATACAACCCAAGTGTCTACTTAGTTGTAAAAGTATTAAATTGCAACCTAACTACAGTCTATGGAAATGTTATGTATGGCTTTGTGCTACTGGATTTCTCTATTGCAGGTAAACACTGAACATTAACAAATAGCTACAAAAATCTTAACAGAATCAATGTGTCAATTCATGTTACACAGGCACCAGTGCATACACTTACTGTTGTAGAGGCAAATGCAGTCTGCCATTGAGGTAGAACTCCAGTGCCGAGTGGACCAGCTCGTCACGGTCAGCCAGTTTTCGGATGACTATTCCCAGACCACCAATATGGGATAGTTTTGCCTCCTCCACGGCAGCATGGACCTCCTCCAATGTTTCTGCTTGCTCTATCTGTAAGAAATCCAACAAGGTATTTTGAGAACTAATGTAACATTTCAATATTATGATGGCTCCTTGCAATGGAAGAGAAACATTGTAATCCCATAAACAAAGTTAGCCATAGCCTTGTGAAACTTAATGTCCTCTGACCACAAAGTAAAAGCAGGGTTATAAACAACTTTGACATTATACAGCTCTTAATGTACGATGCAATCAACTTGGTGTTCCTCTCCAGAGGTTCCTCAAGACTGCATAGACAACCTAAATACGCTTTTCATCAGGTAACATACCAACGTGAATCAGGCTTTTGACGTCAAGCGAGCATTGTTGATCCCTGACCGACAACAGCCTTTGCCTGTCTCACAAAGACTGACCTGTCAGCAGGTAGGCCAATCCATGAGTTTCTTATAGAGCAAATGAACTAAATAAATTGCCACATGACATCTTCCCTAGTTTTATTTTTATGAAATGTGTAGTATACTTCCCTCTGTCTTCTATAAAACAATGTTTTAGTAGAAATGGTGGTAGAAAATGCATTATGAAACTTGCCTTCTCCAAGCCAGCTTTCAGGTCAGCATCATGCAACTCAGACAAGTGAACAGGTGGAGTTGGCCGTCCAGTTAGCTGGCAAAGTAGTCGCCGGGAGAACACATAGGGCCCCACTTCCCCATGGACAAGGCACACCGATAACATGGAGCCTATGGCTCTGTAGTTTCCCCTTGCTAGTGCTGAAACGGGAATAGATTTTTAGTTTTGGCAGGATAAAAGTGAAGGTACACTATTTTTTATATATACACACACCCCAATTATTTCCTTTGTTATCATAGGACCGCAATGGACAGAAGCCCCCAGTGCTTGTTGTCTTAACCTTTTAGTATATCTACTGTATATGTTAGTACCTTGCCGAAATATTTGCTATAGTTAAGTATACAGTCTAATTTCTAAACCGTTTACTTCTGTCAATGCACACATTTCTCAATTGACAGTGTATCTGCTGCCAAGTTCAGCCTACTGACTGTATATAAATGTATTTCTTATTTGTTTCAAGGTGTGTCCATGTGTACATACCAACTGCGTCCAGGTTTAGACTCTTGCTCCCTGATGAAGAACCCACGAAGAACCGAGAGTTGATCAGTGCCTTCATGAGTAAGTTGATGAACTCTCTTGTTGGCCCACCAGTGTCAACCGCCCCTTCCCCCTGATCACAGGTGTCCACAAACACTACATTTAGCTGCATCTTGGGGTTGAATTTCGCCCTTTTAAAGGCTCTGAAAGCACTCCCCAAGACGTCAGCTCTGACAATATTGATATTGTTTGCAGGTGGTGCCGGGGAGATCTCATCAACCTGTGTTTTCAGTGTCCTCAGGGTGTCTGCGAGTTCTTGGGGCTCTGTGGGAGGAGCTGGAGCAGGGAGAGAAGGAGGAGGCGATGCTGGTGGTGAAGATGCTGCCAGTGGAGTTGACTCAATAGATGCTTGTGGAGAAGATGGAGGATCCGAGCTGGCTGACGCTGCATGAAGACCATCGGGTGAATTCTGAAATGGGATAGATAGTTTTTGGGAATTGATCAACCGGGACTCTACAGCAGGGGTCGGCAACTTTTTTGACATGAAGTGCCACGTTTTCTTTTTCTTGATAGTCAGTGTGCCATAACATTAAGTTTAATTACAGGGTTCCCACACATTTTTATCAATGAACTCCAAAACTTCTCCAGAACCTTTAACCCAATTTCTAGGCCTATATAACAATCATTCAGCACAATAACAACATAATTCACATGTTGCTCTCAAAAGTTATGTTTCACTGCACAGGGTTGGTGTCACGTGCCTAAGAACTACGCATCACGCCTTAGCAAGTTGTGAGCTTGTAGAGCTGTTCTTTTTGTCATGTCCAGTATACAGATCCTCATCAGAAAATTAGAATAGTGTAAAAGTTCATTTTCTTAAACATTATTGAAAAAGTGAAACTTTCATATATTCTAAATTCATTGCACATACAGTGAAATATTCAAAACCTGTTTTTGTTTTAATCTTTATGGCATACAGCTAATGAAAATCAAAAATCTGTATCACAAAGAATTAGAATATTACCTTACACAAGACCACGCAAAGATAATAATTATATTACAGAAATGTCAACCATTTGAAAGGTATGTTAATGTATGGACTCAATACTTGGTCTGGAATACTTTTGAACAAAATACTTCATCAATGGGGCACTTTGTGCTTCCGTAAATTGACAAGATTCATTTAGATGCTGATTTCCTATTCCAGCAGCACTTCGCACCTGCCCACGGTGCCAAAACTACTATTAACTGGTGCACTGACCATGGCATTACTGTGCTTGTTTGACCAGCCAACTGGCCTGACCTGAAGCCCATAGATAATCTGTTTTGTATTGTCAAGAAGAAGATCAGAGACAACAGATCCAACCACAAAGATGAGCTAAAGGCTGCTATCAAAGCAAACCTGGGCTTCCAGAACACCTCGACAGTACCACAGGCTCATCACCTCAATGCCATGCCCCATTGATAAAGTAATTTCTTCAAAAGTATACCAGAGAAGTATTGAGTCCATAAATTAACATACCTTTCAAATGGTTGACATCTCTGTAATATAATTATTATTTTTGCGTGGTCTTGTGTAATATTCAATTTTTTTGAGGTACAGATTTTTGATTTTCATTAGCTGTATGCCATAAAAATCTAGATTAAAACAAAAACAGGTTTTGAATATTTCACTGTATGAATATCGAATATATGCAAGTTTAACTTTTAGAATGTTATTAAAGAAAATGAACTTTTACACGATATCAAAAATTTCTGACGAGGATCTGTACATTAGTCTGCAATCACACAACCCGTTTCGGCGAAAGACTAGATATTTCTTGTAATGTTATACATGTTTTGGAAAAATAGCCAAAAACATTGCATAGCCAAATATTCTTTCCTGGACCCTTGATAAATTCTAATTTCAAAATAATTCCAGAAATGTCATGACGGTGGCGACCCTGTAATTATGACACCACATCAAAATGTAATATTTCAAAATTATTTCGATTGTCATGACAACCTTATTTTTTTTCTTATTCTTATGAATATTTTCTTCACATTAATGATTAGACTCAGCTCATTAGAGCAATAACCCACCTATCTCCCAGACTACCTCCCCAATGTGAGTTGGGAGTTTGAATGAGTGTTTAGTTTTGTGCAAGGGGATATAATTTAACAGACTAAACTTTTAATCTTAAAAGAAAAAACCTCTCACATGTTATGCCAGTGATCACCCTCCCCTGTGCCAATGTTGGCACCCGTGCCTAAGGTTGGCTACCCCTGCTCTACAGCACAAAGTTAACATTCTGGACTGTTAGAAAAAGCGCTACAGAATACTGATGTCTAATAGTACTGAGTTTAATAATGTCATTCACTGAAACCTTAACTCCAAATACACAAATTGTCATTAATTAATTAAAGTAAACATACGTTGTTGTCAATCCACTGCACACACAACGTTGTTGGCAGGATTAAGCCACAGTCCTGTAAGCTTCCAACTTGGGCACTGTGGAGACGCAAGACTGGTGATGTGGAAGTCAGGAGGAATGACTCCGTTCCATCCAAAACTGCTCCCGCGTAGGACATCAGACTCTGTAAATGAAGAACAAGAGTACACTGATGAAACAGCTACTTTATGTTAGCAGATCAAATACCAGACCCTCAACGTCTGATATATTTTTTAAATCATGTCTTGTTAGTGATTCTTCCTATGCTGTACTAGCTTTTAGCACCTGGATATAAAGTACATAATAACACATCGCGATTCATAGAGGTCATATTGTTGAAAGGAGTTAGCATATTATTCATATTCTTTGACACCATGTGAGGCCTTTAATTTGAAAGCCATTTACTGAAACTACATTGCTCCAAAAGGGGATACATTTATTTTCTGCATCTCCGACAGTATGAGCTCAGAATGCATGTATGGACACTCAATATTTGGCTTATCATAAAGTTTGCCTTCATTTAAATAGTAATGACATGCGTCACTAACAATATTTTGGCCAATTATCATAGCATACAACTGTCCTGTGCAATGTGACATGAAAGTTTCGATCAAATAACATCATGAGGTTTTCCGTCATTTTGGGGCCAACGTCATTACAAAGAGTATGGTGATATTGATTACAGCATATTTTAGATACCTGTATAGGGCTATCGAGCCCAAATGTGGTTCTACGAAGGCTCCCATTTGCATAGCGGAACTGGAATGGTGTGCCACTGCCATCATTGGTTTGGTTAGCCATTTCTGCCATTCTCCTCCTGACAACCTATAAAGTTTGACACGGATTTCAATAGATCATTGCAGAGGCAGATAAGTCAATTTGTGAATAATGTCATCCAATTATGAAATGTAGATTAAGGGTATGATTAATGAATGTGTATCAAGTTAGAATTCAAGGTTTTGGAATAAATGCATTAACATGTGTGAACATAAATGCTTTGTGGCTCTTCAATTACACAAGTACTTACAGTCAGACGCCTAGTCTCAGCCTCCTCTGCGATTCTTGCTGCCTGGAGAGATTCTGCCTCACGCCTTCTCTCTGTGGCTGCTGACAGTCTGGCAGCTTCTTCCTGAACACGTGTCTATAAGCATATATTAAAAAAAGTGAATGAAAAACTGTGTGTGTGTTTATATTAAAAACACTGAATGTTTGAGGTTCAATACCCTCTCTCTGTCAATTGCCAAGCTGCGGCTATACTCAGAGTCTTGCTCTGAGATGAGCATACGCCGCTGTTGTAGATCGTCCTGAAATCATAATTGAATAAACATTATTAAACCGACCACACTAGAATAGATATGTTTAATTTACACCCAGCAAGCACAATCTTTAATGTAGGTCATTTCTAGATTACAAAGAAAGAAAATGTAGGCGATTTTCATCGATTGACACGATTCAACTATGCTTTTGTATAGTCATAGCATATACATCTAAACAGTGCCACCAAGAGCATAAATTATTTAAGGATACAGATGATCAGCCAACACCTAGCATGTACCTCCAAAAACGTTTACCAAAAGTATTTTTCAACATGTTGAGATTCAAACAGATTGTCCTGCGCTTACCATTACGCGATCATCCTCATGGCTTTGGTTATCGTCCCCCCCACCGGTCGGGATCTCCACGGTGACCTATAAAATAACAGAGACAGATTGGGTGTTAGTAAATTAATCCGAAGAAGTCCTACTGTAACATTAACAAGCAAATGTAATTATCATGATCTGTCCAGTAACATAAGTCGATTTTCAGCAACTACACATTGATGTATGGATTCTAGTTGTATGGATTCTAGTCTTACCAAGTGGTCAACTGAAAGTGGGCTGTGGCTTTCCTCATCACACAGGTCAATGAGGTCATCCTACAAGACCCACACAGATAGTGTCATTGAACAGGACAGTACATTTATTTCATGTGCAGCAGCTCTGACATGCAGATAGAATGATATGCAGAACTTGACGTGCAGTTAACACCGACTGTAATCAGTCATCTGTGAAACACAATGGCTGCACCAAAGTTACAATAATTTTATCTTAGAGTGATTTGCAGCGATACATAGGACACGATTCAACTATGCTTTTGTATAAACAGAACATATCTAAACAGTGCCACCATGACCTAAAAAGACTCGACCAAAAGGAATTTGCAATAACATGTTCAGAGTAACAAACAAATTGTGCTGCAGTCCTTATTACTCACATCAGGCCCCCTTTCATTGTCCCCCCAGTTCTGCATCTCTGTAGGTACATTATCAACCTCGTCACCCGATTGATCTTCAGGCTACAAATGACAGAAAAAGATTGTGCCACAGAATAAAAGCCAATGATTTTAATAAATGAGGATGTCATCTTTGAAACACAGGAGCTGCACCTCACTGTTTCTTTTGTACATAATGTAGTGATCGATAATGAATGTTTTTGGGTGATTATTATGTTGATGAATTGAATACCTAGGACCCCAATGGAAACAAGACCGCAATTACTTTTTTGGTGCCATCCTTTTAGACTAAGTGTTGTACTTGTACAGTTTTACATTCCAGTCTAATAAAATATTCAATCAAACTCACTACTGTATCAGCTGACGAATCACAGACAGAATCATCTTGGTCCATATCCGTCTCTGTGCTTTCCTGTATGAACATAGAGATTAGAGCATAAATCAAGAGAATAAAAGCCAATGATTTTACTACATGAGGCTGACATGAACTACAGATCTTGACATTAAACTGTAATCTCAGTCATCTGTGAAACACAGCAGCTGCACCGTAATCACTATCCCACAGATCAAACTCACTATCGTCTCAGCTGAAGAATCACAGCCAGAACCACCTAGGTCCACATCTGTTTCCATGCTTTCCTGTATGTACACAAATAGAGATTAGGGCATAAATCAAAAGACAGTATGAAAGCTACGTTTAAATAATTGTGCTTAAGTGACATGCAGATTGATGGGCAGACATCGTTTCGTGCACCAACACCATCAGCAGTAGTTTGTGATGTCTTACAGAATCAGAGTCCACATCAGTCGCATTTTCAACATCAGCCGCATTTTCAGGATGATCTGGATGAGTTAGTTTATCCTGTGGAGGGAGCACAAAGACGACAACCTCAGCTTCAATTGATATTCAAGTTAAATTATTCTGGCAATTCTTTTTCCATAATCTGATGGATGGACATGGCATGTAACATACTGTACCTTGGGTAGAATGTATATGGCGGATCGCTTGTTTTTTGTCAACGTCCGCAGTCCCATGGGCGTCCACAGATCCCTCCTGATGACGTTAACATTCTTGCGGCCGTCCACGGTGCAGAGGTCGAACCGCCCATCCCCGACCATGGGGAAGTTGCTTCTTAAAGCCGTCATAAAATCAGACTGGTCTAGACTCAGTAAGACTGTGATCTTCTGGACTTTCAAGGCTGGAAAGTGAAACCACAGTCAAAGGGTTAGTTTCAGTGCATCCTTTAGTTGTAGAGGTAATGTGTGTGTGTGTGTGTGTGTGTGTGTGTGTGTGTGTGGAAAGATTACAATACCGTGCTTATGAGAGTAGACTTTCAGACCCGGGTCCAGCAGCACTCCCACTCGAAGTTGGACTGTGTTGCTGTTAAAACATACATAATTACCGTGTTAAACAGCTATTTGACTCCTTTGTCAACCGCAAACAAGACTGTTCGGATCAACAAATGCAGAAAAAACAAAGACTTCTACAACACAGCAGCATGTTTGAGTCAGAAATCAATAGGGTCATTTTGTCTGCTTTTCATAGGTTAGTTACCAGCCAGCTGACTTGGCCACAGCAAATATTGAATGCTAAAGGGATCAAGGTCCCATGTTCATATTCATGCCAATGCAACATCATAATGTTCACTAATCTATTGGAATTAAAAAGCTCTAAAGAAAATTTAAAAAATTTCTACCATGCCCACTGACTACATTGTGTACGTACAGAGACAGTGCAGCAGGTGGTGTCTCCCATATCTCCTCTGTGTGCGCAGGTGAGCTGTACGAAAACAGACAGAAATATAATTCAACATTTTAAAGACTTTCCAATTCTGGCACTGACTAAAGCACACAAATAAAAAAAAGAATGTACCCAGTTCCGCAGGACACCACATGCACATCCAAAAACTGCAGCGGGATTTGCTGCTGGCACTTGAGGCACAACTCCTTGACAACCTAAGTGGAACAGAAGTTTTATAAAACAGTCAATCAAAGTCAAATGATTAAATGATCAAACAGGTTTAGGGTCAATACAGTAAGTAATCATTCCTTTTCGGTGTGTGTGTTTGTATGAGACTCAGTGCACTAGAAAGAAACTTTGGGAGACAACATTAAGAATTGAGTGTATACTACAATTTTAGCCCAATTGTGACCAGAATTTAAATTATTGTTCATCATTGACATTTCTTATTTTTATATGAAGTCATTATGTCATTATGACGAGCTCCAGGTGTGAACAGTCTCTTGTGAACCGGACTCGTTTTTTCCCAAGACCTCGTCCTTTCAGCCATTGAGATTCCACTGGTGTCGGCTTGGTCTTCTGTCCTGGCTGACTGAGGCAACAGAAGTCGTGTTCCCATGGAACAGCTATTGGGCTGCGAGCTGCAAGGGCTTGCAGCCTTCGGTTCCTGCGGGCGGGCTCGAACAGTCTGGACAGACTGGCTTGGGTTGTACTCGAGCTTGGCTGCTGATTCCTTAACAACCCAGCAATTTCTCCAAGTACGTTGGCTGCCTGCATTTCTGGAAGAGAGAGAGACATATTAGGGCGCTGTACTAAAATAAATAAATAAACCGTGATTTCTCTGGATTGGCTGGACAAACCGGTTTACTTTCTTTTCTCCGTGACCAGTGTCTGTCTGGTCAATCCAAAATTGGAGCAATAAAAATAAACTCGACCTCAACAGATCGTGAAAAGGAATGTAACAAAGTAAATAGCCTGGCAGAGAAACCAGAATGTCAATTTTCACTCCTGCCAGGTAATGAGTTAACGCTTTTCAGTAATTTGACATGCATTTAATCATAACCAATACCTTATTTTAGTCAGATTGCAACTTAAATTTGATTTGAATTACGTTCCTGCCAAGTGGGTGTGCTGTTTTTATTTTATTTACATTGAACTTGAACCGAACTGTGTGTGTAAAGGTGTCAAGAAACACATCTCACAAAGTTTTGAAATACCCTAGTGGAATCTGCCACAGCTGCTGAAAGTTGGGGTACCATTGACTTTACTATGCAGGATAATAAATACATTTGCTTTGACTAAAATGTCATGGGTCAAACTAGGAGTTTTAGCAGATTCTGAATCCATTGCAAGCATTTGTCTGTCACCATAAACAGACCTCTGGCTAAAAATGGCCCCAGAGAAGAAATGGTTTATGGTGACTTGAAAAAGTGGCTATGGACGTTTTTAGCCAATATCCATGCAAAACTCCTGTCTGACCCCAGGGGGATCCCCACACAATTTATTTTTTTGGGGGGGGGTCCCCAGATGACAGTTTAGTGACAATTTAAGGACTTTTAAAATAAAATAATAAAAAGCAAATGAAAAAAGCACATCCAAAGTAATCAACATACTACTAAAACCTGGTCAAACATTGGCCAAATAATATAAGAGGTAAAGATTGTGAAAATAGCCGATCTACAAGCTCACGACGCCTCACGGTGCGAGGTGTTGTGAGCTTGTAGATCTGCTATTATCACAGTATTTATATCTGTGGAAGCGAGTCAAACTAAATGTAATGCCTACAATTCCAGGTGCTTGTCAGGATGGGGGTCCCCAGTTCAAATATGATTATTTTGGAGGGTTGGGCCTGAAATGGTTGAGAACCACTGCCTAAAGTATCATTCATAGTCGGACGTAAGGATACGTAACGAGCGCTGGCGCTCCTTACGTTGTCGTTTTTGTCTCCCCCTCCGTCAATTGCGGCTCCAGTATTTCCGTCCGTTCAGTCGACATTCACCGTCAGCCCGACGGACGTTTACTACGTTTTGCCCGTAGTACCACTGGGCTACAATGCTAGTTTCATAGCATTGTAACCTGTAGCCAGATTTTGTGAGAGAAATAAGTAACCAGGTCTATGAAAACAAGCCCAAAAGAATCGACTAGGCCACACATGAACAGTGGTGGAAAAAGTACTCAAATGTTTTACTTAAGTAAAAGTATCACTACTTAAAGTACCAAAAGTAAAAGTACAAAAATGTTTGAAAATAGCCGATCTACAAGCTCACAATGCGACGCGTTGTGTGAGCTTGTAGATCGGCCTATGTATAAAATAGGGCTAAAGTGGTTAATGTATGTTTCATAATATCATCATTTATATCTGAAAAGTAACTAGTAACTAAAGTTTTCAAATAATTGTAGTGGAGTAAAAGTACAATATTTGCCTCTGAGATGTAGAGTAAAAGTAAAAGTATTGGAAATTGGAAATACTCAAGTAAAGTACAATTACCTCTTTACACCACTGCATATGAAAATAGCAGATCTACAATATATATTTGAGAATCACTGGTTTAAATAATAATTGGCCCAAATAAGCAACTACACTTTAGAAACAAGCCCAAATAAAACCACAACCACCAATAAAAAATTGCTTGTTTGTTTACAAGCAACTATACAGAAGAATAAGCCCAAAGTCGCTTATAATAAGCAGACATGGCAACGTTGGGTACGTGCAATCTCTCTCTCCTAAATAACTATGCATGGTCCGTAAAGAACGGACGGAATCCCTCACCCCGTGACGGACGTTTCAGACCCATCTAGGGACTATGAACGGGCCTTTAGGGAAACAGACTTTCAATCTTTGTGAGATGCGTTTCTCCTTTACAAACAAATGGTACGGAGATGTAATTGTATGGAATTTATTCCCAGATTTCATATTATTCTGATAATATTCCCCGACTGAAGGATATGTTTGTGCTTGGACTACAGCAAACGTGTTGTTACAATGGGTTGATACGAACAGAGCATGTGTGATAGAATGAATCAAAAAATGGAAGCAAGCAGCTGTCTGGGAGGTCCACAAAAGTCTGAGCAGATATCATTTTTACCCTCGAGTGTTATAATCTGCACTAGCTTTTTCAAAGAGCCATTTTTATTTGTTATTCGTCGTTTAATGCAATGCAAGTTAGAAAACCGCACAGCACAACGGTAATCGACTGTAAACAACTGTTATCCGTTCTTATTGTTGACACAATAAGTATAACTTCGTGAATTCATTATTACGTTTTTAAAAAAAGGTAGTCTTCCAATACGGCCAATTATTTATAGGCCTACCAAGTTTAGTCACTCAGTCGATGACTAGTGATGGCAAATGGAAAAGAGATTCAAGTGGCATTCAGGAATGGAAACAAAATGCATTTTTTGCATACAGTGTAGTAAATAAACATTATTGCATCGAACCATACATACCTGCTGAAGTTTCTCTTCGGCTCCGACGTGTGTATTTTTACTTTTAAAGTGTTTCTTCTTAGTTTCTTGATATGTTTGTCTTCCCCTGTATGATAGAGCACTGGAACACGAACCTGTCTGCAATCTGCAATGCGGTGTGTGGGCGTGTTCATATGATACAAAGCTGAGATTCTGCGTGCTGATTGGTTCGGAGTCAATTGACACGCTTGCGCAGTAACATACCGGCTTGAATTTAGGCGCGGTTTGTCCAATTGAACAATTTCAAACCCATTTCAGCCGTTAGAGAAACAAGCACTGACCCAAGGTCAGTTTGGCTTGTCAAGCTTTTTAATGTAGCCTAATGACACCACATCGGAATGTGAATTATATGCAAGGTATAATTAGCATATAGATGTGAGAGTTTGTTTTGTTTTTTTGCACATTTTTGATATAAGCCTCTCTCTCCAAAACAATACACATATAGGCTGTCAGTTAGTTATATAATCATATTCGAATTTCATTGCTTTATTATTTATAATATTCAAATATATTGGAATATTATAGATAATATATAATTATAAAAAATATATATAAAATATATTTTATATAATATATAATGATATAAAATAATATTATACATTATGATGGATGGTTTGCAGCTTCTTTTATGACTTCTGACACAGAGTTCAGCCTGTCAATCAGTGGGATTGGGACAGCTGTGAGCAGACACATCAAAGGGCTGGGCTCTTTGTTAATTAATGGCTGAGACCTGAGACTGTGAGAAGGGATAAAAAAACAGTTTGAAAAGGAAATAATCATATATGTCCTTGACAGTCAGTAACCAATGCTGCAGTTTGAATTCTGTACACACGCACACATGGAGCAAAAATAATAATAATAATAATCAAAACAAATATTAATTATAACAAATAAAACTTAAATAAATACATTTTACTTTTTTTTACATATCGAATTTCATTCATATAATTACATTTGTTCTGACAGCCCTACAGTGTGACAATGTTGTTAAGCGTGCATAAACATAAAATAAAACCATTGTATGTTTCCTATGCTGTGCTATAAAGCATGCATGATATGAAATATATTCAGGTTTTGGCCTTATAAAGTCTGCATATTGAAGTTGTGTGCTTCTAATCTAAATACGAAAAATTACAATTACATTTGTACTGTACATTCAGCACAACAGCAAATAAATATGAATATGTTAGCCATTACCACTAGTGCCTGGAGTAGAAAGCTATTTATAAATGAATATGCATTGTCTCTTCCCTAGGAACAGTGAGCAGTGAGACAAGTATACAGCTACTGTGTAGGCTACTTGTCAAAGTACACTAATAGGAAGCAGTGATGCAGTTAAAAGGTGCATTTTTGGTTGATAGCTCTTTACACTCCCACATTGCAATTGACAACTTTTTCTCTGTGACAAGGGAACTCTAATTTGTGGATAGGAGGTAGACTAGAGAAATCAGAAACTGCACTGCAAATATAGGACTCAGAAATCAGTTTTTCTTTAGAATATTGATCCAGTGGTATGACATGATAGATACTGTCTACAATTAAATAGGCCTACATTCAATTGTGTATCAATACTGATGTGTATATATCAATCCCTGTCCACACATAAACGCAGACACGCATTGATCAACTGCAAGTTTCACTTTTAAATCAGATTTTACATTTATTTTATATATGAGGGGCCAAATACATTTTTAATCACATGTTAAGGCCCACTACTGAAATAGCTGCATTATCTTAATAGCATACGTGAACAAAAATAAACGAAAACAACATTATTAGGGCGCAACTGCTGCGCAAACAGATGAGTTTTACTTCATCAATTCATTCCATGGGCAGCCGGAACGGTCGTCCAGAAACACCCCACCCCACACACCTTTTGAGCGGGCCATGCGCGGCCTCTCCATGGTCGCTGGATTTTGACCCGGGGCGATTGTGTTTTGGGACGACAGACTCCACATTAAACCCATGTGCGCACCGTGCGCTCCTCGGCGCAGAAAGAGGGTTTTTGTCACAGTGAATGAGTTACAGCATGTTTCAAAGCTTATCATAATAATACAACAAAAACGTGACATTCGGCATAATGAGTAGGCTAGCCTATACTTTAAGTAGCCTATATTTTGATGCCAATACTTTTGTACTTTTGCCATAAATGAGCTTGCCTTGTTTCATAGACTAGTGTTGCTGTCTCTCTCTCCATTTATTTTTATAATGACCGTGAGCGGAATTTATGTATTATTATTTACTATTACAATGGCCATGTGCGAATGCGCGATGACGTCATCGTACCTACATGAGAAATGTGACAAGTAGTATAGGCTTGTCACGGTAAGTTTTACGTGTCTGGTACCAATACAAAAAAAATTAACTGGTCTGGACTTGTATATCTGCTACTTTCACATGATCCAGTGGTATGACATGATAGATACTGTCTAAAATTAAATAGGCCTACATTGAAATGTGTATCAATACTGATGTGTATCAATCCCTGTCAGGAAAGATCCCTATAAGGAAAGATTTTGAGTGCTTTTTACAACACTGGCGACTGGTGTTGTGATCAAAAAAATACATACTCCCGAACAGTAAGTGGCGCTATGCACCCAAGTCGTAAACGCTGGTCAGCAGGCAGGAAGTGAAAAGAGCTTTTAAAAATATGCATCCATTGAATCATTGTGCTAATGTGCTTCGGAGAAGCTGAGCTGAAACAGCCAGAGAAACGTGGCCATCATCCAACAATGGCAAGCAGGTAAGATTGATTTATTTGTAATACAAAGACAAATTAATTCCGTGACTTAATAATGTTAAGTTTTAATATTAGGTCATTAAGTGGCTGATAGTCGGTGGTATTTTCGTGTTTAATGTTATTTGTTTGGGGAATTTGGTCAATGTAATGGTGCTATGAACTTTATTGATATGGAATGGAATTGTCAAATACAATCCTATGCGAAATTACTTTTTGGTGCTGTTTTGTTAGCTAGTTCTCAAATAATCAAGGCCCCAGAACCACGTTAGAACGTAGCCCTGCTGTTTTTTCCGCGAGTATTTTACAAATCCGCAGGACACCACCATTTTGCATGGCCGCATCCTACTTTATCCTACTTTATAAACAATAAAATCCACTTAGAAATCTTCTTGTAATTACATAACATGTCTCTATAATGCTTATTTTTAACTCCATGATATAATGTCCACGGACGCCGCCATTTTGCGCATGCTCAGACCGAAGTCACCGAATTCTTTGGTAACATTTTTGCCCCCCCCCCCCCCCCCCCCCCCCCCCCCCCCCCCAAGTTGTAACTTTGTGGACCCCCCCATGGGTTCCGGATCCGCTATTCAACACCCATGCATTAATGCGTTAGCCCGGGTTGAAGTTATGATGTGTTTTACTAGTATGTATTTTAACAATATCATTAACATCTAATCGAATAATGAAGACCAGAATAGGGAAGTTATGTATTAAGGACCATAGAGAAGCATGTAATTAATCATTTTCCCCCCCTTCTATTTGTCCCCTCCATCATTTCAGACCACATATTCCTGCTGGCCAAAACATCTTGGATATAGTGGCCGATGTACTTGACTCAGTTGGCCGACAATTGAGTGAACAACCAGCTCCACTGGAAATGGAAAGCAACGAACAAGCCATGGACATTGTGGAAAACATAATGAAGTTGTTGTCAGGCCTTCCAGACCTAGAAAACGCTGAACAGATATTTAGAAAATTTGATGAAGCCTTAGATCTATTGAAACACAAGGCAAATGCTTTCAGATGTCTGACATTTCACACAAATGAACACGGCAGACAGGCATTCCACATCCCAGAAGAACAACTCCAATACCTCATAGAGTGTCATTTAAGTGTTCCACAAATTGCCAGCCTGTTAGGCGTGAGTGTCAGAACCATCAGACGACGTATGACACAGTATGGATTAAAAATCAGCGACAATTACACAGACATTACGGACAATGATTTAAGAAGGGAAATAGCAGACTTTCATGTCCATTTCCCAACTACAGGATACAGGATCACGCAAGGATATTTAATGTCCAAAGGCATAAGGTGATTGTTATTGCTACTCATACTTCAGTGTTGGGCATTAACTTAATACTTGGTAATATATTAATGTTATATTATTAGTTTACACACTAACGAGTGGAGTAGGTTATTACTCTGCCAAAACAGAATTTTTATACCATATTACAATGTGAAAACATTTACCTATTACATATTCCATTTTTTTAGATTTTGTTGGCTGCATTTAACCCATTTAGGGCGGGAACACATTATTACAGTAACAGATCTACAAGCTCACAGCGTGGCACCGAGTACAGCGTTGCGAGCTTGTAGATCTGCTATTTTTGAAAAATCATGAAAAATGTGTGCAAGTCTTTGAATATTTTGACCCGATTCTGTAAATGTCTTCTAAATCCTTCTTTTAAATCAGTGGTTCTCAAACTTTTCCATGTCAGGGACCCCCAAAATTACATGAACTTGGCCACGGAGCCCGATCTCAAAATATGTTGTTCCAGGGACCCCCAGAAGCAAATATTTGAGTTACAAACGTTCGCTTTTAAAATATATATACATTCAAAGATTTGCAAAGAATTTCAAGATTTTTTAAAAATAGCAGACCTACAAGCTTGCAGCGCGGCACTCGGTGCTGCGCTGTGAGCTTGTAGATCTGCTATTTTTCAACAGTTGAAGCATAAAATACGTTCAGGCCTAAATGGGTTAAAAAAAGACATTTGTGATTCATGCCTAAAAGGAGACCACTAAACACATTACGGTGTTGTACTTCCATTATATTTATATATGTTTTTGGGGGGCAGGTCAGTGGGGCGGGGCAAAAGTCAATGTAATATAATAATCTTGATTCCAAGTTATAAATAATAATATACAGTCAGTCTCCACATCAAGTGGAACATAAAGAAAACACTGTAGGGCAGTAAAGAACCGAAAATATGGCATCTGACTGCTAAATGACATTGTAATTGCATTACAGGGTCCAACGGTCCAGAATTATGGATGGCCTCAAAGCTGTAAATCCTTTGGGGGCAATTGTGCGTGGACTGAAGGAAAGAATCATCCCAAGACGACAATACAGCGTTCCTGGTCCTCTCTCACTGTGGCATATAGCTGGGAACCACAAATTAATCCGGTAAGCAGCGTCGGTATCTGTTATTTTCTTTCTTTACGAGGTACATGGGTATAGTCTCCGTTACAATAAAGTATCATTGAATTCAGGTGCAAACTGTCAACTCCTTGAAAGCTAACATTGAAGACTGACATTTTAAGGTACCAAGAAAAGACATGCTAGGTGAAAATACTAATGCAATTAAAAGCAACAACAATACAACCTTTAAGATCACACAGAGTCAACTCTGTATACATATGATACAGGCCACACTTTAGGGCCTAAGGTGCCTGAAACGTTAGTTAACCTGACAAACAGTGACTTGTGAACTTTAACAATGCATATATACAAGAAATAGATAATACCACCTCTATCCCCTGAAACCTAAGAGTGCAGACATCATGACCAACAGCATTGAAATGTCTCTCGTGTTCTGAAAACCTAGTTTTAATTTCCCTAATGGTTTCAGAACACGAGAGACATTATAATGCTGTTGGTCATGATGTCTGCACTCTTAGGTTTCAGGGGATAGAGGTGGTTAACCCCCTAGAGAGGGGGCGATGGGGACAAAGTTTTACTCCAGAGGGAGGCCTATTGTATCCACACGCTACAGACAGAGCACCCTAAGGGTCTCAATGAGGAGCTTTCATTGAGCCGTTTTCTGTGAAATGTCAGATATTCAGCCAGCCAAATTGGCATCTTCAAATTGTTTTTTTCCTCTAAAACAGATGATAAAAAAGGGATTTCTAGAATTGGAGAACCGACACAACCCCAATACGTCCATATAGGGGCGTTGGTTAACAATGGTGTTTCCAAAGGCCTCCCCCTTACATTTCTTCTATTTTTCTATTATCTATTTCTTGTATATGCATTGTTAAAGTTCACGAGTCACTGTTTGAAACATGTCTGTTGTATCTGTCCATGAGAGGTAAATAAACCATGTGAAAAGGACATTCAGAGTGCTGGCTATTTTGTTTTCATGATATTATTGAGCCGGGCGTGCACCTTAAAGACTTTATTTTGATCAGGAGTGTTGCGGGTTTTTCTGCTTTGCAGACATCTCCCCCTTGTGCTAATTAGTGACATGCAATGCACTTAATGTCATCCCCACCTCTTCTCCTTTATTATATAATTCTGTGTTTTAACTGCATTGATGAGCCTGCATAATTGAGAATTTCACCCTCCATACAGTAAAGATTTCGATTGATAATGATCATAGCCTTTGACTCTTAAAACACATAGGTGGAGAATTGTGATCCATGGAGGCATTGATGGCTACAGTCGAAAGATTATGTTTCTTAAAGCGAGCACGAACAACAAGGCTTCTACCGTTTTCAGTGTCTTTTTGGCAGCTGTCCAGGAATATGGTTTGCCAATTCGTACACGGACTGACAAAGGTATACTATGAATTGAGTACACAATGCAAACATGGCCATCCAGGCTTTTTGTCTCATTCTATTAGCATAACCTTGAATGTGATATCTGAGACATCTGAAAATAAAGTATTCAATTTTATGACAAGGTGGAGAAAACGTGGATGTAGCACGGTACATGTTGGAACACCCAGACAGAGGACCAGGTAGGGCTATTATTTATGTTGTTGGTGTCAGGCAGAAACCTTCTCCATATTTCAACTTTAAAAGGGTAGTTCACCCCCAAAATCACTTTTTTTCCTATTGATTACTCACCCCATGGAGCCTTGAATTCATAGATATTTTTTTTGTTTGTCACATTCCTAAGCCAAATATTTGATTATAATAAATTTGTCCCCATTCATTCCGGTAGGAGACACCGGAATCAATGGGGCTAAATGTATTATAATCAAATAATAAAGGAAGGAATGTGACAAAAAACAAAAAATATACATGAATTCAAGCCTCCATGGGGTGAGTAATCCATAGAAAAAGTCATTTTGGGGTGAACTACTCCTTTAATTCTTTTGTTGTTCTAAATAAATGCCATACTTATGTTAAATGCCACATTTACAGGCTCACAATGTTGTAGATTGGCTATTTTTGTTACACAAAATAAGGGGAATGCTCCCCTTACAATAGCAGAGTTTATTGATCCCAGGAATAGGTTCTGTGTATAGTCTTGATTGGCTTCAGAGGAACATTTTAACATGAAAATCTCTGTAAACCTGGGACTACAATTAATGTATGTGAAGAGCCTATGAAAATAATGAATAACGAATCTAATTGAATTACACAAACAATGTGAGACAACAATGATCCAAGTCTGACAGAATTACTTTAATGTTTAGTGGATGACCTGATTCTTTCTGTCTTCATACACAGAACGAAGAAGCCACATCACAGGGAAAAGTGTACATAATCAGAGAATCGAACGTCTGTGGAGAGATTTATGGTGCATTGTCTGTGGGAATTACTACACAGCCTTCCGCCACCTGGAGGCCATTGGTGCTCTGGATCCAGATAATGAAGTGGATCTGATCTGCCTTCACTACATTATGCTTTCCAGGATCAACTTGCACCTTGACCTTTTTCGGCGCACATGGGACAACCATCCTTTGTCATCGGAGGGGAACAAGTCTCCAGAGCTGCTGTGGATTTCCGGTCTTATGGTGAATCGAGGATCCCTTCCTGATGAGGTAAATTGTCATCTCTAAAATCCTGTTGTGTAACTATATGGAGCATGTTTTTGGAACTTTCACATGAATGCAATTTCCAAGTATTACCTTTTTCTTTTTTTTCTTCTGAACAACATACATACAACATACCTACTTTAGAAGAGAAGGCTATTTTGAGTAATCTATTTGCTTTGTTACATATTGGGTGGGGGGTGTGTGTGTGTGTGTGTGTGTGTGTGTGTGTGTGTGTGTGTGTGTGTGTGTGTGTGTGGTATGAAGACCAGACAAAACAAAAGCTGACATTTAATAACTGATGTCATTACAGGAAGCGGAAGATGAACACTACGGGATCGATTATAACGGACCAGTTGGTTCACCTGATACGTTGGATGCAGTCACTGTCCCTGAGTCAGAATTGACACTGAAGGCTGCAATAGAGGCAAGACTGCAGGAGACTGTTGATCCGAATCAGCCAAGCACATGTTTTGGATGCGACTTGTATGTGAAGGCAAAACAAGAAGTCATGTCAGTTATTGGACCTTTTCTTTAGTGTGAACACACACAGAGCATTTACTCTAAGACCTGAGGCCGATTATACAAATGCATTCTAATGTATTATTTCTTAAACTTTGTCATGTCAAGGACCGAAAATTAAAATTATGCATGATTTACGCCACGGTTATAACCATGTCCCACCACCATAACACTGCTTGGACATGTATCAGGAGAATAAAGATATACGAATCTTGACTAGTAGTGTCATATTTTTTAAATTAAGAGTCAGTGAGGTTGTACAGATTATAAATAAAAGTAACAGACTTTTCTTTACAACTCATTAAATGGAGCTAATGGTGCTGTTCTCACAAACTTATTTGCCAATTAATGTGTGGGTAAATTTACAGAATAACGTGTACAGAGGGATTTGTCTTCTCAAGCATATGCTCAAACATATACGGGTAATGTCTATTTTTGGACCAATTAAAAAATATTTTGATATTAATTCAGTATGTACATGTTAGCAATGCTTTACCCAGAACACTTAAATGGGCACAATGTTGAAACATTAGATACATTTCATGTTATAGTACAAAAAGAAGAAAAAAAATAGGTGAGACAATGAAATGTATCCAAGGATGCCAGGAATGTGCTGACATCAAATAGGTCACTGTTCTGTAGACAAATTCAGGGGGGGGGGGTTTGACCTCAGGGGGGCCTTCTACCCTACTCAGAGTGAATGATTTAAATGCTTAGATCTGCATCACTAAATGCAAAAATGATGAGGAAATAGTGGATGAAATAGGATTCGAACCTGTAACGTCAGTATTACAAGTCTAATGTTTTACAATCAAGCTACACAAATGGATAGAAAATCATGGCTTTTGTCTGTCATTTGAATTATTGAAATCAGTTAGAAATTATATTAAAAAATATATATATATATATCTAACTGTTTCATGAGAGCAGAAATGTTAATTCTGTAGCTTATTTATACTATTTGGATTCTTATCTAGCCTATATTTGCGCTTGAAGGGGTGGATGTTGGGCCTATATCGAAAATATGAAATGCGTAAATGGGGGATGGAAACACTTGCCATGAATTAGTTGCAGTTTGAATTAGAAAGCATTGAACTCGCATTAAATCGCTTTTGCACAGTTTATAGATCCACATTTTGTAATATATTTAGCCAAGCCAGCTAGTAGGCTATTATATGTAGGCCTATAGTTATGATTCATAATTAGAAGAAGAGACGTTGTGAAGTGGGGTTTGTTTAATAAAACCAAATGCATTTCCAAGCGCAAAGCCTGCATGCTTTTCAACTAGCCTACCAGACTAATTTTAGATGGTAAACTTAGGCTAATGAATGCTGTATGACACGTTCTATATAAAGTACACTTTAATACGATATTAATAAAGATCATCTCTCATCATAGGCCTACCCCATGAATGAGTTTGTGCACAGATCCAGGCTCCATTAAAGGCTTGCATTTAGTCTATGATGCTTTTTGTCCCCATATAGAAGCTAATAACTGTATTCATCTTTAAAACTCGTGTGAAACTTTGATCAGAAGTCCATCATTTAGGGTTTAATGGTCAGTCAAAGAGACAAGGACCACATGGGCAAACCATGAAGTGCTGTGGGCATATAACTATCATTGTGCACAGCGGCCTCCCCAGCACCTCAGGTTGACACAATTATAAACAAGTATAGCCTATAATAGTGCAAGTTAAGTTACAGCCGTCTGTAAGCCTGCAGATGGATGGATCATGGATGCTCTATTGATAACCCAAATGCGGGAAAACTTGCGACACATTATCCCCCCTCATATAAACGTGGGTGCAAAATATGGCAAAACTGACCGGTGATTAGCCTACCAAGTTCGATCCAATTCAAACATGTCTGCGACTGCATGCAACTTCATTTCGTTCATAATTAGGCTTGGCTACTATTACCAGACAGCCTTATTGAAAGCTTCTGGACAGCTTGAGGACTTGCAGCCTATATACCAGCCAGCCCATGTATTATATTTTTGTATAGCATAAAATGAAATACAGAGTAGGCTATATGCTATTGGAATTTTATAGAGGCGCGCCCAAATAATGAATTAGCTGCATCATGCCCCTGAGTGCGCTGTTCAAAAGTAGGTCAAAATCTGCTGCCACTCAGTCTCCTCCAGCATTGAAGCATGTTGACCACAGCAGAGAAGAGGAGGAGGACATTTATTAAGACTACTTTGAATATGTTATGAATTAATACAGAAACACATGTCAGAAACAGTTTAATTCAGCACTCATCTAAAATTAATCATCTGACCATTTTGAATGAAAGTGGCTCATATAACGCAGACCCAAATGCGCACTGCGTGCCAACTGATATAGGCTGGATGGCCCAAGATGAAAATGTAAGTGAGAACGCACAATGCCATTGACAGACAGTATAGGCTACAATGCAAATATTAAAAGATAATGCTGTAGTCTGTCGTCTTGTAGGAATTAATGAGGCCATAACTCCACCCTATGAGAGCCAAATAATGGGAACAAACGATACCGAACAAACTTTAGTAATATTGCTCTGGCGGAGCTGCAGCTGATAGACCAGGAAAAAAATATATAGCTTATTATTATTTAGTTAATTTAATGCAGGGTATTTAGAAACAAATATTAATATCTAAACTGTATCAATGCCACTAACCTGGATACATGCATGTGATAATAATTTTTATTTTTTAGGTTACACGATCACACAACGCGATGCAGCAAGGCAAGCCAGGCGTTCACACGATGCGGTGATGCAGCACGCCACATTAATCACGCCTGCTTTCTGCGCTGAACGCACGCACACACACACGCACGCACGCATAAAAAAAAAAAAGTCACATTACACGACACGTTCACACGCTGATGCAACACGCCACGCTTGCTTTCCTAGTAGTGTCTGCGCAGAACGCACGCACACACATACACACGCACGCATAAAAAAAAATCACACGTTCATGTGACGCGTCAAGGTTTGACGTGGCACGGATCGAGCGCCATAGTGTGTGTGTGTGTGTGTGTGTGTGTGTGTGTGTGTGTGTGTGTGTGTGTGTGTGCGCGCGCGCGTGCATGCCCTCCTGGGCCCTAGGTGTCCTTCCAAACCATGAGTTCCGTTTCAGAAACCATTCTCATTCGTCAAACCCAGCCCAGGTGGCCAAGTACCAACCTGGAACATCTGTATGGACAGAAGTAACTCCCATGCAGATTCCCCGTCATGAACCAGCTGTCTGTACTCTAAATGGAAAGATCTACCTTTTAGGTATCATACCTGTTCTTAAAGATCTACCATATATTGTAGGTATCATACCTGTTCTTAAAGATCTACCTGATAGGCAGAAGTGCACATAACGTTTTGGGTTCATCTGGAAATGTTGCTTGGTACTCACCCTAAAATTTGGTTTCAGTGCTGATTTTGAGCACATTAAATAGTAGTTCAACTGTGCCACTGGAATATTTTTTTTGCGCATTTAAAATAAATATATTCGTTAGGAGAACTATATGACGACAGACTGCTTATTTTAATTGACAAAAATCCATCAGACTGCAGACATCCAGTAGTCGATGGTACAAGACAAAACAAATAACAGTAAAAACAATAGAGAAAATACGCCCGTTTTGTACATGATAATTGCACAGTAAGCGTTTTATTGGAGCTACAGCTCTGTGCGGACTCTTTTCCTCTACTGCAACGTTAGCCAACTTTTAAGTAGCCTACTTTTAAGTTAGCCTAATTAAGTACTCACCTAGTTGCTGCAAAGGTTCAAAGAGTAAAGCACACTTCCAAAGTGTGTAGGCTACGTCACAGAAGCATGGTTTGCATATTATATTGTATTGGCCAAAATATTGCATTTAATCCACGTGGGTTCTTATTTACTTTCAACCAGCATCATGACAGCTTGGTTTCAACAAAAACGGACTTCCTCTAAAATTGGTGCATTTCAAAATATGAGCCAATAGTAATGATTAGTCAACACTAGTTTTATTTCTTTAGTCTACTTACAGGAAGTAGATAGATATTTGAAGTACGTGCTATAAATATATTCTTGGTACCGGCGGTGGTACGCAAGAGCGCTTCTTTTCGTTTGATGTGCCGCGCAACATTTATTTTGACCATGTATGTGCACTTGCGCACCAGTTATATGTGACCCCCCACGATAAACGATAAGTCTTCTAGGCATTTTTCATTTTCGTTTTTTCACGTCATATGAAAGCAGCGAATCATAGCTACAAATCACAGCCAGGTGCTGTGCCAGGGTGCATTGTTCTCAAATGGGGGGGGGGGGGGGGGGGGTTTGAGAAGAAGTGGCAAAACTAAATAAAAATGCTAGCCTACCTTACATGAAAAATGTTGCTACAGTAACCTTGATTATTAGTGTTATTCATTCATTTTTAAACAGGGCAGTCATGTTAATAACATCAACAGTGGTGGAAAAGGTACTCAAATGTTTTACTTAAGTAAAAGTATCAATACTGCAATGTAGAAGTACTGTGTTACAAGTAAAAGTCCTGAATTCAAAATTGACTTGAGTAAAAGTACAAAAGTATTGGTATCAAAATGTACTTAAAGTACCAAAAGTAAAAGTACTAAAATGTTTGAAAATATTTACACCACGACCACTGAACATCAAGTATGATCCACCAGACTAAAATCTTGACTGTGCAAATTTAAAAAAAAAAACTTTTGCAAAAAATCTAAAGTGCTCAAACATCATCTCAAACATTTGCAAACATACAGTAAGTAACAGAGGTAGCCTACAATGTTACATTAATCTGCACTTGATCACCTGCAAATTGGCCTATTTGAAAGATCTAATTATAACAACAATAGCAATTAATTGGAGTACTTAGTCACTAAGTACTAGTGCATAACCAGTCAAGAATACAGCTGACACTAAAGTTATTATTATTATTATTTAGCCTTTATAAAAGTGGAGCTCAAAACGTGTCTTCTAATTTCACTGTTTGAAACAGGGCTTGAGTTGTAAATGCATAAATGCAAGTTTACCCTTTTCACTACTGGCTTACATGAAAAAAATGGGTCCATTTGGTTTCTTTAATGTATTTTCTAAATAAGTATTCAATGAAAAAAAGCTCACAAGGCGGCGACGCGTTGTGAGCTTGTAGATCTGCTATTTTCATGAAACATGTTTTGTGTTGTCAGTTTTGATGCTATCTTGACTATGTAGGTGACACACACGCTAGTGTAAACGTGTTTGTTTGCAAAATAAACGCTACACACACAACTCACTAACTAGTGTTGCCATGTATACTAATTATAAGCGACCTCGTTTTCTGTAAAGTTGCTTGTAAATATTGGTAGTTGCTATTTATTTGTTATTATTTTGTTGTGAGCTTGTAGATCGGCTATTTACAAATCGTCTATTTTCAAATAGCCGATGCATATAGGTTTAAAGTGTTCATGTAGCCTAATAGTCACTTAAATCTTTGGGCTTGTTTTCATTGACCTGGGGTCTATTTCACGAAAGCGGAATTCAATTATCCTGGTTTAAAAGGCAAATCCAGGTTTGACAAGCCTGCGCTGTTCAGCCTGGTTTATTCAGTTCCACGAACGGCAAGCCTGGCTGAGAAGGAGCGACTTTGTCAAGCCAGGATCGTTAAACCAGGCTGAATGTGAGTTCACCTATTCCTATAAAAGACCATGAAAGTCGATAGCAGAATCCTTGAACTTGACCAATCATGGAGCCCAAAACCAGAGCGGCGTTCTTCTCTGTGGCTGAACAGCAGCACTGCAGCAGCTCATGGAATCATACAAGGAAGTAAAATGTATAATTAATAAGCAAGAAAGGAAACACGGCCGCAATAAAAATAGATCCAGGGAGAAAGCGTGGCAAAGTATTGCCGACAAATTAAATGCAAAAGTTGTCCAAAAATATGCAATTCATTTATATATGTCCATAAATATATAATTCAGTTAGGCTTAGACATGAGGAGTTTAAGTGAATGTTGGAATTATAATTATAAACACTTAAATCGAAGATCTACAAGTGAAAAGCTTGCCTTTTGGCGGCCGGTAAGTGAAAAGCTTGCCTTTTGGCGGCCGGGAGTCCCCGGTCCACGGGGGTCAACAGGGGTCCAGGGGTACACGGGGGCCGGGGGTTCGGGAGTACCCACCCCCCCCGTGTACTCCCGGACCCCCGTTGACCCCCGACGGGGGCCACGGGGGACCACGGGGGTCCATGGGGGGCCGGGGGTCCACCGTGGGGTCCCCCGCGGACCCCCGGCCGCCACGGGTACCCCCGTGGACCCCCGGCCGCCATAAGACCATTTTTTTTCGAGCTTGTAGATCTTCGATTTTCGCATAAGAATTGAATAAGTGTGGAAAAACTCATTGGTTTACGATTGGAGTCATTGGACTAACAGCTATTTCACAAAAAACCTGAAGAACAAGGCACTGGATTAATAAAGCTTGGCTGTTAGCCTGGTCCGGACCAGGCTAACTTCACAGCTAAATTGCCATGGTAACTAAGGCAGGATTGCTTCAATTTTCTTTCGTGAAACTGGATCATGGATAAACATATCCAGGTTTACTGGCTAAATTAATCTGCCGAGCTAACTCAGCTTTCGTGAAACCGATTCCTGGATAATTAAAGCCAGGATAGCCGATTAAACCCGGTTTATCCCTAATCCAGGTTTCGTGAAATAGACCCCTGGTTGCTTATTTCTCTCTCAAAAATCAGGCACCCCTGTCATGGTTTACACCAACGAAGAAGAAAATGCGGAAGCGATCTCCTTTCCAAGACCAGTGAAAAAGACACTGACTGTATTATGTTGCAATAACATTAAGTCATTACAGCACCATTGCATGGTTAATACATTTTATTTTGGGATGTACAATACATTTTACAATACAATACAAATTACGGGAGTAATAACGCGACTTGCGTCGATAACTAATGGAGAGCGGACATTACCGCGTTTGGCTAAAAACAGTGTGTTAGTAATTAAAATTAAGCTAATTAGCCAACTTTGGCTAACTCAAGGAGGACCACACTATTATTTTCGATTCCACTTCACATTAATTCATTTATATCATATTTACATGGCGAGTTAAGCTCTGACATTTAAGTGATATGTAGCCTGATATTACCAGATTGCTTTAGTGGTTTTAGAATATTTTAGATGAAAAATCTGCTCATTTCTGCTCTAGTGGATAATGACCCCGCCCGAGAAGACAGTCCGCCCGTCAAAAAACGTCACATATGCATTATATACCTGTTCTTTGTCAGTGGTGGAAGAAGTACTCAGTATTTTTACTTGTGTAAAAGTAGCAATACCAGAATGTAGAAATACACTGTTACAAGTAAAAGTCCTGTATTCAAACTTTTACTTGAGTAAAAGTGCAAAAAATATTGTCATGAACATATTCTTGCAGTACTAAACGGTAATCATTAGTCATTATGCAGATATCCCTTTTCACAATCATCTTATTGGGATGGGATATGGATACGTCCATCACATTAATGGTACATTAAAATGACTATGTGCTGCTGAATAGCTTAACCGAAAACATTACACAATTTATCAGTTACTGTTTGTTATGTATTAATCTAATTATGTCAACCAATTGTAGTGGAGTAAAATAATAGAAAAATAAAAGCAGCTCAACATTGCACTTTAAGCACAGCAGGCTACTTGAGTAAATGTGTTTAGTTACTTTCGACCACCGCTCTTAGCTCCATAATGGACTAACTTCAACTTCACTGTAGTTTGGGAACCCAATAGAGCCGACAGTCACTATTGTGTTCATTCTTGTTGATCAAATAGGTGGTACAAATATCAAGGGCGAGACGGAAAACACGATGGAGTGTTACAACCCCAACACCGACCAGTGGAGCGTGTGTGCCCCCATGCAAGAGCCACGTAGTAGGCCTGGCGTGGTGGTGGTGGATGGAAAGATCTGCGTGCTAGGAGGGAGGCAAGGGAACAGCGAGTAAGACACTGCTGGAGGCCTGTCACCATCATCATGACATGACATTTGATGATTAATTGTCATACAAGAAATTGCGATTAACGACTGAATTGTCTTTTTGACATTGAACACTGGAACATGTAATTAAAAATAAATATTTCTATTTGGCTTCGTAAAAAAAAATTGCACAGGATTGATATGACATATATAACTTAAATATACATAGAAACAACATTTTATACTAAAAATGTAAGAAAACATAACACGAACATATTTCAACATGGTGACGATTATGGCGGTTATGCAAAACAATTGCGAATACCTCAAATAATTACGATCAGGCTATTACGTAATAATTGTGACTTGTGTACAAACATGGCTTTCTCTCATAGCTATTGGTCTCTCTTTGTGCAGGTTTCCCAACAGCATCGAGCGCTACTCTGAAGAGACAGACTTGTGGGAAACTGTGGGACAAATGCCCAAAGTTTTCAACACTGTTCGCTACAATCTCAACTGCGTGTCTTTCAGGATGAGGGATGACTCCCCATATCCAGCTGATTATGATGATGATGATGATGATGATGATGATTATGATGATGACGATGATTATGATGATGATGACGATGATTATAGTGACCTTTATCCTTAATTCTGATGATGAGGTTGATGATGACCAAGATTTGTTCATGTACTTGGATACATGAGCCCTGACGTCCATGGCACCACTGGATGTACACTACTGTAGCGTGACTGTCACCTGCTTAGTTCAACCCACTTAATCCCCATATGGTTGAGCGGAGTCTCTCAGGGCTATGTACTAGTATATTTTCTGTTTTCTGTAATTTTGGGAAAAGCTTTCACTGAAAATAGCCGAATGGCGTCGCGTTGTGAGTTTGTCGATCTGCTATTTTCAGACGCACCGCGTCGGGTTGTGAACTTGTCGATCTGCTATTTTCAGTGAAAGCTTTCCACAAGCTTTTTTCACTGTCAACAGGCAGTATGTTGCTCATTATATTCCCTGTTTATTGACTGTACATAATATATGATCCGTGTTCCTTTAATGTCACTTTTTGACTTGAGTGGATAAAAATATTGTTTGGAATTAAGTTTTGTACGGAGCCAAAATAAATTGTTGCAAGTCTTCATTTTCCTATTTATGACGCATCTCCCCATGTGACTACAGTTGCCGATATACAGTAGGCATAACTAAATCCACTACACCCTTTCCCAGCTAACTAGATTGTGTTTTTGCTCTCTCCATTGTATCAATTGATAACATTATTATAAATTATAATTGAGCATTGGGTTGCTGTGGTCAGTGAACATACTTTCACCTGAACCTGGTTATTTTCTTGGGGTAAATAACCCAGAGTTTGTTCCAATGCTTCAGTTCATTGTCCATAAATGTATCTGCACTGTAATTCAGAATCAGAATAAGAAACATTGTGAACCGCTATTAAAGGAGTAGTTCACCCGGTCATCAAATTATTCGCTCAGGAATGCAACGAAAACAAAAAAGAATCTCCATGACTTCAAGGCTTCATGGGGTGTGTAATTGATAGAAAAGTATTTTTTGGGGGTGAACTTCTTTTAATGTCCTTTGACACAAATGACACTATTCACACCATTAAACTATAACCAGAGGCTGTCTAAGTCACAGTAATAATAACCAATTTGAACAAACATTCAGCAATTTTATGAATTGGTTCTGAAGATGTGGAGTGTCAGTTTAAGTATGTAAAATGTTAAAACAAGTAAAGTAAAAGTCCCTGAAAATTCTACTCGAGCATAGTACTTGAGTAGATGTACTAGTTACTTTGCAGATTTTAGGGTTGTGAGGTCGAGGGCAGAATACGAAGAGAACACAAGGCTACTGTGTGTGTGTGCGTGTGTGTTTGTGTTTGTGTGTACTTTTATTACTACGCTTGTGAGGACCAAATGTTAACCACAAATATTGAAGAATTTGAGAAACCATAATTTCCCTGCTCCAATTAGTATATGATTCAGGCTGGGGTTTAAGGTTAGAATTAGGCATTTAAAACTGAAGTTAGGTTTAGTGTTAGCGGTTGAAGATTTATTTTTAAATCCCCCCAAAATTCAAAAAGTTTCTGTAATTATAAAATAAATATTCAAAGAATTCCATAAATAAATAATGTCTAAGGAATTCCATAAATTAGGATAAAAAAGCAAACATTTAAGAAGTAGTGAAAATAGCAGATCTACAAGCTTTCACCCATGCAGGGCTTCATCAAGTTCACTTGATGAAGCCCTGCAGGGGAGAAACGCTCATTGTGGTTCAAATAAAACAGACGGGATAGCAGTTTTTCGTGTGCGGACATTCCTTTTTTCTTCACATGATTATTTTTGGGTCCAGCACCGTGGATGTGCATATCCTACCTTTTTTTCATAAGCTTACATTTCACACCACCATGTAAACTCAACACCGCTACTCAATGTCACCTTCAGCAGCAACCTAATTAGTTGGGCGGTCTATTGAAGTAAAATAAAAAAAAAACTTTATGAAGTAAAATAAAAAAAGCCTTTATGAAGTAAAATAAACAAAGCCTATATATCGTTGCTGTCCGGCAGGAACCAGCTAACTCAATTGTTCTGCTTTTGCATTTTTTTCCATAAATCAGGGCCATTGAACACCCTTTACGTCTGTGCTGATTAAAAAAATATTGAACCAATGAAAAGTATTAAAAAGCGCTCCTGACAAAACCAGCTAACTCCATTGGGTCATCAAACTTTCTGCTGCTAAGTTCACCAAAGGGTGAGCTTGGAGGTCTATTCAGCTGTTCTTATCAATGATGAACAAAACCTCCTAACTCCACTTTTTTTTTGTTTTTGTCATTTCCTGAAAAATGAACATTTTGGAGTTAGCTGGTTGCTGCCGGACAGCAGAGAGAGATATATATATACACACACACACACACACACACACACACACACACACACACACACACACACACACACACACACACACACACACACATAAATAAAGCATTTCAGTATATTTGTTTGAGGGAGGCGCCACAGTTAGTTAATGCACCCTGTGGCAAAGGCTCAATCATAGAACTTTCCA
This sequence comes from Gymnoscopelus microlampas, assembly GCF_963454915.1. Classification (NCBI taxonomy): domain Eukaryota; kingdom Metazoa; phylum Chordata; class Actinopteri; order Myctophiformes; family Myctophidae; genus Gymnoscopelus; species Gymnoscopelus microlampas. Next base: position 6,135,648 of record NC_139941.1, on the reverse strand, counting down.
AAGTATTACAATTTGAATACAAATGTACAGATTGTCGATGCTCTCCCCCTCTTTCTACTGAAAATCTCACACACAAGTATATTGTATTCAAATAGAAGATGACATAAAACATCAGATTATATACAGACTATCTTTAAAAAAAGAAAACAGAGTAGTTGTGATGAATAGCCTAGAGTACATGTAAGAGGAGGTTGGTCAGTTCAATTCAAGTAAAAAGGGTCTATATTCTCTCTCTCTCTCTCTCTCTCTCTCTCTCTCTCTCTCTCTCTCTCTCTCTCTCTCTCTCTCTCTCTCTCTCTCTCTCTCTCTCTGCCCGGAACTACTTGTGTGGTGTGTGTTGTTGTCAGGAGGACACAGTTAGAGGTAACACACAACACTTCTCTCCCTTTGAACGTTGAAGCAGACAACAAGCGGGAGGAGGAAGAAACGTCTTAAAAGCAACATTTGGGTTGTTTATTTGTATTTATGTATTGGTTTATGCCTACGGACTAAACCCATTGCAGTTTTACAAGGTTTGTTCATTTATGTCACGAGTCATGACTGTGTTTTTTGTACTTGAGACACACATACGCCATACTAGCCTTGGATCAAGACTCATGGATGTATTTTATCGAGTTTGACTTTTACTTTGGTATCTACGATAGTCTTCACTTTTACCACTATTATGTGTGTCATTCTGTCGGAAGTTCCCTGTATTCCTCATTGGGCGGTAGTGACGGGGCGCATCCGGTGAAAGCCGGTATTACACGCAGTGTAAACAGGAATTACAGGATTAAAACACGTATCTATTGATAAATAAGGACTAATACATTGTACAAAGACTACGAAAGGTGAGTTAACATTTGGGGCAACCGGTTAAGCACCTTTGCCGGTTCAAACAACACAGATTTTGCACCTTGGAATTGCATTAAAGCGAAAAATATGGTGAATTATTGTAGTGCAGGCATGAAGGTATTAATAAGGTAACTAATAGGCTCTATTCACAGCAGCCATATTATGAAGAGATTCACAGGTGTTACCAATGATACTAATGAAGGCCCTGTTCCATTCTGGTCAAACAGACAGGGTGCTGATATTGTGCATGTTGGCTCACTGGAAACACTCTGTTACACCAGTGGGTCTACAGTTGGGGTCCAGGGACCCTCATGGGCTTCCAAATGGCCCCTTACAGGTGTGTAACTCTGAGAGTGTACAAATGGACCCGTAAGGGTCCATTTGGTGGTTCCATTTGTACACTCAGAGTTATGGGGGTCGTGGAAACCACTGTGCTACACTAAATGGAACAGAGCCTTCATTAGTATCATTGGTAACACCTGTGAAGGAAGTGATAATATGGCTGCTGTGCATAGAATATGTTAACTAAAAGCAACAACCAGCGAATCTTGTGGAAAATGTAAACGCGACCGCAAAATATTCTAAACTTTCCTTCATTCTGCCAATAATCATAATTATGCCCCATAGAGAAACACGTGGGTTGAAAGTGGTTTAACGATGTTCTCGAAGTTGTCATTAATCTGCTATTTGGACCTTTTTAAGACAAAAACAAGTAAATAAATGAATGTGGAGGTTGAACTTAATCAATTGTTTTAGGATAGTTTGCCTCAAAACAGGTGCAGGTATTTACAACATAATCAACACAACGGCTTTTGGTAATCATTTAATCAACACCAGGGCATCTGCAAACCATGAAACATTTCTATATTTGAATTAATTAAGTACATTTAAGTAGAATCTATATGTATATAATATAGTTATAAATAATACATATTGTTAATATATGTGTGTGTGTGTGTGTGTGTGTGTATATATATAGCAAATATATATATAGCAAATATAGTTGGCTGACATAACATAATAAATCCACATAACTACAAAATATCCAAGAAAGGAGCACCGGTCTGCCTTATTGTGAGCACCTTAATGGCCAAAAAAATAAAGATTAAAAGCTGTGATTAATGGTCGTAAATAATGTAAAGTATATACTGTACATGATTTGAACATGTACTGGTGCATAATTATCAAACCCAACCTTACCCTTCAACTTCTTGTTTACGGGTCCATTTGGTTCCATTTGTACAGTACACTCCTAGAATAAGTGATTTGTGTTTTGCCTTGAGGGAGTGATAGGTGGGTAACTGGAAGAGTGGGCACCTGATACGTCCGGGCATGTCACTGTTAAATTTGCTTTTCTTTTTTATCCAAAATGTAAAAGACAAGTATACATGATTTGAATATTTGATATTTCAATAATTGCTACAAAACCCGTGGAGATAGCCAGTCATTATGGCATAAGCAATAAGTTGAAAGGTACATTTAGGTCTGATAAAACTAATGACATACCATGCATGTTTAAGTCATGTGTTCTTTGCATTATTTCAGACCATTTTCCAAAGCATACATTTTATTCTTTACTTAAATTTTCACATTTTGAAAAGAGAAATGCCAATGAGGTGCCCAGATTTCTCAGGTGCCCACTCTTCCTGTATCCGATAGGTGATGGGGTAGGAAGGAACAGTGGGACGAAGACAAATGCAGACGAAAGTTTGATATACCTACTGAAGTGGCCGGTGAGTGCATGTGTATATGTGTCTACAATGCGATAATTCATAGCATTATTACAGGCTCAATCAACTCGTCCTAGCCTAATGCAATTAGCCTAAAGGAATTTGGTAATCAATTATAATTTCGGCCAGTGCAGCACCCGGTTAATTATATCCCCGTTGGGAGATTGAGTACATCAAGTGAATTAACACGTGAGCATGAACCCATTGCACCCCACACGATCGTTGGAAAGGTTGCGGACCAAACCATCCACAGGGACCCTCCCTGGGGGGTACAACTGTATCCTTAATCCCCCCTGTCGACAGGCCTGAGTAGGACATTACTGAAAAATACTTGATAAGCTGAACAAATCTCCACTGATAAAATAAAGTTTCAGTTTATCACCTGACAACATAAGCTAACAAGTCCAGAAGCTGTTTCTTTGCATTTTAAACGTGATGAGAGTAACTTCATACCTTAATCACATCTGACCATAGTACAACCTCATTTCTCTAATCTCAGACTGCATTTAATTACATCACTGTATTCTACAGACCAAGAGTTCAACATTTTTAATCCATATCCGTGTGGAAGAGATTTGTATCTTGGGTGTTAAATATATTATTTCATGAATCAAACTTATATTATTTTATTGGCACAATGTTTCCTGAGACAATTCTTTGACCACAGATTGGATATAAGTGATCTCAATCCTGTTTTGTTTTTAGTCCCCAAAATCCGAATGCCATTTTCACTACTTCTTAAAACGGGGGAAAAAAAGAGATATTTTCTCGTGACCCATAAAAATATGTCCGTGACTCAAAGATGGGTCCCGACCCACTGTTTGGGAAACAGTGGTGTAACTAGATGTGACAGTAATGTTGTGTGTTGTCTCTGCAGACGCTGCCCACTCCACCACACCTCAGCCTGCCTCAGCCATGGCTGACAACATCCCGGCTGCTGCGTGCGGGAGTGAGTCACCACAGGCTGCCAAGATAATCAGACTGGACACTGACCATGTGAGTCTGTCACTATTTTAAAACCTTTTTTGAAAATTATTGAAAAAAACGTTGAATCCACTACAGTATTCTTTTTTTTATTTTTATTTTTTACCATTTTTGACAATATAATGACATGCCCAAAATAGGCATGCCATGTTGAAAGTGGATGAAAAGGCAAGTTATTGGCCTTGTGCCACCCCTTGTGATCTTTGGTGCCATACTGTAGTCCATTTAAGTCCAGGAAGTACTAACATTCACCTCTGTGGTGTCACATGGGTGGAAAATGTATTCAAAATAAAAAAATACAATACATTATGTCCTCGACTTAATTAAAACAGGAGTTGGGTGCAAAATCTGTGAACTTACCTTAAACTGTCAGTGAGGGACTAGTCTTGCATGGCCAGAATGTTGCCCCCCACAATTTTCAAATGTGAAGTGCCTCTCTCGGATTTCGGGAGGTGTAGTTCCAGACTCTATATAGCATTCAGAGATTGTAGTATAGTTGTCTGGCTACACGAGACTATTGAGGGACTAATACACAAGGGAAAATATGTCATTTCAAACAAGCACAGTTTCAAAGCCACCATCACAAAATCAGCAACATGTACAGTATATTTGTCTGATTATATATATCTCCCTCTGGATGTTGCCGTTGCACTTCAGGAGGACGGCACCAGTGCACGTCTACTACCCTCACTGGATGCTGAGATATTTGAGGAACCCAGCCATGCCAAAAAGGTGTTAGAGGGCCTGAACAGGCTGCGGCTCAACAGTGCCTTGTGTGACTTGATCCTGTGCTGTGAGGGACAGGAGTTCCCCTGCCATCGTTACGTACTGGCCTCCTTCAGCCCTTACTTTGAGGTAAATACACACAACATTTATTGACCTGCTGCTGTTGTTAAGGGAATGACATTAAATTCTGCCTTTGGCTTTCATGTGAACAGAAGATAATTTAAATGTTGACACAATGTAAATAAGAAACCAGTGGTTCTCAATGTTGGGTTTGGGGACCCCACAGGGGTCCTTGATGAGCTGCAGGTCTGTAACTCAGAGACTGTATAAATGGAACCAAATGGTCCCATTACTGGTCCATTTGGTTCCATTTGTACAGTCTCTGAGTTAAAATAACACAATATTTTATCGTTTATATTGGGGTCCCAGAGATTCATTAAAGACAAAAGTATCAAATTGGGGGTTCGTGGGCTAATGGATATCAAACTGGGGGTCCTTTAAAGGTATAACTATGAACACTCCGAGCCAACCATTCACCTTTCAATCTGCACAGGCCATGTTTACATCTGGCATGAAGGAAACCACACAGAAAAGGGTGACTATCAGCGGAGTGGAACCTCACACCATTGGTTTGTTGGTAAGCTACGCCTACACATCAAAGGTGTCCATCTCCGGGGCAAATGTGCAGGTAATTATCATCATTAAACCTTTAATGATTCATTGTCTCCGTTTTTGTCCCACATAACCTCGGTGCTTAATACACATTTTTGTACATTTGGTCTAGGCCCTGCTGACAGCATCAAACTTGTGGGACATCACGGCTGTTCGACAGGCCTGCTGTGACTACATGGAGCGTCACATGGACACAAACAACTGTGTGGGGATTTACTGCTTCGCTGACACACACTCCTTTCAAATGTTGGAGAAACACAGCATGGATTACGTCTTAGAACACTTCAGCGTCGTCTACCACCATGTCAGTGATTGAGCGATCTTAAGTTTGTTTGTCTGTTGTTGGCTCTATCTCCTATAACTTTGTTTTATTGCCATTGCTCAACCTTTTAACCACCCAGACCTGGGTTGAAACTTTCAGTCATTGGTCAGTGATTATATAATATTATAATTAATATAATATTAATAAGCTACAGTCACAAGTCCATTTCACTGAACAAACCATCTATCACCAATGAGCACTTCAGAGGAGTATGAAGTGTGGGAAGTTAAACTATCAGCTAATGCCCCCCCCACACACACACACACACACACACACACACACACACACACACACACACACACACACACACACACACACACACACATGCACAGACATACTCTTGTGTTTTTCAAACATATTAACCACTTAAGCCCTATACTTCTCGTCCGATGAATAGACAAAATAGCCAATCTCTCGGCTGTTTTTGAATCTTGAGAACTGAAACGGTGAGCTAATCTACTGTATTTTATTTCTATCCCTAGGAAGAGTTCCTCTCTCTCTCGATGGAAAGACTGACACAGATTCTCGCCAGTGACCATCTCAACGTGCCCAAGGAGGACATGGCGTTTGAGGCTGCCATGTTATGGTTAGACAAGGATCCTACCCGCAGACAGAGCTTTGAAAAGGTCAGTTATCTCTTATAAAGGCCCCTGCAGACCAAACTGAGTTGTGCTGACTATTAGAGACTATGTTGGGAGATCAGATTTGGAGACGTTTTAAATCAAATGTATTATTTATTATTACTAGTTGCCAGAACAGCAGTGCACGCTGTCCAAAACATGCTTGACTTGATCTACCTGTATATATGGTACTTGCTGGTACTATGATGTTGTTCACCCAATAATATCCAGTTGGACTAGTAAATAACTAGGGTTCTATGTGCTCTGTAAGGTGCTAGAGCAGATCCGTCTGCCTCTCATCAGCCCGTCCTACCTCCACACTGTGAATGAGTCCCTGGAAGTGCTGAAGGAATACGAGGGCTGCCAGACGTTCATCTCTGAGGCCAAGAACCGAGCCAAGACCCGGAGGAAGAACCGGGGAAAAAAACGGGGAAAGAACCGGGCAAAGAACCAGGCCAAGCCCTGCGGTACGACACGCCCTGGCAGGACCACAGGTACCCTGCCTCACACATGCATACATATAGTGGTGGAAAGTAACTAAGTACATGTACGGTACTTGAGTACAATTTTGACATATTTTTTACTTTACTTGAGTTTTTCCAACATCCAATACTTTTATTTCTACTACATCTCAGAGGGAAATATTGTACTTTTTACTGAACTACAACTCTTTGAACTCTTTAGTTACTAGTTACCTGTTTATTATTACAAAACCACTTCAGACCTATATACTTTGGCAATTTGAAAATAGCAGATCTACAAGCTCAAAAGGTGTCGCAAAGCAACGCGTTGTGGATCTGCTATTTTCAAATTGTCATTTGAAAACTGTTGAAATGGGACCTTTTGAAATTTGAGTACTTCTCCCATCACTGCATGCATGTTGCAAATGATGCTGGTGCAAAATGAAAAAAATGCATCAAGGTTTTTTCTGTCTGTACAGAAACATACCTTGCTATAAAAATATGGGTTTAGTTTGCTAAAAAAGATATTGCATCGTGATTTCATTATTTTGATTTTACAATTCAAGCTTGACACACTGTTTGCGTGTAGATCTGTTCTTTTTGTCACATGACACCCTCGCTGGAGTCTGTCTGGGTGCATTGATAGCACACAGGAGTAAGTATCATTGCACCGTATGATTGCTACAGGCCTGGGAATGGGATAACATTCTTTTGGAAAAGTTTAGAAAATGTATTTGTAAATGTGTGTAAGAACCCTGATTTGGTTTTTCCTTGAACTCTTAAATCTACTTTGTCTAACCCACCCGTTCCCTCGCCCCCGCTTGTTGAAGTGATCGTGACGATGGGAGGACGATGCTGTCGTAATAACTACGTTAACAAGATGAAGAGCTTTGATCTCCTGACCAACCAATGGAAGACTCAGGGACTTCTGCCCTTGTACGTGCACACGTCCCAGATTAATTCTGTGGTGATGTCAGGTGAGGAGACGGCCTGTCACAATCATTACGTAATCGCCTAATGGCAATTTATCTTTTTTGCTTAATCATCATAATCGTTTCCATGTTGAAACATTCATACAGTTCATACAGTTTCCAAAAATAGTGGAAATGGCAGATCTATGTGACGCTTTGAGAGCTTGTAGATCGGCTATTTCCACTATTTAAAAAAAAGTATAAAATTGATTTAAATATGACATTAATTGGTTATTTATATATTAAAGTTGTTTTATATAGTGAAAATAGCAGATCAAAAGCTCACTGAGACGAATTTGGATTCTAGATTGGCTATTTTCATTAAATTTAAAATGTATGTATTTTTGTAATTTGGAGTCCCAAGAGTCCCTTCCTAGAAATGTAGTCGAGTCAAAAGTACAATATTTCTATTTGAAGTGTAGCAGAGTGTAAGTAATGAGCTAAATAAATACGATTTAAATCTAATGGATCCTACTGAATGGATCCTACCGTTTTGCCTCTGAATTGATCTGTAGCAATTTTGCACTGCAAATTCAGTTGGATTTTTAAGTTAATTTACAATTTAGGCAGAATATAGCCCACCTGGCAGCTTATGTCACAGTACACTGGACCTGTCTTGGCTTGATCAGAATGAACTTTATTGTCACATCATAGGTTTATAGGTGTTTTAGCTTTTTTTTGTGCAACCTCCATCGATTTTGTTGTTTTCTGAAAGAAGAAAATCAAAGATATCCAAATATATGCACATTACATAGCATAAACCAGCAGGTACAGTAATGTATGTACATGAGGTTAGACATAAGATGCAAGGTGGTGACACTTCGGTAGGTCCATAGTGGCAGCAGGCATGTACTGTGTACATGAGATTAGACATTAACATCGTGTTGATTTTGCAATTTTTATTAAGAAGAAAACTAGGACTGGGTCTGTTGATCCGGATCTCCAAATAGTTCAATCAACAGGAAGTTGACATTTTTATTTAAAAAAACTTAAAGGGATACTAGGGAGTTCAGAGGTAAATAAACACCAGCAGTACTTTTCCCCGACCACCAGGGGGTGACGCAGGAGGGACATCCATAGAGAGGTACTTTTGAACGAATGGTGCCCGAAAACAGGTTGCTTTATTGGGATACAATATGCGGAAATTCCCGCCCTGCTGCTTCTCTGAATTTTTATTTTTAAATAGGCTCTTTCATGATAAATTGACCACATATATGAAGTTAAACAACTAAATTCTATCCACACGCTATCTTAAAAGTAAATTCTGTGCCTCAAAAACGAAGTTTGAGAGCGTTTTAAAACCGAAAGTAAACGTTCATACGGACACGGACGCGCACGGACGCGCACATGCGTGCGTTAATTTACGTACCGGACATAAACATAGAACACATAAACATTAGGGAAAATACGGATTTCAGAAGGAGGACTGTGTTTTAATGCAGGAAAACACCCCAGCAGCATTATATAGTGGCTGATAGAGGGGAAAAAATGCAATATATATATATATATATATATATATATATATATATATATATATATATATATATATATATATATATTTCAAATTTAGGCTTAATGTTCCCTACAATACCTTTAACTACTGGGTTTGGTAATGTTCTATATTGTCTGAATCAGCTTTGTTTGTGTTCATTTACGTGCTAAAAGAGTGACTTTGAGCGCTATTTCACCGTACAATGTAAGTCAATGAGGAGCATATTTTTAATGATCATTTCTAATCAATGGCGCAATTATTTTTCATGTCTTGTCCACCTTTGGAGTTACATCATAAACCTCTACCAAGTGGTCTTGGCCTTGAAGGTGCAAAAGAATTCAGGGGCTTGTTCGACAGTGACAAGTGAACCATCACAATAACATAGATCTAAGCATTCAAGTTGTCTATGCATCATCAATGCATAACTCGTCTTAATTCTGCCCTTCTCCCACCATAGGCTCTACTGTGTATTTGGCCGGAGGGGTTTCATCTCTTGCAGCACACAGTTGGGAGATTTGGCGCTATGACGTTACCCGTAACTCATGGTTGAAGACGGCTCCCATGAATGAAACACGCACTCGCTTGAGTAAGATCGGCAAACTATGACATTCAATTTAAAGTCATATACTGTGTGTAACCTTTTCAATTCAACAAAAGTTGGTCGGGTTCTGCTCCTGAATGCAAATTTCAAATCAACTTAATCACATTTGCAACTCAATGAATTTTTGTTGTGCGCATGTAACGGTCAGATATTGCTATCAACAATTACTTAACAATCACGGGTCGTTAATGATCTTCCTTAAGATAAAATAGATTATGTTTCATAAAAGTAGCATGTAATGAATGTCTTTCACAATGTTTATTGTGAATGTCTTTCACAATAAACAGAATAAAGCTTAGAAGATGCTATTTATCTGACTGAATAACATGTAATAATGACAGTTGTTAGATGTTAGATCCACGCAGTTCATGGAGGTTTTAACCATAAATCCATGTGATGTCCAAACCAAACGCAACGTCCGTGTCGCACGCACGCAGTAATACACCGTCCGTACCGTCCTCGCGTCTCCCTGACGCTCACAAACGGAAAGTAAAAAGTTAATCCAAACGTAAAGTCCACTGTGTCTCCAACGGACAAACAGACGATACGCCTTGCTGGATACGAAAATAAACTAAACAGTCTCACCGGAGTAGATGTCGGTCCCGGCCGGGCGCACTCCTTTAAACGGTGAGTATAGAGGATATGCGCATGCTTAAAGTGAATGGCACATCGAGTGGCAAATCGAGTGGCAAAGAAACATGCAAAATGAGTTTAACATTGTTTAATGTTGTTTAATGCAATCAGATATGACTTTTCTGTTTGAATGCATGGGCTGTCAAGGCCAGAAAGTATTTTTTTGACACTCAGTAGGCATTCCTGCATAACTTCCGGGTTTGATGATGATGTCACACGCATATCCTCTATTGGTGGCTTTGGCTATATTCCACCGAAATAGCTTTAGAGATTTCATTAATCAAACATTCCCAAGTCACACGCGGACTCCCTGGCCATTTGTCTGTCTCTGTTGTTACCCCCTGTGGGCCGGCAACTTCCGTGTCCTTTATCCGCGGACGCGTCACGGCCCCTCACTCAATCAATCAATCAATCAATCAATCAATCAATCTATTGACATTGACTTCTAAGCCCCCCAAAACCAAAACCGATTTTTCAATTTCAAAGAGAATAGGACCTTACACATAAGGATGGTTTTAAGGACTACTTTGGGTCATACACTTTTAAATGACATTTTAAAATAAATAGACAGTATGTGGCAGTGCTACACCTGAACATGTCACTAGATCAGCAGTTTCTGAAATACTCAGACCAGCCCATTTGGCATCACCAACCATGCCACGTTCAAAGTCATTTAAACACCCTTTTCCCCCATTCTGATGCGTGGTTTGAACTGCAGCAGTTCAATTCAAGTAGAATTTAATATGACTTTGTTTTTGAATAACCTCTAAGAGTTCCCTTGCCTTGGTTTACCCAAGGAGATGCTGCATATTGCACTTGGCCATGGTCATCAGTTGTAATGATCAGGTTTATTTATTTTTACACATATAGGCCTGGTGATGCTGGACGGCTATGTGTATGCAGTGGGTGGCCGGGGGAAGAACTCCATGGATCGCTACAACCCCAGCACCAACACCTGGCAGCTCATCAAGTGTGTCGGGGTGGCAGCCTATTGTGAATCCAAACAGCCTTCTGTGGTCGCACTAGATGGACTGCTCTATTTTATTGGTATGGAACAGGTGTGCACGTCAACCGTTTCAGTCTGCTGAAGAGTAATCAGGGTTCAATTTGCTGGGGAGGGGGGGGGGGGGATTCCATGCCTCTGCTTTTGATACACCCCCATGCTATTTGCTGTACGACTACGTATATAGGGCTTAAGTGGTCATTTTCTCCACCAGGCCGAAGACGTGGCCGAGACTATGTTTTGCACCCCGTCCGTCCGTCCATCTGTGAAAAGTTAATCTCCGGTATTGTTGGCCCAATCGAAGTGAAACTGTGCGCACACTCCCTGGATGCCAGAGCAGAACCTCTGCCCCAATTTGTTCACATCGGAACCGGATGTTTAGTGAAATACATTGAAGTCTATGGCAGCCGGCTGGACCAGCTTGTGAACAAACACTATTTCTGAAAATAAAGTAGTGTTCCATATGTATAAACATGCCATGTTATTGTGCATTCAATACTAAGCTATTAAAAATAATAGACAGATTAATATATTCATGCTTTTATTTTACACATGTACAAGGTACAGTGAGTAGGGTGGACGTACTGCCATTTATAAACATAACTTATTAACTGAGAACAACAACAATCTGTCAATTGCACAATAATCATGTATGCAAGCTATTCAAAATGGACAGAATCATGATTTATTTTAAACATAAATGTGGAAAATATTTTTAAAATATTTGAAGACAAATTGATTTTTGTCAAAATAAAAATAACATGAAACAAATATATTTTTTTAATAATATATATTTTGTATTGTCTAATCAATCAACAATTTCACAGACCCCTGTTGAAGACCTTATGAGCACTTTAAACCTTATACCTACTGTATACATTGAAAATAGCCGATCCACAAGCTCACAACGCGTCGCAATGTAACGTGTTGTGAGCTTGTAGATCTGCTATTTTCAAAAAAGACGAATTTTGAAACACACGAACAACACAAATCTGGTACGGGGCTCCCTGGCACAAAACATTTTCAAATGGGGGTTAGGGACAAATACAAATTCCATGACATAAAGATGATTGAGAACCACAAATAAGTTTTTAATCGTACTGATAAATATTCTATGATTTTTTTAGGTTATGAGGTTAGTGAAAACACTCGAAAATCGGTTGCAGTGGTTTAGCAAACAATGTTTTATTTCTGGCGGTCAAAGACTTAACTGAAAATGTCCAAAGCCTTTGGTATTATGTGTTATCCTTCTCCTATTGACGTGTGTGTGTGTGTGTGTGTGTGTGTGTGTGTGTGTGTGTGTGTGTGTGTGTGTGTGTGTGTGTGTGTGTGTGTGTGTGTGTGTGTGTGTGTGTGTGTGTGTGTGTGTGTGTGTGTGTGCGTGCGTGCGTGCGTGCGTGCGTGCGTGCACGCTTCTGCTTCTTTCCTCCTGGGCCCTAGGTGGCCTTCCAAGTTCTAGTAAGCCAAACCCAGCCCAGGTGGCCAAGTACAACCCTGAAACATCTGTATGGACAGAAGTCACTCCTATGCAGATTCCCCGTGATAACCCAGCTGTCTGCACTCTGAATGGAAAGATCTACCTTATAGGTATCATACCTGTTCTTAGTCTGTGGTGGAAGAAGTACTCAGCGCTTTTACTTGAGTAAAAGTAGCAATACCAGATTCTAGAAATACGCTGTTACAAGTTCTGTATTCAAACTTTTTTCTTTTTTAGTATTACTACTATTAGTAAAAGTCCAAAAATATTGGCATAAGCATATTCGTTCAGTACCAAACATAAGAATACTCACATTAATGGTAAATATAAATGACTATGTGCCGCTGAATAGCTTAACCTACAATATTACACAATGTATCAGTTAGTGTTTGTTTTGTATGAATCTAATTCTATAAAGTAACTAATTGGGTTGGAGTAAAAAGTAAAACATTTGCCCCAGAGATGTAGTGGAGTAGAAATAAAAAGTAGCCTATTTAAACATTTAAGAAATATTATTATTATTATATGCACCTCAACATTGTACTTTAAGCACAGTACTTGAGTAAATGTGTTTAGTTACTTTCGACCACTGCTCTTAGCTCCATAATGGACTCACTTCAACTTCACTGTAGTTTGAGAACCTAATAGAGCCCACTGACAGTCTCTATCCCGTTCATTCTTGTCGATCAAATAGGTGGTACAAATATCAAGGGCGAGACAGAAAACACGATGGAGTGCTACCACCCCAAGACCGACCAGTGGAGCGCGTGTGCCCCCATGGAAGAGCCACGCTGTGACCCTGGCGTGGTGGTGGTGGATGGAAAGATCTGCGTGCTAGGAGGGAGGCAAGGATACCACAAGTAAGACACTGCTGGAGGCCTGTCAACATCATCATGCCATTTGATGATTAATTGTCGTACAAATAATTGCGATTAACAACAGAATTTTCTTTTTGACATTGAACACTTTTATGTAAATAAAACATTTCTTTTTTTGCCTTTTTTGGCTTCGTAAACAAAGATTGCACAGGATGGATATGACAAATAACTTAAATATACATAGAAATGACATTTTATCCTTTAAAAAATTATGTTTGAAAATGTATGAACATTTTTCAACATGGTGACGATTATGGCGATAATACAAAATAATTACGATTATCTCAAATAACTGCGATTATGTAATAATTGGGACTTGTCCACAGCAGATATTATGGCTATAATTGGTCTCTCTTCGTGCAGGTTTCTCAAGAACATCGTGCGCTACTGTGAAGAGACAGACTCGTGGGAAGCCGTGGGACCGTGCCACAATGCTTGCTACAATCTCCACTGCGTGTCTTTCAGGCTGAGGGATGACTTCCCATCTCAGGCTGATGTTGAAGATGAAGATGACGAGAAGGAGGAGGTTGATAGTGATGCTGGTGGTGATGCTGATGGTAGTTCTTATGATTCTTATGATGAGTTTGAGAGTGATGATGGCATTGGCGAAGGCGAACGTTATTACAATGTTCACAACTGGATGAATGTATGAATATCGGTGGTATTTGTAGTGGAAATAAATATTCCTCGATTCATGAGACCTGACATCCCTGGCACCATTGGATGTACACTACTGTAGTGTGACAGTGGCCTGCTTAGTTTAACCCCCTTAAGGGACTCCGCTCAACCATATGGGGTATATGGTTGAGCGGAGTCCCTCAGGGCTATGTACTAGTATATTTTCTGTTTCTGTTATTGTGGGGAAAGCTTTCACTGAAAATAGCCGATCGCGGTGCGTCACGTTATGAGCTTGTCGATCTACTCTTTTCAGTGAAAGCTTTCCCCACAATACGGATGCTGGGGTTTAAGTGGTTAATTTCACATTTCTTTGTTTCACTATCAACAGACTGTATTTTCCTCATTATACTGTATATTCCCTGTTTATTGACTGTACATATATTGTCACTTTTTGACTTGAGTGGATCAAAATATTGTTGGGAATTAAGTTTTGTACGGAGCCAGAAAAAAATGTTTTGAGTCTTCATTGTCTTAATTATGACTCATCTCCCCATGTGACTACAGTATTATGGGGAGTTGCCTATAGCATAACTAGACCCACCACACCCTTTCCCACCTAACTAGATTTTCCTATGTTTTTGCATTTCCCTCTCTCAATTGATAACATTATTATAATTGAATATTGGGTTGCTGTGGGCAGTGAAGTCAGGTAACATCATTTTGACTTTACTATCTTACCTGAGCCTGGTTATTTTCTTGGGGGGAAAACCTTATTGTTTATCCATCTATGGTAAAAAACTGATATTCCCAATAACCCAGAGTTTGTTCCAATGCTTCAGTTCATTGTGCATAAATGTACTGCACTGTAATTCAGAATAAGAAACATTGTGATCCACTATTAACACATTGTGTGCCAGAGGTTTATTAAAATAGGGTACGTCCAGTGCCTGCATATGATATCTTTCATCCACTTACGTTGATATGTTTCGTGCTGTAGAAGCCCAGACGCGGAAGTGCATGTAAACAAAGCGTGCGTGCGAGATTGCCAGATAACACCTGGAACAATAATATTTCTAACGCGATCCTCCATTGCAGAGTGATCGCCGATCGAAAACGGCTCACTTCCACCACGTTAAAAAGGAAATGGAGATATTAAGCTTTTAGTCAAGGAGTTAACATTGGAGCGGCCGACCAGAAGGATTTTTGACATGGATCCATTCCACACCCGGCCTCTCCTTCTCAGAGACTCCTTGGATGATCCCAAAGTTTTGTTAGAGCGCCCCACGTGGGCCCCATGTATAAAAAAAAATGGGCCAAAAACGGTCCGGACCGTTTATGGCACATGACGCATGGATTCTCAAAAACGGTCCGGACCGTTTATGGCACTCAATGTGTTAATGACACTATTCAGACCATTAAACTGTAACAAGAGGCTGTCTTAAGTCACAATAATAACCACCAATTTGAACCAACATTCAGCAATTTTATGATTTGCCTCTGAAGATGTCGAGCGTCGGTATAAAGAATGGAAATGTTTAAATACTCAAGTAAAGTCAAAGTCCCTCTCAATTTCTACTCCATTATAGTACTTGAGTAAATGTGCTCAGTTACTTTCCCACCACAGGTTCTGAGGTCAGCCTCAGGGTTATGAGGTCGAGGGCAGAATCACGCTTTGCATGCTGACCAGTGGTGTAAAGTAACTAAGTACATGTACTCAAGTACTGTACTTAAGTACAACTTTGAGGTCTTTTTTACTTTACTGGAGTATTCCCAATTTGCAGTACTTTTACTTCTACTCCACTACACCTTAAAGGCAAATATTGTACTTTTACTCCACTACAATAATTTGAAAACTTTAGTTACTAGTTACTTTGTAGATTTTGATTATTATTACAAAACCACTTCAGCCCTATATATATTTCGGCCATTTGAAAATAGCCGATCTACAAGCTTGATTTTCATGCATATTATGTGAAATGGGACATTCTGCATAATGAGTACTTTCGGTACTTTAAGTACATTTTTATACCAATACTTTTGTACTTTTACTCAAGTAAATTTTCCGGACTTTTACTTGTTAGGGCACGGTCCCACCGCATTTTCATTTTACCTCTGGGGCGGAATCTGCCAATGCTTTGTCAATGCAAATGTGTGGATTCATGGTCTTTTTTTTTTCATGGTTAATTTTTTCCAAGAATCCACGCATTTTGACAAAGCATTGGCAGATTCGGCCCCAGAGGTAAAATAAAAGTGCGGTGGGACCGTGCCCTAAAAGAGTATTTCTACATTGCAGTATTGATACTTTTACTTGAGTAAAACATTTGAGTACTTTTTCCACCACTGATGCTGACCCACGGAGATACGGAACACAAGGCAACTGTGTGGCAGCGCTTTGTTCGTATTACTACTTGTGAGGACAACTAGTAATGTCCCCACAAGTGTAGTAGAATATGAGAAACGGACGACGTGAGGACCGTTTTCCTGGTCTTAACAAGAAAAGAGGTGGTTTTATGGTTGGAAAAAAAGATTTCTATGTTTTTGGATGATTGATTAAATACTTGATTAGTCAGAAATGTAAACTGCACGAGGTGCTGTGAGACATTAAGGCTAAAGGTCCTTACACACCGGGGCGATTTTTTCGTGCGAATAATGCGTTTTTTTTTTAAACCTTATAAAGTCAATGGCTCCGTACATGGAGCGAAAAAGCGAAAAAGCGAAGCGAAAAAGCGTCTTTTAATTATTCGGAACAAGTCCGAATTTTGCGTATATTCGCTATATTCGCCGGTGTGTAACAACCTTAATGGGGGTTTGGTTTAGGATTAAACATTCAGAAGTTTAGGTATTAGACATAGGGCCCTATCTTGGGCGCCGCCTTACCCATTATCCCTAAACTTATCAGACATTTTTTACTATTTTTGAAAAAAAAATTCAAGTGTTCAACTAGGCGATCTACACTACATCAACACGTTGGGAGCTTGTAGATTGGCTATTTGAAAATGTTTTTAAAAATGGCAAACAACGTTTAAGGATAAGGGGCTTGGAGGCGCCCAAGATAGGGCCCCTAGAGACATTGCGAGCTTGTAGATCTGCCATTTTGCGGCTTTAGGCTTACGGTGCCCAAAATAAGAATGGCATTCATGAAATAGCAGTCCTAAAATGTTGATGTCCTCACAAGTATAGTAATTCAAACGTGTGTGTGTGTGTGTGAGAGAGAGAGAGACTGTGTCACATGACCCGACTGACAGTAAGAGAGCTGTACAGTTCCTTATCAGCTCAAACTGATGTAAAAGCCTTTTCCACTGGAAGCCTATTGTAACCACACACACTGTCACAAGATATTCCATGTAAACTCAGTTTGAGATTTTTGGAGGGTTAAAGCCCATTGAATTGAATTGAATTGTTACAAGTGAAACTTATTTTGGTAATAATCTAAATCTACAAAGTAACTTCACTTCAGTATAAGCATTGTAAAATGAACATACTCGGGTAAAGTCAAAGTAAAACCTCAAAATTGTTATTAAGAACACTGCTTACTTTCCACAGGACCTTACCTATGTTCCCCGGGTCCTATGTTCCCCGCTTTCCTAGGGAGAGCGGGGAACATAGGACCTAACCTAAACCTAACCCTAACCCTAACCTTAGTGGGGGAACATAGAACCCGGGGAACATAGGGATGACCCCCTTTCCACCACTGAGTATTATGACATTACATTTCATGGCCAGATCTTACTGTTGGCCCAAGCAAGTCTTATCTCATCTGAAACACTAGCATGACGTGCTGCTTGCTGGAGGCTACTTCACTGCTTGTGTGAAGTATGGAGGGTTGGATGAGAAACATAATGTACAGAACAGCGGTGGTGTAAAGTAACTAAGTACATTTACTTAAGTACTGTACTTAAGTACAATTTTGAGGTATTTGTTCTTTACTTAGTATTTCCAATGTCCAATACTTTTACTTCTACTCCACTACATCTCAGAGGCAATTATTGCACTTTTACTAATCTTACTTTGTAGATTTTAAGTATTATTACAAAACATACATTAAGCACTTCAGCCCTATATACATTTCGGCCATTTGAAAATAGCCGATATCGCGACTCATTGTGAGCTTGTAGACCTGTTATTTTCAAAAGATGTTTATACGCTTGAAAACTTAAAATGGGACATTCTGCACAATGAGTACTTTTACTTTTGGTACTTTAAATGCATATTGATGCCATCACTTTTTATACTTTTACTCAAGTACATTTTGAATTCCGGACTTTCACTTGTAACAGAGTATTTCTACAATTGCAGTATTGATACTTTTACTTAAGTCAACAAATTGAGTTCTTTTTTCCACCACTACAGAACAGTCAGATCAGTGAATTATGTCACTGTACACACACGCATCCATCCATCCATACATACATACACACATCCAACCCATAGCTGAGTGGGCAGACCAGAGACTGAGGCCGTCTGGGGAAAACAAAAGGTCCCTATTGGTTCACACCCCAGCCCTGGTCTAAAAGTGTCACAATGTCCCAGAGCAAAGACACTTAACACTCAAGTGTTAAGTGTAACACTTTAGGCTCACACAGTGCATCGTTGTTTAGAACTTCTACGTTCTACACACTTTAGGCTCACCATCTCATTGTGTAAATATTTTATGAAAGCAACAGAAATAATGAAATAATAGTAATATATTTTGGATAAGAAGGCCCAATAGGCTCTATTCACAGCAGCCATATTATGAAGACATTCACAGGTGTTACCAATGATACTAATGAAGGCTCTGTTCCATTTAGTCTAGCACAGTGGTTTCCACGACCCCCATAACTCTGAGAGTGTACAAATGGAACCAAATGGACCCTCTCAGAGTTACACACCTGTAAGGGGCCATTTGGAAGCCCATGAGGGTCCCTGGACCCCAACTGTAGACCTGCTGGTGTTTCCAGTGAGACTGAGCCAACATGCACAATATTAGCACCCTGACTCTGTTTGACCAGAATGGAACAGAGCCTTCATTAGTATCATTGGTAACACCTGTGAAGGAAGTGATAATATAGCTGCTGTGAATAGAGCCTGCTGCTGTGAATAGTAATGCCTATGTGTAATAACTAAGGTAAAGTTAAGGAATTGCAGTCAGGTATTTCACATGCATATTTTGTCTTGGACCACGTAAAATAGGTCTTTATGTGTTTTCACAAAGTAGTTTGGTATAGCCTACTATTTTTGTGCCATTCCAAATATAATTTCTCTCCATGGCCACAGTGTTATTTCTGTATAATATAGCACTAGCCCTACATAACCTATATTTATTTTCTAGGGGGGGATTCTGCTTGACTGGATTTCTATGTGGCCTACGTCATTATGACACCGTGAGGGAGTAACAGAGAGGGGGGGGGCGAGAGAGAGAGACACACACACACACACACACACACACACACACACAGTCAGAGAGAGAGTGGTAGGAGAGAAAGAGGGAAACACAGAGAGAGAGAGATAGGGGGAGACACACAGACAGTGAAGAGAGAGAGAGAGAGAGAGAGAGAGAGAGAGAGAGAGAGAGAGAGAGAGAGAGAGACACACACACACACACACACACACACACACACACACACACACACGCATACAGACAGTGGAGAGAGACAGTGGAGGCTGGAGGGAGGAGGTTGGATAGAGAGAGAGAGAGCAGCAGTTAGTTGGACACACGCTGCTCTTTCGGTGTGTTTTCTCGGCATTTCTTCCACAGTAACAGCATCATGTGCTCCCCGTGTTGTTTCTCACAGGTAAGACACCATTCTGTCTGCTTCCGTTTGTCTTTGTCGAACCGTTCCCAGCTTGAACAGGAATATGACTATGCCTCGATGGTTTTGTTTTTGTTTGGTTTGTTTTTCTTCGACACGGAACGTCGGCTCTTGTTTAAACAAGCCGAGCGTCTGTTGTCAACGTTCGCTTTTTTTCCATGAACGTTTTTTAATTCATTTGAAACGGGATAAAGTAGATTATTTTTTGGCGGTGCCGAGAGGGAGGATAGGAGAGGTTGTGTTGGTGACGGTGTTACAGCAACGCTGGTGACCCGTTGAATGCGGTGACTCCATATGTTAGGCTTTTTCCAGCTTTAGGTTCCCAAGTTAACATACACAAGGCTGACTTTATTTTATTTAGTTAATAGAATGTCGAATTATGTCCCAATATGATGCTATGGTGATGACCAATGGTGTAAAGTAACTAAGTGTATGTACTCATTACTCAAGTACTGTACTTCAGTACAATGTTGAGGTGTTTCTTTCTTTACTGGAGTATTTCCAATATTCAATACTTTTACTTACTTACTCAACTGAGCTTGTAGATCTGCTATTTTCAAAAGTTTGTTATTGATTGATTGATTGATAGGGATTGTACAGTTCAATACAAGGTATACTATGTTATGAGGATTTTAAACCCACGAAAGCGCTATGGCTTGTTTCCATTGGGGTCCTTTGTACTCAAGTCATTGAAATCACACATTTCATACATTTGAAAACGTGTGAAATGGGACATTCTGCATAATGAGTACTTTTACTTTTGGTCCTTTAAGTACATTTTGATACCAATACCTTTGTACTTTTACTCGTACATTTAGAACTCCTTTTACTTGTAACAGAGTATTTCTATATTACAGTATTGATACTTTTACTTAAGTAAACAATTGGGAGTACATTTTTTCCACCACTGACGATTACCACGAAACACAACCGACATGGCAAAGCAGCCACCTCTGGAGGCACGCTATTCGATAGGTGCACACACGTCGGTGTGACGTGCCACCACTGTCGCCTGAGAGTCTCTCAAGTAGCTCTGTGGTTTCCACTGCCTGCTCCAGATGTTTATAGGAGTCACTCTGAACGCTATAACATCTGTAACAGCCAGGTTGACGCTTTGTTTAGGACATATAAATGGCGTCTGGGTCTCTAGAATAAAGAAGCCCGTGCTTGTGGCTCATCTTTGTGGCCACTGTGTGTGTGTGTGTGTGTGTGTGTGTGTGTGTGTGTGTGTGTGAGAGAGAGAGAGACTGTCTGTGACGAGGGTGAAAGAGGAAGCTTGACAGCCACAGATTTCTTTGTTGTCTAATTTCAGTGATTTTTTGTGTCAGCTCGCTTGTGTTTCCCCTTAGTGGATATAGCGTGCCTGCCCGCTTTGTTTACAATTGCTTAACAATACTCTGTGTGTGTGTGTGTGTGTGTGTGTGTGTGTGTGTGTGTGTGTGTGTGTGTGTGTGTGTGTGTGTGTGTGTGTGTGTGAATGGCACTTGTGTTACTATGGGCCAGTGCTTCTCAAAGTGGGACCCCTGTGCTTCCCCACAGCACAGGGGTCATCGAAAGGGGTTCAAGGAGGTCCCCAGCAGCATTTCTACCACTCAAACCCCACATACACCTCACTGTGACATGTTGTGAGCTTGTATATCTGCTATTACAAATCCAATGTTTTTGAAACATTTGAAAAACACTAATCTTGTATGGGGGTTCCCTGACACACACTATTTTCAGATGGGGGTCCGCAGCAAAGTACATATTCATTTGGGGGTCCTTGACATGAAAAACTTTGTGGACAAAAAATGTCCCTACTATATTAGAATTTGATACATAGACAATTTCCCTGGTCCCTGCTAGAGAAATTATTTGGGTAAAACAGATTTTCTCTATGCCGGTGGCCAGAAATAGCAGAACTATAAGCTGACTTGTGGGTAAGACAAGTGACGTGTGTGTGTGTGTGTGTGTGTGTGTGTGTGTGTGTGTATAATAGTCTTCCATCCGGCCTACTGTACCATAATAAATAGTATTGTGGGGTTATATAATCAACCTGTGTTGTAGACCAGAGTTTGTGGGCCCAACGTTGGGAGAGATTTTCCTGTTTATTTTCCACTGAACACACATTCTTTGTGGATACAAGGCCACGCTGCGTTGGGCTGCGAGGAATTTAATTACAAGGCGATATCGGCCTCTCTCTCTCTCTCTCTCTCTCTGTGCCCAAAAGCCCCTAAATGAGAGGGAATGCATCTGTGTTCAGATTAATGTTGTGGGGGGGGAGATTAGCACGGAATCAAGTCCAAACACTTCCCATCAACTCTGTCCTGCTGCAGTCAGTGTTAGTTAATCCTATTAGATCAACTCATTATTAGCTTGGTTTTCATTTGTACATGTTGATCTGTGAGAAGTCTGGATAGATTTAGCAACTATGGCCAACCGTGTGTGTGTGTGTTTGTCAGTGGTCGAAAGTAGCTAAGTATATTTACTCAAATATTGTACTTGAGTATACTTTTGAGGTATTTTTTACTTTACTGGAGTATTTCCACTTTTACTTCTACTCCACTACATCTCAGAGGCAAATATTGTACTTTTACTCCACCACAATTATTTGAAAACTTTAGTTACAAGTTACTTTGCAGATATAAATGATTATTATATTATTGACTACTTAAGCCCTATTTTATACCTAGGCTATTTGAAAAGAGCCGATCTACAAGCTCACAACGCGTCACATCGCGACACGTTGTGAGCTTGTAGATCTGCTATTTTCAAACATAATAGTACTTTGACTTTTGGTACTTTAAGTATATTTTGATGCCAATACTTTTGTACTTTTACACAAGTAACATTTTGAACACAGGCCTTTTACTTGTAACAGAGTAGTTTTATATTGTGGTATTGCCACTTTTACTACTTTACTTGTGATCGCCAAATGTCCCCACGGGTGTATATAGTAGGATTTGAGAAACCAGCAGAGCGAGTACAATTGTCCTGGTCCTCACAGGATAAATGGTTGTCTTTCATGGTCAAAATGAATGAGTTAGGTTTACAATTAGGAAAAACTTCAGGGTGGGGTTAGGGTCAGGCGTTTTAGAGGTTAGGTTTAAAGGTTGGGGTTGGAGTTAAGACTGATTTTATTATACTTAATAATGCATCAGATCTACAAACCGTAGATCGGCGATTTCCAGCTTTAGGCTAGGGTTAAAAATAGCAACAAAAAAAAATGGCAATCATAAAATCCCCTCCTAAAATGTTGATGTTGCTTCAGAAGTATTTAATACGTGTGTGTGTGTGTGTGTGTGTGTGTGTGTGTGTGTGTGTCTCCTGTTGTGTTTCAGTGTGCCTGTGGTCGTAATCACTTCCTCTGTGGCTCATAGGAAGGGCAGTGTGTGTGGGAGTGTGTGTGGGGTTGTTTACATTAGATTTGGATAGAGAAACAGCATGGGAATGGGAGCAGCTCACTCCTAATTAACCGGGAGAAGAGAGGTTTTGTCACCACACCACCACGGCACGGCACGGCGGAGGTTTTCTGAAGCTTTAAACCTCACTGTTTCACACAGTGTTTGTTTGGAACAGTGACATTCAGAAAACACAGTAACTCAGTAATGCAGGGATCTTCAACAGGGGGTCCGGGACCCGTAGGGGGTCCTCAGAGTAACTGCGGGGGGCCGCCAAATCTTTGTGTGATAGGGACTTTTATTCGCACTTGAACCCTATCGTCCCTATTCTGAGGAGAACATTAGCCGAAAATAGCCGATCTACAAGCTCACAACGCCTCGCGCCGCGAGGCGTTGTGAGCTTGTAGATCGGCTATTTTCGGCAAAGAGGTTTGATGTAGAGGGAAAAACGATCAGACCAAGTACAGAGCCAACGGTCAAGTTTACAAAGTACTGAAGGTTTCAAGTGTCTGAAAACGCACATTAACATGAATACAATATGTAGCAGGGGGTCCCTGCTTCATCCCCCTTTCAGCTAGGGAGTCCTCCTTGGCCTGAAAAAAACGTTGAAGACCCCTGCTGTAATGGCTGTTTTGTCTTGAGGTACATTGACAGGCACCGTGACACAATGCAACACCTAGTAAGACACTCACTCCACTCTATGACTAGAGGGAAGTGATATATGGTAATGGCATGTATATACTGTATTAGCATATATCATTTAGTAGCACAGCCTACATTTGGTTACGAATAGCAGCAGATTCAGATGTGTACGTAAAAGGTGCAGTTACAGCACTCAAATAAGTCATCAGACTGATCTGTGATCAGTTCTCTTTCCCAGCATGAATGTGTGAACACTGGTCTGTTTGAGACGACAATAATGGAGTCCGGTTCAACAAGGTAGCATGGTGGCAAACAATGGGGGAGAGAGAGCATTATAATGGTCAGTTTTTATCCATTCATGCAGGAACTAGACTCAATGTTGTTGTTGTTGTTACACAGTGGTGGAAAGTAACTTAAGTACATGTACTTAAGCACAATTTTGAGTAACTTTTTACTTTACTAGAGTATTTCCAATTTGCAATACTTTTACTTCTACTCCACTTCCACTACAATTATTTGAAAACTTGAGTTACTAGTTACTTTGCAGGTATAAATTAGTATATTGTAAAGCATACATTAACCACTTTAGCCCTATTTTATACATAGGCTATTTGAAAATAGCCGATCTACAAGCTCACAACACGTCGCATCGCGACGCGTTGTAGATCTGCTATTTTCAAACTTTAGAGCTTTTACTCTTGGTACTTTAAGTATATTTTGATGCCAACACTTTTGTACTTTTACTCAAGTAACATTTAGTAACACAGCAGCCACCAGTCAAACAAAGTATAAAAAGCTTAAACATGTGTCCACACTCCACAGCATAGTATGAAAGTCAATGCACGTATTCACATGCATGCATAACCCATCACAGAGGCACACACCCGTGTGCGAGTGTGTGTGTGTGTGTGTGTGTGTGTGTGTGTGTGTGTGTGTGTGTGTGTGTGTGTGTGTGTGTGTGTGTGTGTGTGTGTGTGTGTGTGTGTGTGTGTGTGTGTGTGTGTGTGTGTGTGTGTGTGTGTGTGTGTGTGTGTGTGCGCGCGCAGAAGAAAGGGGACTGATGTAATCTCAGTGAAACTCCTGTTCTATCGCTTATTGCGGAGGCGTTTGTACCAGATAGGAGGTCAGTGGTCTGGACCAGACAGCACACAGTCTGGAGTGGTGGTGGTGGTGGTGTGTAGACTTAACTGACCCCAGGTCTGCCATTATCCCACACAGAACGTCGTAAACAAACACGTACACACACACACATGGTCTGACGTCACATGAGTGTGTCGTTCAGGGGAGAATGAGATGAGAGATGACTATTTAGGCATTTAGCAGACGCTCTAAATGACAACTTACAAGTGCGAGATCGGAATAAACAGTAAGCATGAACTCTAGTCAGTAAACAAGGTACTGTAAATCCTCTAATAGTGACCCGGGCTTTTCTTTGTTTCAACTGTATAGCGGGTACCAGGTTTTTATTGAAAGGAGGCTATTTTTATAAAAAAGGCTTGTATTATTATTGTATTATTATTGTATTGTACAAAAAGAGGCTTATCTTAAAAGAGAGGCTTTTAATTGCTTGTTTCAACAACGCCCCCGGTCATTAATAGAGACCCGGTTTTTAATTGATTGGTCAATATTAGAGGATTTAAGGTAAATGGTCACATAAGTAGAGTGCAGAGAGAACATTGTAGTGCCTCAAAGAAACTTCAGATATCCCAGGTAAACAATGAAGTTTGAACCTATCTAGCATCTGTCCATAAACGACACACTATCTAACTAACAAGCCTGTACATTTGAAACTATGGCCCGCCAGGTAAACAATGAACCTAACATCTGTCTAAATGTCATCCAATCTAAATTGCATTCTTAACATCTGTGGTTGAGAAAAAGAAACAAAAAAAAACATGAAAACAAGTAGTGACTAAGATATAGAGTAACGTCTGCATGCTAGTAGACATATCTTGGTTAATCCAGATCTTGGCCACTGAGATGAGCTTCACTCGGAGACGGAGAAGCACATTTTAAACATCCTAGTGACGTGGTCTTTCCTCCATGACTCACACAGTCTGTCTATCTGTCTGTCTGTCTCCACTGTCGAGAACGTCTTTGTCTGACTGCAGGAAGAGGGATGGTTTCGGGGGACTTTTCAATCTCTACTCTGTCTCTATGTTCCTCTCTTTGTCTGATAGCTTGTCATCTGACGTGTTCTCTCTCTCTCTCTCTCTCTCTCTGTTGGTCGTAGCTAGGAGCTGTGTGTGTGTGTGTGTGTGTGTGTGTGTGTGTGTGTGTGTGTGTGTGTACAGTGCACACACACAGAGTGATACATTTTTGCTGCGTGTGCACAGCTGCCTAGCTGTGCAGACAAAAGACTAGCTTGTCACTCTGAACAGAAAGTGGAACAGAGGACTTATATAAAATGTGAGACAATTCATTATTTAACCATGCTCCTGTACTCGGCGTGAGTGGGAGAGCATAGACCGACTGACTGACTGGGAGAACCTGTCATTAGTCAGTCTCTAGTCTCTTCATTTTATCCTGCCATTGTTTTTTTTTTCTCTGTTTTTTCTTTCTCTCGCTTGTCTTTGTTTTTCCCCTCTCCTGTCGACTCGACTCGACACAAAGCCTCGTAACATGAGAGAAGAGGGTGTGACGGGTTGGCCGTCTTAAGCGCCGGAGTGTTATTATTACTCATTGTTGTCAACTTTACCCACAATGCAACTCGCTCATGTTACGCGACAAAACAGTTTAAATTGGAGCTGGTTTCACTAACCTGGCTTCATGTTGCAGTGCTGCTCGTGTTACTGTGTTTATCGTGACATGTGTTTATCATGAGTCATGAGTAAAGTTTGAGTCAGCGTTTTCACGTGTGTGTGTGTGTGTGTGTGTGTGTGGTAGGGCACCGTTTCTCAACATATGGTCCAGAGACCACTAGAGGTACAAATGCACCCTCAACGGGACTGTAACTCTGAGAGCAGTGTACAAATATGGAACCAAAATGAACCCGTACAGAGTGAAATGATCTCCGTTTTACAGTGGATTGGGGTCCCATAGCTAACCCGTAGTAAACTCTCGGGAGTTACAGACCCGTAAGGGTCTATTTGGACCGCTCGGTGGTCCCCAGACCTGATGTAGAGAACCCAGTGTGGTAGTAGGGGGATGTGCTGTCACTATTCCTGAGAAAGGCAAAAGAGGAGTCCTGCACACTGTCTTCTTCACTTACAGCCAAAAAGAAAGGTTTATTACTGTAGATGTTCAAGGTTACTTTATTTTGTCTGCCTTGGGAGAAATTTGTCTTTGGAGACAAGGACCAGCTGCATACATTCACAATACACTTGTAGTGTATTGTGTATAAATGCAGCTGGTCCTTGTCCACAATACAGTACAAAAAAACATTTAAGACACACGGTGACACATACAACCCGTACAACAGTCATTTAGGTCTATACGTCACCCTCTAGCATAATGTATATCACCCCAGCCAACATACCTACCTAGTGCAACATGATGAAGGTCCAAGTGACCGAAACGTTGTACATCTAATAAACCTTTTTTGGCTGTAAGGGAAGACAGCATGCATGATTCCTTTTTTTTTTGCCTTGCTCATATTCTGCCTCCTCCAACGCACCTGTCCATTAACACTTTTACTGCCAGACATATTTCTTGCTGCGTGTAGCCACTGCCAGCGATTTTCCGATTTTCTTACCTTTTCAAGTACTCTGGCTTATGAATTAAATAAACAAACAAGAAGCAGTGGGTTAATCTAAATCAAACATGCATGGATGGTACAGTACAGTACACACAGTCCTAGTGCAGAAACAGAGGGAACTTCCTACATCACAGAACAGGGAAACTATGTGTTAGAAACAATGCAGCAGCATTTCACATTTCACTTGAACCCCACTCATTTAGCCCTCATTTCCCCTCTCCCTTTTCAAGTATTCACAGAATATTTATCTCCAGTATGATCGATCCCCTGATTGTTACTAATGAGGGTTTCACTGTGCTTCTGCGAAGAAAAAAAAAGTCATCATTGTGACCTCCCGTTTGCTTGTTATATGAAAATAGCATGTCTTGCCAAAACTGTCACTATTCCTCAAATCTGATAAGAATCCTCATAGTAATCTTTTGGATGAATACATTCAATATTGTCATTATGCAGTTTGCAGCGTTCAGCTGAGGGAAGAACATTTTTAATTTGACAGGCAAAAACTATGAGTTTGTATAATTTTACCCCAACCAGTATGTCTACTTCTATTTATCATAAATAAAAATGTATTTGATCATAAACAGTCCTGACAGTAAGGGGGGACGAGAGTTACTTTGAGCAAAGAAACACTAGAGGAAGCTTTTGTTTGGTGAAAAGTAAAAATCTTGCTTTGTTTCAATCACTATCATGTCAGTCTGTCCTTAGGCCTGTCACAATTATCACATAATTGCCTAATCACAAATGATTAGAGATAATCACAATTATGTTTTGCGTAATCGTCATAATCATTTCCATGTTGGAAAATGTTCATATCCTTTCAAACATCCTCAAAACTAGTGGAAATGGCAGATCTACAAGTTAAAAACGTGTCATGATGTGACACGTTTTGAGCTTGTATATGGGCTATTTTACACTTTTAATGTTCTTTTGAAAGTATATAAAGTATAAAGTCTGCCCTGTGCACGTTTAGTTTGCGAAGGCTAAAACAGAAATGTAATTTCTATTCATAATGTTCCAACGTTCAACAACAGAAAACACAATGAAATCGTTGATCGCAATTATTTGAGCGAGAATTAATCCTCAAGTAACATTTCATAATCGTGACAGGCCTGTATGTCGTCTCTCTTTTCATCACCGAGTTCAATTCCGGTTCAAGTTCAGGCATTTTGTCTGTAGAAGTTTAGATTCTATCTCTAGCATGGATTTCACCCAAACCAGAATGAATCACTGATGTTTGGCTGTATGAACTTGTGCTCAGAACACAGATGAATCCTTTTTTCTTTTCTTTCCTTTTTTTTAACCTTAATTTAACCAGGCAAGACAAACAAAGTACACATTCTTATTTACAATTGTGGCCTGGCAAAAAGCAAGGCCTTTTGAGGGAGAGGGGGGAAATGAGTGGGGTTCAAGTGAAATGTGAAAGGCTGCTGTGTTGTTTCTAACACATTGTTTCCCTGTTCTGTGATGTAGGCAGTGACCTCTGTTTCTGCACTAGGACTGACTGTACTGAACTGTACCATGCATGTTTGATTTAGATTAGCCCACTGCTTCTTGTTTGTTTATTTAATTCATAAGGCCCATTCTTGATGTCTGAAGCCAGGAGACGGTATAGGAGACAGTGTAAGAACTAGGAGACAGAGTAGGAACCAGGAGACAGTATAGGAGAGAGTGTAGGAACCAGGAGACAGCGTATAGGGCAGTGTATGAACCAGGAGACATGGTAGGAAACAGTATAGGAACCAGGAGTGTCAACAGGGTCCTTTTAATAGAAGACTCTTCATTTCACTATTTTCTGATATATATTTTTGGCAAATAATGGTGTATTCTGAATATAAATCTGGAGTGATATCTGAATACTTTTCCAGTATGGGTCTGTACACATAAAACAATATAAGCCCTTCTGTTGGACTAATAATGTAGGAGACTTTATCAGGTGTGCTGATAAGTGCTGTGCTGCCGTTTGCTTTGTCACGGTGACCACACTTTAATTTCCTGAGGGACAGAGTGTGTGTGTGTAATTGTGTTACTTTTCTTGCCAAATAGAATTTGAGAACTAGACATAGTGAGGATTTTCCTGGTCCTATAACTAGAAAAATGAATAATATTGTTGCTGTCGGGCATAAACATCTTATCTCCATCCATATTCTAAGTTTCAGTGTTTTTTTGTGCTAATTAACACCCTACTTGATCATACTACAGCGTCACACAAAACCATGTAAAATAGCAGATCTACAAGCTCCAGTTTAGAGCGTGTAGATCTGCTACTTTTGCTGGTTTTGAATTTGAATCCTGAAAAGTAACAGTTTCGAACATATGAGGTTTCCACCCGACAGAGACGATGGATTTTGGCTTAATTTGTACTTTTGCGACGCTGTCGCGCACCCAGAATAGCCAATCTACAAGGCCAAAACGCAAGCTTGTAGATTGGCTATGTTGGTTGCGTGACACCGGCGTTCAATTAAACTGAGGCTGTAGGATTTAAGAGGGTTATAAATGGCATTTATAGAATTACTGTCGTAAAACATTTGTGTCCTCACAAGTATAGTGATACTTGTCTTTTAAAGTAGCTGTCCTGGAATATACTTTACATGATGTATGACACAAATGATGAATGCAGAATAGGTAACCGTATTAGTAAGGTCATATAGGCCAGGGGTCTTCAACAGGGGGTCCGGGACCCCTAGGAGGACCTGAGAGATACACTGCAGGGGGGCCGCCAAATCTTAGGAAATGTCTTTTTTATTTGTAGATTGTAGATCGGCTATTTTCGGTAAAGAGGTTTGGTGTAGAGGGGGAAAAGGGCAGACAAAGTATATAGAGCCAAAGTCAACTTTACAAAGTATTGAGGGTTTAAGTGGTTAAATGTCTGAAAATACACATTTAACATGAATCCAATATGTAGTGGGGGTCCCTGCTTCATCTGTCTCTCTCAGCTAAGGGGTCCTTGGCCTGACAAACGTTGGAAGACCCCTGATATAGGCGATGTGTGTGTGTGTGTTGATGCATCCTGACATATGAAAGCTATACCGTGCAAAATTGCTTTGCATTATTTAGCCAGCAGCGTGTTTTAAAACGGCGCAAATATTTGGACATCTTTCTTTAAACACACCCACCCTGTTGAAGCCCGTAACGCCCCATGTAGGGGCTATAGGCTAATCCCTCAGCGCTACTGCCTTAAACATGCGACGCTGTCAGTAGGAATAAACACAGGAGCACCCGCAAGGAAGTGGACTGAATAGGGGCGGAGCCAAACAGAGTTCCTATTTAACACTTTTTTCTTTACTGAATGGGCTCCCAGATTGGGGTTAGGCAAATTTCAGCTAATGAAGTGGTTCTCAAACATTTTCATCCACCATTTGAATAGAGTTTGTTTTCCGGGGACCCCCATAGGAGATTTGTTGTTAACCGATTAAGGCCTGAGTCCGATTCTTAAAATGTTTTCTCAAATTTTGTTTTAGTTTTTTGAAAAATATATAAAAAATATTTGTTCGATTTTTCAGAAATAGCAGATCTACAAGCTCTTGCTTGTATATCTGCTATTTTCGAATAGCCAAAGAAATCTAAAGTGACACAGATGCGTTCCAGGTCTTAATGGGTTAAAATGTTTTTTTTCCATTTGTCAATGTTTCTTTCAATATTTTGTTTGAATTGGCTCACAACGTTTTGCAAGGCGCGGTGAGCTTGTAGATCAGCTACTTTCAACTAGCCGATAGGGTTAATGTAAAGCTATTCTTTTTTTGCTGGGGATGCCCTGGAACCCCCCTTCTCTAGGACACCTAGGGGGGTCCCCGGACCCTACTTTGAGAACCACAGGGCTAACGTATGACATTACTTTAATGTTCTCCAAGCTGACCTTAAACTTGGGCTGAATGAACATAAAAACTGACGTTTATTGTTATTCTGTAGAGCTGGGGGTAACCATGGCAAAAAAACATCATCTTCCCCACTGTACAAGACAATATTATTGAGAGTTAGAGACTTTTAATACCTAGGTATATATGTATTTTTTTTTAAATTGAACTAACTGTCCTATGTATTGTAGGAAAAGGATTGTGATGCAGGTTATTTTTGTTATTTTTTTTTAATGTAGATAGAGACAGTGAAAGTTGTACATGCAGCTGAGAGCCTCGGGGGGGGTGGGGGGCGGGATTTGAACCCGGGCCAGCTGGGGGGGGAAGGACGGTAGCTTAGTTTTATGTGGTATGTGCTCTTAACCTCGGTGAGCTAGCGGGGCGCCACGTTAAAGCACTTTCTCTCTGTCATGGATTATTTATGTTGACGTGATTCAGTGGTTCACAAACATTTTCACGTCAAGGAACCCCCAAATTAACCCATTAAGACCTCTGTGTCATTTTAGATTTCTTTGGCTATTCAAAAATAGCAGATCTACGAGCTTGTAGATCTGCTATTTTTGAAAAATCTTGAAAAAATATCTTTAATTTTTTTTTTTTTTTAAATGTTAGGATTTAGAAAACATTTTAAGAATCGGACTCAGGCCTTAATGGGTTAATATGGCCCCAGACCCCCCGGCCCCCCCTAATCTGTAACGATTTTGTGCCAGGCACCCTCATATGAGAGGATTTGTGTTCTAATACTTTAAGAAACACCCTGGGAAAAATAGGGTGTTTATACTGTTTCTCATTTAGCTGGGAAACCCCCAAGGACCCCTGTGGGGGGTCCCCCGACCTCACTTTGAGAACCAGTGATATCATTTACAGGCATTCCTCTGCCTCCACTCTGTACAGGCTGTAGGACGCTGTTTACCATTATGCTCTTAATTTTTATTACCGGTAATGTTTTTACAGTTTATAGCACTTATCATTGCATCCTGTTTGGAAATGTTGGGTGGTCTTCTCTTGTCTGAGAGATTTGGCAGGCATAATATGCCTGTCAAATGCATTATATTTGTACAGGTGCGTTCCAAAAAGTTGGATAAGTAATTGTATTTTCTGTAATGTAATTCAAAAATCACACCCAGTGTGAAGAGAGTGGTGCCTTTGAAAGTGTAACTGGTTGCATCCGCAACAATCAGCAACAATATGTTGTCACGTGACACGTGACAACATATTGTCACGTGTCACGTGAAGCTTGACCAATCAGCCGTGCTCGGACGGACATACGGACGGACGGACATACGGACACACGGACAAAGTCAAATGTAGGAGTGGTTGGCACCACTCAAAAAGTGAAACTTTTATGCATAAAATGAACATACTTTTTCTATTCAGAAGGTCGACATTTCTGTATTATATACTGTGAATCTTTTTTTTATCCTTATGCAATCTAATATTGTGAGTTTTGCCTTTTTAATAGTTTGAGACTTTGCATTGCCATCAGCTACTTTTGAAAGATTTTTGCCCCAATAGATAAGGACGCAGATTGAAAGTGGTTCAAATCGGGACACTTTGGCTGCAGAATTCCCAATGCTGACGTCGTCAAAAAGGTCAAATGATGGCCGGCCGATGTATCAAATTAGTATTAAAAAAAACGTGCTTATCAATTATTCTACGATTAAGCTAAAACAAATCGATAGAATAATCGCTAAGCAAATAATATATATTTGCAGGCCTATAATAGTGAAAGCAGGAGCAGTTATTATTATTTTATTTTTGTACTGGTCAGAGAGATAAAGGTCTCCTTTCAAGTCATTGTTTATAGTCTTCTAATCTAAACCATCCAAAACATAGTTTATGTAACGATGTGGAATTAATTATAAATATGGAATAAGAGATGTGTGCGTGTGTGTTTGTGACTACAGAACAGCAGGCATTCAAAGGAAAGACGGAGAGCAACAGAACACAAATGAGAACAATAGAAGAGAGAGAGTGGGGGAGTGGAGGAAGTGAGAGAAAGAGATTGAGAAAGACTCAAGAGCTCGAGGCTGAGAGGGAGAGAGAGAGGATGTGTGTGTGTGGGGGGGAGCATCTTTCTCTCTAGAGACTTGTGGTGGTAGGAAGGGGGGGATAAGACCCTCTACTCAACCATACACAATAGAGTTGCACCGATACCCCTTTCTCACCATCGTCCTTCCCTCTGGGGCAGATTATGATCATATTACATGACTGGATTGGATTACGTCACGGTCACCGATATCCCATCCAGCATTTTAGGGGCGACACCGGACCCCGATACCGATGCTGAGTATCGACTTTAGTATCAAGAGTGATGCATCCCAAAAATATACAATACAATGACAATACAATACAAGTGGCTCAGGAGGTTAAAGCGGCCGCTCGGGAATAGGCTCTATAGACCATATTCACACGGCGGCCATGTTTCTATGAAGTCAATGAAAGTAGCCACCCCGGGTGGCGGCACTTTCAATGTTGAATTCCAATATGGCCGCCGTGTGAATATGGTCTATTCACAGCAGCCATATTATGAAGACACTCACAGGTGTTACCAATGATACTAATGAAGGCTCTGTTCCATTCTGGTCAAACAGAGTCAGGGTGCTGATATTGTGCATGTTGGCTCACTGGAAACACTCTTGTTACACCAGTGGGTCTACAGTTGGGGTCCAGGGACCCTCATGGGCTTCCAAATGGCCCCTTACAGGTGTGTAACTCTGAGAGTGTACAAATGGAACCAAATGGACCCGTAAGGGTCCATTTGGTTCCATTTGTACACTCTCAGAGTTATGGGGGTCGTGGAAACCACTGTGCTACACTAAATGGAACAGAGCCTTCATTAGTATCATTGGTAACACCTGTGAAGGAAGTGATAATATGGCTGCTGTGCATAGAGCCTATTGGAAGGTTCCCAGTTGGATCCCGGGGGCTCCCCCTGAGTCAGTGTGGGAAGTTTTGCTTTCCTCATGGACCTGTGTGGATTATACCAGTAGAGCAACCTTTTGTGGATAATGGTTGAACTTGACACTTGCCGATACTCTGCACCTGAAGCCATTAAGACCGGGAAAGCATTTTGTGTCATTTTAGGTTTTAACTATAGCCATTATATTATACTTTGGCTATTCAAAAAATAGCA
This sequence comes from Gymnoscopelus microlampas, assembly GCF_963454915.1. NCBI lineage: Eukaryota > Metazoa > Chordata > Actinopteri > Myctophiformes > Myctophidae > Gymnoscopelus > Gymnoscopelus microlampas. The sequence goes on along the minus strand of NC_139941.1, from coordinate 6,101,128 downwards.
GATCTACAAGCTCATAGCGCGGCACCGAGTGCCGCGCTATGAGCTTGTAGATCTGCTATTTTTGAAAAATCATGAACATTTTCGCAAATCTTTTGAATTATATATATTTTTGAAAGCGAACATTTGTAACGCCGATCTGTGCTTCTGGGGTTTCCTGGAACTAAATATAGAGGGTCTGTGACCACATACATATAATTTTGGGTGATCCTTGACATTGAAAAGGTTTGAGAACCACTGATAGTATGTATAGCAACATACGGTTTCCAGAAAACTGTTAGGATTTAGAAGACATTTGTAGATGCGTTCCCAGGATTCAATGGGTTAATCTCACGTACAACGCACCGATACTCTTCTTGCACTAATGTCATGAACAGTATTATACCAGCTGCTGTACCCACACACCTTATTTCTAAACCTCATGCACATAATGTTAGGATGGATATGCTGTGTCTGTGTGTGTATATGTAGATACCTTTCTCTTTTTTGATTCCTTCTTTTTTTTTGTTTATGAATGAATGAATGTAAATATTTTTGAGATGGGGGTCAGTGGCCAGAAATGTAGTGAAAATAGCCGATCCGTAAGCTCACAATGTGTCACGCAGCAACACGTTGTTCGCTTGTAGGTAATAATACATACATTTACAACAAAACAAACAGAACAAAAAACGGACAATTCAAACAACATCAACCAAGGGAGGAAAACTAAACAAAACACACAACAATAACACAACTGTGTAACACAGGCTGGCCACCTGTCAGCTCTCTCATTGGTTGAGTGGGTAGGGGGGAGGTGTCACTGTCATATAAGTGGTGGTTGCCAAGGAAGACACTCTTTTGTTTTTGTGCCTGTAGTGGAATTCCTAGACCCCCCCCCCCCCCCCCCCCACACACACACACACACACACACACACACACACACACACACACACACACACACACACACACACACACACACATATTGTCACTGTCGGGTGGAAACCTTTTTATGTCCAAACTGCTTAGCAACTCATATTGCTCTTGAAGACCTGAGGGCGATTCTACAAATGCCTTCTAAATCAGTAGATCTCACCCAAGAAAAAAAAAAAATGCAGATGTACAAGCTCATTTGTGCCGTGCGGGGAGCTTGTAGATCTGCTACATGTCACGGTGCTCTGCGTTGTGAGCTTTTAGATTAGCATGACAAAGTAGGACATTAGTTAATTTACGGGGGGGGGGGGGTAAAAAGTTGGATACGAGGTTTCTGCACGACTGCAATAATATGCACACACACACACACACACACACACACACACACACACACACACACACACACACACACACACACACACACACACACACACGCACACACGTTGTTGACCCTATATAGAACCTGCTAGGCCCCACACTGGCCAGCCCAACTAATGCAATCTAAACAGCCATCGTGTGTGTGTGTTCTCTTCGGCGTGTGTTTAATTAATGGTCTATAGAGAGATGAGGGTAGTGGGTTGGGCTGAGTCCTAAAGAGGAAGGATTATCCTGTTAAACTGTGTAGAGACAGAGATCCCACACACACACACACACACACACACACACAAACACACACACACACACACACACACACACACACACACACACACACACACACACACACACACACACACACACGGGTTTGTATTACTATACTTGTGAGGACAGCAACATTTTAGGATGCCAATTTTTATGCCATTTCTTTAAAAAACAAAAAAACTTTTTTTCACCATAAGCCTAATGCCAAAAAACAGCTAATCTACAAAATAGCCGAACTACAAGCTCACAACGCCTCGCAGTGCGAGGCGTTGTGAGCTTGTAGATCGGCTATTTTCTCAACGTTTGCCTCTTTCTCATGTAATATTTGTCCAATTTGTTATTAAAAATGTCTTAAAAGTCCTTAAATTGTAACTTTAGAAAGGTGCAGATACCCTGTATGTACACTTGTACTGTATGCTGGTTTGTTTACCAGAGTTGAGTGAGAAAACAATGTTCCACATTAAGCTAATCATCTGGGGACCCCCCTCAAAATAATTTGGGGACCCCCAGTTTGGGAACCAACTAACCTAATACTAAACGGCATACCAATGGAACAAGAGAGAGAGAGACTGTCTTGACTGGAAAACATCTGTAGTTGGACGGTTTTCCCCGGAGAGCGTCCGACCGCACGACGCACATCCCAGAAAACACGGCGTGGATAAACCTTTAACGCCCTGTGTGGAATCCATTTCAGAGCTGGAACACTTTCTGAAGTGTTTCTGAATGTCTGTCAGTGTGGAGGGGGCGGGGGGGGCGGAGAGAGATTTAACCCATTGAGACCTGAAGCCGATTCTACATGTCTCCTAAAGCTCAACAGTTTTTTTGAAAAACCTATGTTTCTATATCAGTGGTGCTCAATCTTTTTCATGTCAAGGACCCCCAAAATTATATAATTTGGCCGCGGACCCCCATCAAAATATTTAATTCCAGGGACCCCCCCAGAAGCAAAGATTTGAGTTAAAAATGTTCGCTTTATAAATGTATCTATTCAAAGAATTGCACACATTTTCACGATTTTTCAAAAATAGCAGAAATAGCTAAAAAAGCATTATTTTACACTTTGGGCTATTCAAAAATAGCAGATCTACAAGCTCATAGCGCGGCACCGAGTGCCGCGCTACGAGCATTATTTTACACTTTGGGCTATTCAAAAATAGCAGATCTACAAGCTCATAGCGCGGCACCGAGTGCCGCGCTACGAGCATTATTTTACACTTTGGGCTATTCAAAAATAGCAGATCTACAAGCTCATAGCGCGGCACCGAGTGCCGCGCCGAGTGCCGCGCTACGAGCTTGTAGATCTGCTATTTTTGAATAGCCCAAAGTGTAAAATAATGCTTTTTTAGCTCAAATCTAAAAATGACACAGTTCCAGGTCTTAAAGGGTTAATACTTGAAAGGATTTCTTGGATTGTCACATCAAAAAAAGGGACGCGGGCCGGGCTGGGCGGCTCGCCCAACCCTCGGAACAATCAGGAAAATCCCTGGATGGAGAGAGGGAGAGACGGAAAGAGAGTGGGATAGAGTTGGAGAAACAGAGGGAGAACAAGAGAGAGAGAGAGGTCGGTCAGCTGCCCAGTGGAACAGATCACATCAGATCCCGTCACACTGGATTTACTGTATCATAACACGCAAACACACACCAATTACACACCCAGCTTTAATAACTACACACACACAAATTACACACACACACACACACACGCGCACACACACACACACACACACACACACACACACACACACACACACACACACACACACACACACACACACACACACACACACACACACACACACACACACACACACACACACACACACACACACACACAGAGCCTGGTGTCAGACACACGTTCACACATGCTCTGCAGTGAGACAAACCCAACCTCAGCACCAAGCCCACAACAGACCTCACCACAGCTGTGTGTGTGTGTGTGTGTACTTGTATTACTATACTTGTGAGGGCCGAATGTCCCTAGAAGTATAGCAGTGGAATATGAGAAACAGACACATGTGTGAGGACAATTCTCCTAGTCCTCATTAAATAAATAGTTGTTTTATGTTTAAAACAGATTTTCTGAGTTGGGTTTTATTAGGAAAAGGTTCAGGTTAGGGTTGGACATTTAGAGGTTAGGTTTTAGGGATTAGCGTTAGAGTTGTGCCTGATTTACGCTTGGTTTCCCTGCCGCCGCCGTGCACCAAAAATATCCGATCTGCAAGCTCACGACGTGTCGTCGCAAGCTTGTAGATCTGATATTTTGTGCAAGACAGTATAACCAAAGATTCTCAATTTAAGAAGATAGCCCAACCGTCTCCTAAGTGGGTGCAGTCTGAGGGCGGACGTCCTCCTATCCCAAAATCTTGGGAAGATTGTGTGGCTTCACGTGACGATCGGGTCCAATATTTTGTTCAGTGAACATCAGGCTAAAGAATGGTTCAGAAGCTGTGTTCACGTTCACTCTCCCATTGGAATGAGTACGGTAGACTCCAGAGCCATATAAGGAGAGTCGTGTCACCTGCGTTCACTTCATATTGGCGACTAGTGACAAAAGCCCTGACCCGGAAGTTTATACGGAATGCACTGGAGTCTATGAGCGTTTGTCACTATTTCGAGTTTTACATGAACCATGTGAACCATGTGACCCCTGTGCTGTTATCTGCCCCCGAGGTGACGCAACTCTCTAATACATGGCTCTGCTAGACTTCAACGTCTGTCCACACCTGCTTCCGGTCTCCTAACGAGGCGGACCACCTACTTCCCACAGAAACGGGAAGTTTCTTTTTTTGTTGTGTGTCTGTCTTGGGTCTTTAGGGCAGGGTTTTCAACAGGGGGGACCCCTTGGGGGGGTGTGGGGGGTCCTCACAGTTACTATGGAGGGGGGGCTGCCAAATATTTGTGTGATATGATTATTCTTTTTTTACACTAACCACTTCAACTCTAGCATCCCTATTCTGAGGAGAACTTTAGCCAAAAATAGCCGATCTACAAGCTCACAACGCCTTGCAGCGCGAGGCGTTGTGAGCTTTTTTGGGGCTATTTTTGGCTTGCAGATCGGCTATGCAGATCGGTGTAAAAAAAAAAAAAAAAAAAAGTTTAATCTGAAACACAATTTTATACAATATAGTGGGGGTCCCTGCTTCATCTCTCTCTCAGCTAGGGGGGTCCTTAGCCTGGAAAAAACGTTGAAGACCCCTGCTTTAGGGGGTTAGAAATTGGCGTCCTGAACGTTTGATGTCCTCACAAGTATAGTCACGTGTGCGTGCACACACGTTTGTGTGTGTGTGTGGGTGGGGCGCGGCAGGAAGAGAGCGGGAGTCTCTCATGTGTAATTATGAATCCTTCTCCTTCTGAAATAGAACACAAGGCCCTGTCCTCGTGAGGACCTGTCACTCTAAACAAGAGACCCTGTGTGTGTGTGTGTGTGTGTGTGTGTGTGTGTGTGTGTGTGTGTGTGTGTGTGTGTGTGTGTGTGTGTGTGTGTGTGTGTGTGTGTGTGTGTGTGTGTGTGTGTGTGTGTGTGTGTGTGTGTGTGTGTGTGTGTGTGTGAGTGAGTGCTACGTGTGCGCTGAAAGGCTCTGTTGTCAGCAGTGAGTGAACATCAGTGCGGAGGAGAGAAGTGAGTGGGAAGATGTATCGTTGCCGTCGGGCCGGGAAACCTCTTATCTCTGTATTTTAACCCGTTAAGACCTGAGGCGATTCTTAAAAATGTTTTAAGAATCGCTTCTTAAAAACAGTTTTTGAAAAAATTGAGAAAAAAAAAATCAAGATTTTTTTAAAAATAGCAGATCTACAAGCTCATAGCGCGGCACTCGGTGCCTCACTATGAGCTTGTATATCTGCTATTTTTGAATAGCCAAAGAAATCTAAAGTGACACAGATGCGTTCCAGGTCTTAATGGGTTAACTTTTTGTGTTTTTTTTCCCGTACATTTACGGCCTACTTGATCATACTACAGCGTCACTCAAAATTGTAATATGAATCCTGAAAAAATGAGCTTGTAGATCTGCTATTTTCAAATATTTTAGTACTTTAACTTTTGGTACTTTATTGTACATTTTGATGCCAACACTTTTGTACTTTTACTCAAGTACATTTTGAATTCTGGACTTCTACTTGCAACAGAGTATTTCTATTTTGCAGTATTGGCACTTTTGCTTAAGTAAAGAATTTGAGTAATTTTCCACCTCAAACAGACAGACAGACAGACAGACCCACTGTGTCAGAGTTGCTGTTCATCAGTGTCGAAATTATTGATTTATTTCAGCTGTGTGCTGAACATATTTGGAAAATATTTTGGGAGCGTGACACCCACCACCGCCAAGCGTTAAATGACTTGTCTTAGATCTACTGGATCTCTTCTCCGCTAGTCCCTCCATAACATTGTAGACTAGTTTGTATTTGCTGACAAAATTGTCAGTATATTTAGTCATGGTTTTAGTCATCATATAGCTTAGTTTTAATCCATTAAGAACTGAGATACGATTCTACAAATGTCTTGTAAATCCAGTTTTCTGAAAAACAGTTTTCTGAAAAACCTATTTTGCTATATCAGTCGTGCTCAAACTTTTTCATGTCAAGGACTCCGGAAATGATAGCCTACAGTATGTATTTGGCCGCAGACCGCCATCTCAAAATGTTCTGATCCAGGAACCCCCCAGGAGCAAAGATTTGAGTTGAAAATATATATATATATTCAAAGATTTGCACACATTTTCAAAATGTTTCAAAAATAGCAGATATACAAGCTCATAGCGCGGCACAGAGTGCCGAAGAAATCTAAAATGGCAGGTAGTCCACGAACATCTTTCGTTTTTTTTCTTTAAGTTCTACATGGAACTAAAGATTTTAGTTATATGGAACTATTTCGGTTCTTTATAAAGAACCAACATGCTTCTTTTAATGCAACATCTCTCTCTCTGTCTCTCTCAATTTTCAATTCAACTCAATGGAACTTTTTTGGCATGAAAGAACATACGTTTACATTGCCAAAGCCAAAAGTGGAACAAAAAAAAAATGTATGTGCAATTAAATGGGAATAAAGACGTGTAAATAAAGCTGTGCTGCATTGCAACTTAGAGGAAACTATCTTTACAAAACCCTAAGAATTGTGCATTTTCTGTCAGAAATAGTTCCATGTAGGAAAAGGAAAGGTTAGCTTGGGATAAACTTCTGAAAGCAAATGACAGCAGTATTTCAATGTTTTTCATTCACTTGCTATAAAAAACCTTTGGGACAAAATGGCAGCATTTTCTTTTCCAAATGTATTTAAAGTTACAACGTATTTCTGTGTACCGTCGAGGTCACTCTGCGAACAGTGCAGGAACACACAATACTTAAAGCAGTTGTAATTCTATTAGACATGTATCTCTCTCTCTTTGTCTGTCTGTCTTTCCCTCTCTCTCTCCCTCTCTCCCTGTCTGTCTCTTACTTTCAGCATTTTCTGTCATCATATCTCTCATACGTAAATGATGTAATAGGCTCTATGCACAGCTGTCAGCAGCCATATTGGACAGACATAGGGCCTCTTCCTTACTCCCTTCACAGGTCTTACCAATTACACTAATGAAGGCTCTGTTCCATTTAGTGTAGCACGGTGGTTCTCAAACGTTTCAATTTCAAGGACCCCCATGCTTAATCCGGTGTATTTACACAGCGTTTTATGTGTGGTGTTCATTAATATGCGCTGTCCCGTCCAAATAAACGTAAATAAATTACTCTCAGAGTTTCCACATAGCAGTCCCCGCACTGCACTGCACTGCCTGCTTGTGCCGTCGTTTTCATATACAAGGAACCCGGGGCCAAAGTGGGCTCAGTGGGGTCGAAAAGGGTGCCAATTTTGTCCCCACTCCCCGAGTGGTCTGAGGCAGGCCAAAGGGGTCAATCCGGTGATGTGTAATGCTGCTTGCTACTGATTGGCCGTGGTCATGATGTTTCGGTAGACTAAAGTGAAGACTGTATTTGCTCTCCCCCCAGGACTTCAGAACATGTGATTTGCTGTGATTTTAGTTTTTTATTTGTATATACATTTGGCACTGGATTTGCTGTGATTTGCACTGGTCTTGCTGTGTTTTGTTTACATTTGTTGTTGTTGGCACAAATAAACAGTTTGTATTAACAACATTTGGTACCCTGGAATCCAGACTGATTCGCTCTGTTTGCCGGATTGTTTTTTTTTTTCTTTTCACTCTGCTTCTCAGTCTGGCCATGGTCCTATTTGACTCGTATTTCCAAACGTCACCAATTACGTAGGCAAGCCGGGAAGTGTCTCGAATTTTACATTGGAAGCCACTGGTCATGCCACTACCCACCCCCCCCCCCCCCCACCCCCCCCGCGGGTGCCCATCCTGCTACTTGGAAATAGAATCAGTACCAGACTGAGAAGGGGAAGTGAGAGAAGTGAGGACGCATTAGCACACACTCACTAGTTGTAAACCTGTTATGCTAAGTAGCCATTTGGGTACTTGGCTTGGGTACTTGGTTCCATTCTTACACTCGGGGTTTACAGACCTGTAAAGGTCCATTTGGTTCACACTAGTAGCTGGAGCACTGCCTGCACACAGGTGATTTGCATTGGCGTACAGGACAATTGGCCACTTGTGACTTGTCTACTTCACATTGTTAGGCAAGAAGAAACAATCCCCTGTGTATTTACATTACAAAGGAGTGTCACTGACCGTATGTCTGCTATAGCTGTGGATTTGAGAGGAGGTAGGCCTACTGTATTGCGGTATGGAAACGGGAGATATTTTGGGTGCTGGGCTGTGCGAGGCCATGCGGTGTGGTGGAGGACTGCTATATGGAAACTCGGCAGCATTACACAACCGTAAGGGGCCATTTGGAACCCCCTCAAGGAACCACAAGGGTCCCTGGACCACACTTTGAGACCCACTGGTGTAGTGTTTCAGTGAGCCAACATGCACAATATCAGCACCCTGACTCTGTTTGACCAGAATGGAATATTCAATGTTAGATTCATTGATATAATGAATCATGATAATAATTTCAACCACTTAAATCAATTCTGATTCCTGACTGGGGTCTCCCCGGGCTCTATGCAAGGTCTACTAGGGATGTTAACAATCAATCTATTATCGATTAATTGCCGTCACAAATTTTCAATACATTTTTGGGGGGCTAGTGAAAGTTACAGGTATGGTGTGTGTGATATCAAATGTGAGCTTACCATAACCACAGTAATCCGTAATCATATTCCATCATATTCCAGGGCTTTTAGAGAGAAATGAGACATAGAGACTCCATAGAGCGCTGCAGAGGGGATGTGTATGTGTGTGTGTGTCCAGCTGATTCTCGTTGACGCTCGTTAATGTTATATACATCAAGGCAATTATGTTTCTGCACTCATTTTCGGTTCTGGAGAAGAATTGTCCTTTTGGTCCTAGAAAACGCCGCTTATCAATTAATCGATTAATCGATCGATACGTTTATCAACTATTAATTAATGAATTCATCGATTGTTTTTTTTGCATCCCTACTACTAGTATTTTCCGCCTACACCAAATCTCTTTGCTGGAAATAATCCATATGACCATGACTTAACCATGTGTGTGTGTGTGTGTGTGTGTGTGTGTGTGTGTGTGTGTGTTTTTGTGTGTAGCTGGCATGTTGCTGTGGCACAGCGGCCTGCTCCTGCTGCTGCGAGTGCTGTCCAAAGATCAAGCAGTCGACGGGAACTCGCTTCATGTACGCCCTGTACTTCCTGATGGTCACCGTCACCTGTGTGGTCATGATGTCCCCCACCGTGGAGAACGCTATGAAAGAGGTCAGTCACAATAAAAAAAAACGATGATGATAGTATATCACAGTGTGTTCCCAAACGTCAAGGAACCTGCAAATTGACATGTTTTTTTTTTATATTTTGTGCCAGGGACCCCCATACAAGATTTATGTTGTTAAAATGTTTTCAATGTTAAAAGAAAATTCAAGATTTTTTTTGTTTGCAGTTTGGGTATTTTCACATGGCCAATGTATATATTTTTTGTAAATGAATTCCCTGCTTCGTTCCCTACAAGAGTGCCGCACAAAAGTAGCAAAAATAGCGAAAGATTGGTTTTAAAATATTGAATCATGGAAAAGTATTAACAAAGAGCTTGTGACTAAATAATAACTACTTTTGATCCGTTGGGAGGTTCATTTTTTTCCTTCCATTTCCTGAAAAGTTCCAATTTTGGACATACACGGTTTACTCCTGACGGTGATGTCACACATGTGGAAAATCACTGAAGAAGTCAAAGGCAGCTGATTTGCAAGATGCTAATCAGTTGCAAATGACAACCTAACCCAGTGGTTCTCAATGTTTTTCCTGTCAAGAACCCCCAAATAGGCTCTATGCACAGCAGCCATATTTGGAATGAATTGGGCCCCTTCCTTACTTCCTTCGCAGGTGTTACCAATGATAGTACCGGTAATTAAGGCCCTGTTCCATTTAGTGGTTGTCTTATTTTCAAGGACCCCCATAACTCTGAGAGTGTACACTCTCAGAGTTACACACCCACCATAAGGGGCCATTTGGGAACCAAAATGGAGTGTTTCTAGTGAGCCAACATGCACAATATCAGCACCCTGACCAGAATGGAACAGAGCCTTCATTAGTATCATTGGTAACACCTGTGAAGGAAGTAAGAAGAGGCCCAATTTCTTTCCAATATGGCTGCTGTGCATAGACCCTATTGATATGTATTTGCCTGCCAGTGAGCTATGAGCTATGAGCTTGTATATCTGCTATTTTTTAATACGGATAAAATGATTGTGACGATATATTAACTGCCAGGGACCCCCAGAAGAGAAGATTTATGTTAAAAACTTAAATTCAAAATGCTCCAAACGTTTTCGATATTTTTCAAAAAAATGTTCAAAAATAGCACATTTGAATAGCCAACATATAAATGGATCAAAGTGGTTAAAATGATTGCCATGCTATGTTAACTACTTCTTGCTGGGGACCCCCTGGAACCTTAGAACCAATGACCTAAACCCACATCTTTGCTGTCGGGCAGAAACCTTGTTTCTCCAACTTTTGCCAGTTTTTTCATAAAGGAATGCCCTACTTTGTATAAGCGTGTCACGCTAAAGTAGCGGAAATAACTGATCTACAAGCTCATAAGGTGTGGCATCGCGATGTGAGAACACAGGTTCTTTTTCTGTTACGTTTCCTGAAAAGTAACGGTTTTGAAGATACAAGGTTTCTCCCCGTCAGAGGCGATATGTATGTGTGTGTGTGTGTGTGTATGGGAGGTCTCAGTGAGGCAGTGGTTTAGCACAGCAGACTGGCTGCTTGGCCCTTCCCTGGTTGTAATTGTATGTTTCATGTAGAAATATAAGTTTAGAATCTAGATTAGTAGTCTTGGCTACTCGGCGTGTGTGTGTGTGTGTGTGTCGGAGTTATTATAGTTAACTAAAACTAGTGAAATAACTAAAACTAAAATTAAAACCAAAAAGTTTAACTCTAAAGCAAATAAAAACTAAACTAAAACTAAGCCTTTTCAAAAACTAAACTAAATTATCAAAAAAACTTTAAAAAAAAAGCTCTTAAATAAAAACTAAGGCAAAACTATAATAACCTTGGCATGTACAGTATGTGTGCGTGTGTGTGTGAGTGCCCTATTTGGAATGCTAATGGCCACAAAGTGATTTTTATTCACTTATTGATTTAAATTGCTGGCCAGTTACCAATGTCTCTCAGATGGGAGTACAAACCAAGCCCCCATGCAGGACTGGGAGGGCTTTTTAAAGTGCTAGTTTCCAAGTGGCCGACTCTGGTACTGCAAGTTTAATCCAGTTTGACCTCAACAGTTCATGGCTCGAGGTCATTTGTGGCAGAGACGGATAAAGACATTATTACACGGCTTGGTTGAATGCTTGATTCTGATTGGTCAATCACTGAATTCATTTGTCTGTTATTTTTTGATAAAGACCGCTTAACTCTCTGGTGGCAAGCTAGAATATTTCAGTGGGTGGTGTAAAGTAACTAAGTACATTTACTCAAGTATTGTGCTTACAAGTATTGTGCTTACAAGCTTAAAAGTACAATTTTTAGGTATTTTTTACTTCACTTGAGTATTTACAATTTCCAGTACTCCACTACATCTCAGAGGCAAATATTGTACTTCTACTCCCACTACAATTATTTGAAAACTTTGGTTACTAGTTACTTCGTAGATTTGGACTATTATTACAAAACATACATTAACCACTTGAAAATGGCCTTTGAAAATAGCAGATCTACAAGCTCACAATGCGCACGCATTGTCGATTTTGCTATTGCCATTGTCGATTTGCCGATTTGCTATTTTCAAAGGATTTTGTATACATTTGAAAACTTGTGAAACAGGACATTCTGCATGATGAGTACTTTCCACTTTTGGTACTTCAAGTCCATTTTGATACCAATACCTTTGTACTTTTACTCAAGTCAATTTTGAATTCTGGACTTTGACTTGTAACAGAGTATTTCCACATTGCAGTATTGATACTTTTACTTTAAAAAAAATGAGAGTGCTTTTTCCACCACTGGAAGATTTATCTAGACCCCTTTGTCCTCTTCCTTCGTCATCGTCACATGATGCATTCATCCTGTCGAAGTTTGTTTAGCATTGGACGGCACAGACACAGGAAGGAGAAAACACACACACACACACACACACACACACACACACACACACACACACACACACACACACACACACACACACACACACACACACACACACACACACACACACAGGATGTCTGCCAAACTAATGGTTACAGGCTGCTGTCAGACTCAACAAGACAGGATGTGTTGAGCCAGTGTCCGACATGGTGTGTTTGTGGAGGTCTGACCTTTTTATACTTTGGGCTATTCAAAAAATAGCAGATCTACAAGCTCATAGCGTGGCACCGAGTGCCGCGCCATGAGCTTGTAGATCTACTATTTTTTGAAAAATCTATAAAATGTGTGCAAACCTTTTTGAATATAAATATTTTTTTAAAGCGAACATTTGTAACTCAAATCTTTGCTTCTGGAGGGATCCCTGGAACAAAATATTTTGAGATGAGGGTCCGTGGTCAAAGACATAGCATTTTGGGGGACCATGACATGAAAAAGTTTGAAAACCAAATGTTCTAGAGGGTCCAGAGTAAAATTAGTTAATATAGCATCAAAGTCAATTTTGCTTTAAAGGAACACTTTACCCATTAAGCCTTGAATTCATGAAGATGTTTTTGTGGCATTCCTGACCCAATAATTCAATAACTGAGGACTCTGCTGTGGTTTGAGACCAAAATTAAACTATATAAAACAATAATATGAACTCCAAAACAACTCCCACACAGTGTAATCACTGATGATGAGCCTACTGATGATTCAGGTTCAAAAACAATGTTTTAAATATGGTTTTGCTCTTGTTCAGATTGGATTATTGGCTCAGGAATGTGACAAAAAACTCCATGTATTCAAGGCTTCATGGGGTGAGGAATTGAGTATTCCTTTAACCTTATTTTATGCTTCGGCTATTCAAAAATCGCACATCTACAAGCTCACAACGAAATTGTTAAATCATTTTGGAACATTTTTAACAGTGATATTCTCTTAATGGGGGTCCCTAGTCCCTTCAGATTGGGAGAAGGGGTCCGCGGCCAAAACACATCAATTTGGGGGGGTCCTTGACATGAAAATGTTTGGAAAACACTGCGGTAGTGGGATAGAGATGTCATTAGGGTGTGTGTGTGTGTTGGGGAAACAGGCTGCTAGCGAGGCCCTTTGTCTCATGTAGGAGCAGATTAGCATGTCCATGGTGTCAGCCGGTAAATCTACACACTCCTGCACACAATGACTGCTCTCTTAGCTGCCTGGGACGTCCCACTGTGCTCTGTGTGTGTGTGTATATTACTATGCAGTACTTGTCAGGACCAAATGTCCCCACAAGTATGGTAGAATATGAGAAATAAACATTGTGAGGACCATTCTCCTGGTCCTCCAAGACAAATGGTTGTTTTATGGCTGAAAAGGTATTTTTAGAGACAAATGTACTATTAGAAGAAGATTCAGGTCTGGGATTAGAGCATTTAGATGTTAGTTTTAGGGGTTAGGGTTCGATTTATGCATGATTTATACTTTCGCTTCGCACTGGTGTCGTGCACCGGCAAATAGCTGATCTACAAGCTCACAGTGCGACACGTTGTGAGCTTGTAGATCGGCAATTTTTCGGCTTGAGGTACGGTTAAAAAAGGCTATTTTCACAACTTTTGTGCAACGCTCAAGTACTATGAAGTAGGGCATTAATATATGAAAAAACTTTAAAAGAAATATGGAGATACAGTACAAGGTTTCTGCCCGACAGCAATAATGTGTGTTTGCGAGCGCAAGGGTTTTAGTGGTGTCTATGTGAGGGACTGTGTGTGTGTGTGTGTGTGTGTGTGAGTGAGAGAGACTATCAGTGGCCATTTTGTTTCCGGATTGAACTTTTGGGAGTTTTCTCTAAGAAGGAGATGCACAGTGGGGCTCCTGCTCTCTCCACCGGTCAGTGTGTGTACAGTATGGTGTGTGTGTGTGTGTGTGTGTGTGTGTGTGTGTGTGTGTGGACCCTCTGTGTGGTAGCTCACAGCCATCGCCATAGTAACCGTTGAATAGCCTGTGTCTTTGTACTACAGTGCATGATGGAGTACCTGTTGTACTATTGTTAGCATGGTAGAAACGTCTGGGTGCTCCCAGTTTTTTTGGGGGGTCCGATCCCGCTCACCAGTTGTTTGCCCTCATGATCAGCTGATACCAATTTTAAATGTGTGTATAATGCACAGTATATTATATACATAATGCAACTTTATGGAACTGGGACTTGGCATCACTGTCACTAACTTGTAAAGATCGTGCAATCGTGGAATGAGCACTACAGCTAAACTTGTGGGTAGTGTCGTGGAATTCTGGATCAATCAGCAATCGATGAGTATATTCTAGGTCAGGGGTGATGCAACTTTGATGATGAGAGGGCCACTATATTTCCACACTCACTCCAGAGGGCCACATTGCATATACTGTTGGGCCAATCTATGTCGCACAAATGTAGCAAAAATAGCAGATCTACAAGCTCAAAACGCGTCGCAGCGTGACGCGTTTTGAGCTTGTAGATCTGCTATTTTTGAATTGGAATCCAGATTTTTTTTTCTTGCTATTTTTTATTTGGAATCCTGAAAAGTCTAATTTTTATTTAATTTCAAATGCATTTAGTTATACTTATGTTAACTTTATGAACTTAAATACAAATATATTAGACATAAAAAAGACAATAGAATTTTAATACTAGTCATTAAGCTACTAATATAGACTGAAATAATTAAAGCGGGTCATGTTTGCATGTTTGGAATTGTAACAGCTGAAATCAATAATGTATCAGTAATCCAATATTAACCTGCGGGCCGCATTAACCTGCGGGCCGCCAGTTGCCCATGTATGTTCTAGGTGGTGGTGGTTATGCTTTATGTACATGATATCATGGTCAGAAGTACATTAACACTCATGTCAGTGGTACCGTAGTTCTGCCTCGAGCACAGGGCAGAGATCATAGTTATACTGTAGCTGCCTGAAGGACAAACTGAACCATGACAAGATAGGCTGTACCAAAACAATAGCTATTAGGCCTAGTGAAGAGATCTAGGCTCTTGCAAGCTGTCAACTATCATAATGTATTGTAGAAGTATTATACGTGAAATATAAAGGTTAGATTTAAGCAGCCACATAATTTTTTCCTCAGTAGTGTCCCCCCAAAATCCCCCAATATGTTTCTGTTGGTATTCGCTCCCATTGTGAGCGACCTGCCAGCACGCACCTGCTGTCACCTGAACATGGGTCCTGCAACTTTAACAGAGATCTGTGGTACCGAATCTCTGGAAGAAAGCCTATGGTTCCTCGGTGAAGCAAGGATCTTCTTGGGTTGTTGTCTTCACCAGTCTCACAGAACTTGGTGTTTGGAAATGGGCTGACCAGGGCTGACACCAAATAATGCTGCCACTCTGCGTAACCGAACACCAGCTTCCACTTGCCCGCATTTTTTGGGGGTGCGTTGTAAAGGTGACCATCAATAATATGAATTACAATACCAATTGTTTTATTGAAGGGGAGAAATAATCTACCAAAGGAGTATTATGTCTGATTGACTCAATAACAGTCAGTTAGGGTTACTGTGGTACTGCTCAATATCAGCTATTATATAGGAAGCCGCTCAATTTGGAGGAGGCGCTGTTTCCTTTACCCATGATTGTTGTCTGCTGTGTTTGGCAAGTATGCCAACATTATTGTATGTAACAATGTTCTGCCTTATATATTCACTTCGTAACTGTCTGTTTTCCTATTATCTGACTGTACTGGCAGTGTTTGTCCTTTGTACAAGGCTTTCTTGTACTTCTGTTTATGTGGACATAGATAAATATTTCGTGTGTGTGTGTGTGTGTGTGCGTGCACGTGCGTCTTTGATTAGCAACAGTCTTTCCTTTCAAGTCATGCGTAAAATGATATTATTGTTGCGCCATCAACTGCCTGCCGTAATTAATAAGGTTACAACCGCCCCACTAACCTCTTCTTTGTGATTGTTGTCGTCTCTGTTGTGCTCTGGCTCTGGCAGTAGGGCTGCCAGACCGAATGTTGAGGCCTTGTTTCCAAAATGTATCCATTACAATTTGAAGTGAATGGATGTCTAATGAAGGACTTCCCTGCTTCAATCAAATTGAATTGAATTTGATTCAAAGGGCCTTTATTGGCATGAGAAAACCTACGTTTACATTGCCAAAGCTTCTCCTAGACAGCTCCATGTATGCTCGGGCCGACGGAGGTTGCTAACGTTGGTTAAATAACATTCTTTCACAGAGGTTATTAACACACAACAGGGTAGGCAAATGGAACTAATTATATTTTATTGACAGCACTGGGAAAACAACCTCTGTCCAGTAAACGTAAGGCATAGTGTACTAGTGTGTATATATACTGTAAGCCTTAAGTGGTTTAAAGCCTCTTCTTTCTTTATGGAGTAGCTGTATGCATTTTTACTGCACATCTTTATGAGCCCGTCAGTGTGTCAGTCAGTCACCCGGGGCGTCTGTCTGTCTGTCTATGTGTCTGTCTGTCAGTCACCCACCCGGGGAATCTGTCTGTCTGTCTATCTGTCTGTCTGTTTCACTAGTCTCTCTAAACTCTTTCCCTCTGTCTCTTGCACTCTCTTATACTCTTAGTCTCTCCCTCTCTGTGTATCTGTGTCATTCTCTGTCTGTCTCTGTCCATGCTAACTGTGTGTACTCTTGACCGGTTGAATGGAGGTATTTAATGTATTCATGCTTGCTGTCGTACACGGAGAGGCCTCCTAACAGGCCTCGGAGAAGGAGGGATGAAAAGAGGAGTGTGTTTTCCCTTTCTGCAGCTCTACACGCGTGACGTGCCGACTGAACACCATGACAAACACATGACTGCACTCAGCACAACACATGTGTGTTTATGCGGGACTGTGTGCATGCGCGCGCACGTGTGTGTGTGTGTGTGTGTGTGTGCTCCTTCTAGCACTGGGGGTGTATTTCGCGTCCCCCAGAAAAACCTGTTATTCCCTCCCCCCCCCCCCCCCCCCCAATCTTTTTTTTGTTGTTGTATTGAATCATTTTTGAATAATAATATCAATTATATTAAACTTTCACTAATAATAATGCTTGGATGTATATTTAAGCACAAAACGTATACATAAAATGACTCCCACTCCCCCACCCATTCTATCCAGCTCCTGAGTGGTACATCTCAGGTCCTTCTGCAGATGTTCTGCCATCTGTAATCTGGCTACTGTCCTCTTCTTTGTGATGTCGTTGGCTATTCAAAAATAGCAAATGTACAAGCTCACAGCGTGTCACCAAGTGATGCGCTGCGAGCTTGTACATCTGCTATTTTGGAGGGAAAAAAAAACGTGAAAATCTTGGTGGTCCTTGAAATGTAAAGGTTTGTTTGTTCTTTGTGTTGTGGATTCTTCTGTCAAGCAACAGTCTGTTCTTAATCCATTAAGACCGGGAACGCATCTGTGTGTCATTTTTAGATTCCTTTGGCTATTCAAAAATAGCAGATCTACAAGCACATAGCGTGGCACCGAGTGCAGCGCTATGAGCTTGTGGATCTGCTATTTTTGAAAAAACTTGAAAACTTGTGCAAGTCTTTAAATATGTTTTTTAAAGCGATTTCTTTAACTAAAATCTTTTGTTTCTGGGGATTCTACAAATGTCTTTTAAATCCTATGTTTAAAAAGAAAAAAATGTATGTTGCTATATATCAGTGGTTCTTAAACTTTTCCATGTCAAGGACCTCCCAAAATGTTATGTATTTGGCCGCGGACCCGCCATCTGAGTTCCAGGGACCCCCAGAAGCAAAGATTTGAGTTAAAAATGTATATAAATAGATTTGAACACATTTTCACGGTTTCTAATAAAAAAAGATGGCAGATCTACAAGCTCATAGCTCGGCGAGTGCCGCGCTATGAGCTTTGTATATCTGCTATTTTTGAAAAAATGACAGATGCGTTCCCCATGCGTTTACCCATTAAGACCTGGAACGCATCTGTGTCACTTTAGATTTCTTTGGCTATTCAAAAATCTTGACTTTTTTTTTTTTTTTTTTAACTGTTAGGATTTAGAAGAAGAAAAAAAAGAATCGCCTCAGGTCTTAATGGGTTAAAACGTGCTATACAAATAAGGTGTTATTATTATGATTTATTCTAAATGTTATTATTGTGTGTTGTCAGATCCCCTACTACAGTAAGGTGTGTGAGCAGCTGCAGGCGGGGGAGAACTGCAGGGAGCTGGTGGGCTACTCCGCCGTCTACAAGCTGTGCTTCGGCATGGCCTGCTTCTTCTTCCTCTTCTTCCTCCTCACCCTGGGCCTCAAGAACAGCCGAGGATGCAGAGCCGCCGTCCACAACGGGTACGTTCTGCCTCTGTTCAGAATCATTTACATGAAACGTCCGATCGTAGTTAATTTGAGAAAACGACTTCACCCATTTTCAACCTATCTTCATATAATTGGTCCTCACTAATGTTCATATGACCTTCCAAGCTTATAGAAACTGCAGGCTTTCTATTGCTGGAAAATTACCCTGCTTAAAGGAAGGTTAAGTGATATTTTTTGGTAATTTTATTTGTTTTGTTAAAAAGGTTAAAGTACTATATTCTGATAGTTTTTTTGTGTGGAAAAAAAGTCAAACACATGGAGGCCTTATGTATGCATGCAGTTTAAAGACAGGACTAGGTTAATTACTTGATGTCTGTGGCTCTCAAAGTGGGGTCCGAAGACCCCACCCCCCCAGGGGTTTCCGGGGGTCCCCTGAAAAATATTTCCCAAAACAATGGAATCTACGAGCTTGTAGACCTGCTATGTTTGAAAATGGTTGGAAATGTTGCGAAAAAGAAGTTTGAATCTTTGACTTTTAGATATTTGTTATTATAATTATAATTATTATTTGAACACTCTTGCCTTGAATTATTAATCTAACAACAAAAATATTATCTTATAGGGGACCCTGACACAAAAGAGGTCTATTGCAGTGGTTCTCAAACATTTCCATGTCAAGGACCCAAATTCACATGTATTGGAGGGGTCCTTCTGAAAATATTTTGTGCCATGGACCCCCATGAGAGCAGACTTGTGTCGTTTTTAAAATGTGAGCTCCTCTCAAAGTTCCCCCAAAAACCACACTGTCTCTTTAAGACTCATTCAAGTTGTTGTTGTTGTTTGTTGGCTGCCACAGCCGTGTCAATTAATTTAATTAGTTAGTTAATTGAGTATTTACTTCCTGTTGCGTTTCCAGTTTCTGGCTGCTGAAGTTCATTGCTCTGGGGGCATGCTGCGCTGGAGGCTTCTTCCTCCCCAACCAGGAGACCTTTCTGGAAGGTAATGCTAGGATTTTATCACCACAATTATTATTGTATGCCGTCTCCATCGGGTGGAAACCTCATATGTCCAAAACTATTACTTTTCAGGATTCAAATTCAAAAGCAACAAAAGTAGCAGATCTACAAGCTCGAAACGCGTCGCTTCGCGCCGCGTTTCGAGCTTGTAGATCTGCTACGTTTGATGCTTTTGTGTGACGCTGTAGTATGATCAAGTAGGGCATTAACTCTCTCAGTGCCACACAACGAGATATGCCGAGTTTTTTTCTGAATGCCCTCAGTGCCAAGAACGAAAAATCCTGAGTTAATCTTTTTTTTTTGCGGGGGGGGGGGGGGGGGGGGGGATGTTCAGAACCCAATATATCATTATCTGAAGATTTGCAGCTCCATCCACTCCTTGTTTAACTTATAACTGAAAAAGGCTGTATCTCGCTAAGCACTTTTTTTTTTACTTTGAAAATTACTGGCACAGTATGAACATATTTTTTTATTTCATTGGCATTGAGAGAGTTAATTTACGAAAAAACACAAAAAGTTAGAATGTGGAGATAAGAGGTTTCTGCCCGACAGCAAAGAAGTAAACAGTAAATGAATGCCCTTCTTTGTTGTACAAGCAATGCACAAAAATGGCAAAAATAGCTGATCTCGATCGGCTATTTTCGTCATGGGTTTATGAAACACCATTTTACGATTACGGCATGTTTGCATTCACGTAACACTCTCCGTTACAGCTCAGAATGACGCAGTTTTCTGTTTTCTCTCCCAAGCTTGACATATAAAACAAAAGCTCCTTTCCTGAAACAAAGTTTTTTTCATAATCATCTTACTCAATAAATCAACACAAATACAAGACCCTTTACTAACAAATACCTCTCTTATATATTTAGGGCAATAAAACCAAAAGTAAATAAACACATTTTCACCAAGTTCAGAAAACAAACAGAATCTCTCTTCCTTTGGAGTGGCATTAAATTATTATTCGATGAATCGAAAAACAAATCAATATAATAATCGCTACGAAAATAATCGATATTTGCAGCACTTTTTCATAAAGTGACGTGTATTTGTAATGATGTGACACGCTTTCAATAAACAGGTATATGTCTTGGTGTGTGTGTGTGTACCACTGATGTCTCCGTCTCTCTGCGTGTCCTTCTGTCCTCCGTCCACAGTGTGGCGCTACGTTGGAGCCGCCGGCGGCTTTATTTTCCTGCTCATCCAGCTCCTGTTACTGGTGGAGTTCGCTCACCGGTGGAACACTAACTGGTGAGAGAAACATCTCCTCTTATGC
This sequence comes from Gymnoscopelus microlampas, assembly GCF_963454915.1. Classification (NCBI taxonomy): domain Eukaryota; kingdom Metazoa; phylum Chordata; class Actinopteri; order Myctophiformes; family Myctophidae; genus Gymnoscopelus; species Gymnoscopelus microlampas. The sequence goes on along the minus strand of NC_139941.1, from coordinate 6,080,391 downwards.
TCCTATATGACAAGCCCCCGTTCTCATTCGAACACTGGAAAATGTCTGGGGAATCAGGTCAGGACATTGTCCGGTGTTGGCCTTTCACAGCATGCAGCATGCAACGGGAGAATGTCCATTTTCAGATACGTTCACAAATGAAGGTAAATAGCCCGTTTGATAAGGTGAGGGGCGTGTCTGGGTTGTAGACGCGCACCCATAAGCTACTCCCACTTGTTTTCGAACGCTTATGAGCCGTTTCATGGAAGTTCGATCTGTGAATATTTCCAAATCAAACCCTAATAAAAAGCAGAATGAAACTGCATTTGAGTTAACTACCGTATCTCTCTCTAAAATACCTCGGGGAGGAGGGGAGGCTCCACTCGTCAACAATAGAAGCGTCATCAACATCGTCCACTCGCTGAATGTAAATTCACCGGACTATCGCTGCATCCATTCACCTAACCTTGGTCCCAGCCTCACTCATCTGCGAAAAGAAGAGCCTGGTCACGACCTAAAGCGGCGAGTGTCTAGGAAGTCCTAAGTCGACAGGATTTCCGTTTCCCCCGGAAATGATATTTTTTGACCAATCCCAACACTCGTTTCATGTAACATGAGAATGTTAACAGATTTGTAAAGCATCAACGTCATTTCCTTGGGCGGTACTTCCGCCAAATTCAATCATTTCCGGTTGTCAACTTCCTAGACAACCAACATCCCAGACAACCAACATCCCAGGTCTTGCCCAGCCAACCATTCACCCATTGAGCCATTTTGGGCTAAATAGGACATTACCAGGACTTAATTCAAGGGTCCCGCCTGCATAAAGTCTGTTGCATATCCGATCCTTCTGAGACGGAATGTTGCGTTCATACAGACAAGCCCCTCTGTTTAAAGTCTGGAAAACGTCCATACTACAGTGCATGTTTGAAAGAGCTAAGGACTGCGTTTACATGGAGCCTGATATTCCACTAATAATCAGAATAAAAAACGCCTCATCATGTAAACACCTCAATTGGAAGAGAACGTTCCGAGCCGCTCTGATCAGAAGGAGCGTTCATTCTGGTTGAGAGGGCTGGTTTAAACCTTTTATTCACCAGATCAACAGGAACATATCAGCATATAAACACTTAATCAGATTATTTCTATCTGGTTGGTTTTTACTTCTGTGCATCTTTGCATGTTTGTTAATATGGCCAATGGTTCCCAAACCGGGGACAGGGACCCCCAGGGGGGGGGGGGGGGGGTCCTGATATGGTCGGGGTATAAAATGCTTCATAATGATAATGCTTAGGGTAAACTGACCTGTGTTTTCATGAGGTAATGTTTGGCTAGGAGATAGATACACTGTAATAAGCCCACTTTGTACTTGAGGCCAAGGGCCCAACAGAAGGGGGAGGTTTGAGCTCTCATTTACTCCTCTCTGATGATTGATGTGTTTTTTAGATAACTTGGGTCAACCTAATCCTGATGCACAATTTATTGCATTGGGGCAATTAGACAAACTGTTATGCCTTAAGCTGAGTCTTGGGACTGTCTTGGGGCATTCTGTGTCTTCTGCTCTTCTCGTAGGCCGTAGTGATCGATAGTACCAGAATTTGTCACCTCAGACTGCCATCCATCTTGAAACAATTTGTTTTCTTGGACTATATATATAAATTATATCTCTCCACAAATCAGGCAGGACCGATTTGTATATTCTGATACTTTGAGGCATGTAAACGAGGATTACCGTTTAATTTGCATCCGTGTGAACGGTTAAGTCAGAATGATTTCAATCTGATTGAGGAAATATACATTTTTAAAGCCTGACACTGAATCAAGGTTATTATAGTTTTGAATCCTTCATTGTATTTATTGAATTGCATGTTTTACTTTTGTTTGCAATTTTGATTTAGTTTTGATGTTTTGGAGAGGAGATGGTGGTGTTTTGAGTGGAGGTCAGCTTGGCAGCAGTGAACATCCACATGCATTTGGTTTTATTTGTGTGTGTGTGTGTGTGTGTGTGTGTGTGTGTGTGTGTGTGTGTGTGTGTGTGTGTGTGTGTGTGTGTGTGTGTGTGTGTGTGTGTGTGTGTGTGTGTGTGTGTGTGTGTGTGTGTGTGTGTGTGTGTGTGTGTGTGTGTGTGTGTGTGTGTGTGTGTGTGTGTGTGTGTGTGCGTGCGTGCGTGTGCGCGCGCGCTCACTGGGGACAGTGTGATAACTTTTATAGGCTTGTCTTCCTGTGCTGTAAGCTTCTGCTTGTGTTTATTGCATTTCAAATGAACTAAACTCGACTAAAAAAACTCTCTCTCTCTGTTTCTGTGTGCAGGAGTTCAGGAGTGAAGTACAACAGGCTGTGGTACGGAGCGCTGGCCCTGGTGACGTTGCTGCTGTACACGGCGGCCGTGGGAGCCGTGGTGTTCCTGGCCGTGTTCTACACCCACCCGGAGGCCTGCTTCCTCAACAAGGCCTTCCTGGGCATCAACGCCAGCCTCTGTCTGGTCGTGTCGCTGCTCGCCATCGCACCGTTCATCCAGAAACGTAAGGAGAGACTTGCGCGCAAGCAAGTCACGCATACACGCACTGTTCACACACACACACACGTTTTTTTTTGTAGTGATTTGGAGTGATTAGGGCGGCTGTGGCTCAGGAGGTAGAGCAGGTCGTCCAATGATCCGTGGCCTGGGTCAGCGGTTGGAATCTCGGCTCCTCCTGTCCACATGTCGAAGTGTCCTTGGGCAGCTTACCACCATTGGAGTGTGAATGTGGGAAAAGTGGGGACTCCGGCATCGACTGTTCGCCGCTCCACCTCCCAATATCCCCCCGCCTGTATGAATGAATGAACCATTGTAAAGCGCTTTGAGCACTTGGTAAAGCGCTATAAAAATGCAATTCATTATTATTATTATTGTAAAACTCCTCAAAAAAAAGTTGAGAAACTTGAGCTCGGTTGATTATTTTCCCCCTTCAATAATGCCAATAGGCTCTATGCACAGCAGCCATATTGGAAATAAATTGGGCCTCTTCTTACTTCCTTCACAGGTGTTGCCAATGATATAATGAAGGCTTTTACGGTGGTTCTCAAACTTTTAATTTCAAGGACCCTTACGGGTCCATTTGGTTCCATTTGTACACTCTCAGAGTTACACACCTTTTAAAATGCACAATATCAGCACCCTGACTCTGTTTGACCAGAATGGAACAGAGCCTTCATTAGTATCATTGGTAACACCTGTGAAGGAAGTAAGAAGAGGCCCAATTTCTCTCCAAAATGGCTGCTGTGCATAGAGCCTATTGGTATTGTATTTTATGTCGTTGTTATCGTTGATTAGTCACCTTTACATCGAGGTATTGTCAGTGTTTCAGTTTCAGTAGACTTCTCCTTCTGAGCTCAATCTTTGCTGCTGTGTTTGCACACTGCTGTACTTCACTCAGCAGATATGGGAGGTCTTTTTTTGTCAACAACAACACACTGATAAACCAATGAAATAATACGTAGGCCCTTATGATTTCCTCTATGCAGAAAACACAGAAAAAAAAGAAGTGCATGGAATTTACAGATGGGGGAGGGATTATAATACAAAGAAATTCTGTCACGCTTCAATATCGACAAGCCTTATATGTTTACAGTGTATAAGTTGTTTATTTATTTTTTTCTGTTGTATAAAGCGACTTTGAGTATCAAGAAAAGCTATATATAAATTGGATGTATTATTATTATTATTATACGTTTTCGTCGTTCAACAAAAAAGTTTAATCTACGAGCTCTGTGCATTGTGAGCTTATAGATCTGCTATTTTCACCATTTTTGGTGCTTACACATCTTCCTCAGTAACCTCATGTATTGGTGTGTGTGTGTGTGTGTGTGTGTGTGTGTGTGTGTGTGTGTGTGTGTGTGTGTGTGTGTGTGTGTGTGTGTGTGTGTGTGTGTGTGTGTGTGTGTGTGCACGTGCAGTGCAGCCCACCTCCGGTCTGTTGCAGCCAGGAGTGATCAGTTGTTACGTGATGTACTTGACCTTCTCTGCCTTCTCCAGTAAACCCAAGGAAGGTTAGTTCTACAGCCTGTTGTTTACATTGTGCACATTATCCGTATTACCTGCTCTATTACAGTGGTTCTCAACCTTCTCAGGCCGCGACCCCCCCCCCCCCCCCCCCCCCCCATTTCAAATCATATTTTCACTTGGGGCCCCCCCCATCCTGACAAGCATTGTAGCAGTTGAGGCATTGCATCTTGTTTGACTCGGTTCCACAGATAAATATTGTGAGAATAGACGATCTACAAACGCACAACGCCTTGCAACTGTGAGCTTGTAGATCGGCATTTTTTTTCTAAATTAAATTAAATTTGACAATTTGGCCAATGTTTGATCAGTTTTTATAGTATAGTTTGTTGAATACTTAAATTGTCACTTTACTGTCATCTACTGTCAACAAAAAAGTTATGTAGGGACCCGACTCACAGGTTGAGAACCACTGCTCTGTTATACCGATAAATAACTCATAGCGTTGCTTGTGTGTATGTGTTCAGTGATTAACGTCGCAGGGACCAACATGACCGTGTGTTCCTTCCCGATAAACGCCGGCTCGGACAGCGACAAGAACATTGTGGTCGGCTTCGGAACCGCTATCATGTTCTGCTGTATCCTCTACTCCTGGTGAGAGACACACACACACACACACACACACTGACTGTATGTTCAATATTTTTTTTGTTGAAAATGTTCTGCTCTCTTGTCACATAGAAACACCACCAGACATTCCTCCGATTGGCTGCCACTTGAAAGAAAAAAGCGAAAGACTGCATGTGATTGGTTGTGATTTGACTGCTCTGTGTGTGTGTGTGTGTGTGTGTGTGTGTGTGTGTGTGTGTGTGTGTCTCCATGTGTTTTCTATCAGATTGTTTTCTCTCCAGTTATCTGAAGCTACAAATGAATGCAAAAAATGTACTGACAGATCTCTCTCTCTCTCTCTCTCTCTCTCTCTCTCTCTCTCTGTTCCCTCCAGTTTGACCAACACCACAAGGAGAATTTCAGCAGCTCTGAGGGTGCATAGGAACAGTGAACCAGAGACAGAGGTACACACACACACACACACACACACACACACACACACACACACACACTCAGATACAGACTGTACATTCAGTTGTTGTACAGTACATTAAGTAAATAATAGCTAGGTACGCACACACACACACAAATCCGTGCAGGACTGCAACTACAGATCCTATAATAACCTGTAGCAAAAAAAATAATAAACAGCTTCACCCTCCTAGGGTCTTCGTTTTGTTTTGTCCTCTCCAAGGTCTTTGGATGACTTCCAATTTTTCAAACGATTTGACAAAGAAACCACAAAACGTTAAATTACATAGACGGGAGGGTTCTGCCCGACAACAGCGATATGCCAATGTGCAATTTCACATTGATTGGCCCTCACACTGAGGAGGAAAAATGGACTAAGGACAGACACAGTTTTCTTCCTTTGATTATAACATTTGGTTGGATGCATTAGGAAAAAAAACCTGTGTGCATGTGTTTGTTTATTTACTTGACATGGACATCATAATCACATTGGACGAACCAGATGCATTGTTTTAAGTGTATATAGCACGAGTGCTACTTTTCAACACCTGGCCAGTGGCCACAGGAGGCTTTTCTAAAATAGAACGACACTAATCTAGATCAGACCCAATACTGATTTAGTTTATAAAATGCTGATTGTTGATGTGTGTCTCCCCACAGAGAGCTCGCTGCTGCTTCTGCTTCGGCAATGACACAGGTGAGACCCTTGACCCCTACGTTAACCCCTCCCCCATACAGCTGTGTGAGGATCAAATGCGCTGAAATATGACCCGTTAAGCACACCACACATTCAGAGAAAAAGGGGAAAGGGAGGGGATATAACCTTGTGAACGCCCCCAGACGTCTCGTTCAGAAAGCCTGTCCGGAACAGCATTTTTCCCCCGACGACAATAATGGTAATGGTTCCACTGGTGCACTTAGATGATGACAATGGCATGGATTCAAGTTCTCAGTCGCCTTGACTGATTTCAGTCTGGAAGCATGTTGTGTACCGAAAATAGACGATCTACGAGCTCTCAAAGCGTCTCACTCTGCGACGCATTGAGAGCTTTAAGTTAAGCAATTTTCGGTTATTATTTTAAGATTAGAGCATTTGAGGTGGTCAAACTAGCAATATGTTCTGACGCATCTATCGTAAAACCCCAATGGTCTCGGATATTTTTCATAAAAGCAAAGGTTAAAGCCTCAATCTTGTAGGAGCAATATTACTAAAACATCATATTTTACATATTGTGTTAAATGTTTAGGAAACGGCGTTAGTGTGGGGGGCTCCTTTTACACCGTTTCACAAATAGGCTCTATTCACAGCAGTCATATTATGAAGACATTCACAGGTGTTACCAATGATACTAATGAAGGCTCTGTTCCATTTAGGCTAGCACAGTGGTTTCCACGACCCCCATAACTCTGAGAGTGTACAAATGGAACCAAATAGACCCTTACGGGTCCATTTGGTTCCATTTGTACACTCTCAGAGTTACACACCTGTAAGGGGCCATTTGGAAGCCCATGAGGGTCCCTGGACCCCAACTGTAGACCCACTGGTGTAGCAGAGTGTTTCCAGTGAGCCAACATGCACAATATCAGCACCCTGACTCTGTTTGACCAGAATGGAACAGAGCCTTCATTAGTATCATTGGTAACACCTGTGAATATCTTCATAATATGGCTGCTGTCAATAGAGCCTATTTGCACATTAGGACTTGGCTGTACAAAGTTTTTCAGTCGTGAGATTTTATTTTGTGTTAATCCATGCAATGGACAGAGACTAGTCTATCTGAACACACACACACATTCTATAAGAAGCATTCGCTACACAGTGAGTGAATATGGAATATAAATATGGAATCGTTTTTTTTTTCTTCACTTCACTGCTGTTCTACCCAGAGAGCAGAGAAAGCATTGGTCAGCAAACACACATGATGTCACTGTTGTCACTGTTGCTAGGAAGATGACAGCCAACCAGGTTAACACACAGCACACTGGCAGATGGGAATGCTCACACTGACCCCTGGTGGAGGAATATCACACTGCAGTCTTCTAGTACTCTATTTTCCAAAAGAATCTTGAAAACATTGTTTAAAAAATATTAACGCCACAAATGTGTACAGTGGGTCCCTGGCAAAAAAAAACACTTTTCACATGGGGGTCCGTGGATAAGAAAGAAACATTAATTTGCCATGAACAAGTTTGAGAACCACTGCTGTACTGTACTGGACAGAACAGTTATTTGATGTACTGTGTGTTACGGATGAAGAGGAGAAAATGGGATCACTACTGTACAGTACACCAGTGGTTCCCAAACCTGGGGGTCAGGACCGGAGGTCCCCAAATTATTTTTGGGAGGTTCCCAGATGATTCCACATTGTTTTCTCACTCAACAGTAAACACACCAACATACAGTATAAGTGTATACAGGGTATCTGCACATTTGTAAAGTGACAATTTAATGACTTTTAAGACCTTTTCAATACCAAATGGTCAAATATTACGTAAGAAAGAGGAAAATAGCCGATCTACAAGCTCTCGTAGTTCGGCTATTTTCACAATATTTATCTGTGGAACCGAGTCAAACTAAATGTAATGCCTACAATAGGCTCTATGCAAAGCAGCCATATTATTACTTCCTTCACAGGTGTTACCAATGATACTAATGAAGGCTCTGTTCCATTTAGTCTAGCACAGTGGCTTCCACGACCCCCATAACTCTGAGAGTGTACAAATGGAAGCAAATGGACCCTTACGGGTCCATTTGGTTCCATTTGTACACTCTCAGAGTTACACACCTGTAAGGGGCCATTTGGAAGCCCATGAGGGTCCTTGGACCCCAACTGTAGACCCACTGATGTAACAGTGTTTCCAGTGAGCCAACATGCACAATATCAGCACCCTGACTCTGTTTGACCATGAATGGAACAGAGCCTTCATTAGTATCATTGGTAACACCTGTGAATGTCTTCATAATATGGCTGCTGTGAATAGAGCCTATTCCAAGTGCTTGTCAGGGTGGGGGGTGGGTTCCCAGTTCTAAATGTGATTATTTTGGGGGGGTCACGGCCTGCTCTACAGTACAGTAATGTGATGGCATGTGTTCCGTAGATGACTACGACGAGGAGAAGACGGAGGGCACGGGGCAGAACGTCACGTACGACGAGAGAGAAGCCACCGTCTACAGCTACGCCTACTTCCACTTTGTCTTCTTCCTGGGCTCCCTCTACGTCATGATGACCGTCACCAACTGGTTCCAGTGAGTTACACCGGTCAAATACACGCAGTGCCTCATTTAGACACAGTGCAATACCTACTGCATTATACTATTTAAACACCCAACGTATTTCTATGGTAAAGACACGCTGGAGAGCTCCGCTTCCCAGCGCTCTCGACGTCCAGTGTGTTTTTGGCTGAACGGCCTGGGCGCTTCAAGCTGAAAAAATTATTGTAACTTTTGGAGAGGATTTGGAACCGTTTACGGGAACCGGTTTGATCACACTGTCAGAGCTGGTATGTGGACTTCACGTCTGCTATACAAGTACAATACCAGTGGTTCCCAAAACGTTTTTATTTCAAGGACCACCATAACTCTGAGAGTGTATGAATGGAACCAAATGGACCTGTAAATGGGTCCATTTGGTTCCATTTATACGCTCTCAGAGTTACAGACCTCCAAGGGTCCATTTGGTTCCATTTATACACTCTCAGAGTTACATACCTCCAAGGGTCCATTTGGTTCCATGTATACACTCTCAGAGTTACAGATCTGTAAGGGTCCATTTGGTTCCATTTATACACTCTAAGAGTTACATACCTCTAAGGGTCCATTTGGTTCCATTAGTACACTCTCAGAGTTACAGACCTGTACGGGTCCATTTGGTTCCATTAGTACACTCTCAGAGTTACAGACCTGCACGGGTCCATTTGGTTCCATTAGTACACTCTCAGAGTTACAGAGCTGTATGGGTCCATTTGGTTCCATTAGAACAGAGTTACAGAGCTGTATGGGTCCATTTGGTTCCATTAGAACAGAGTTACAGACCTGTAAGGGTCCATTTGGAACCCCCTATAGGAAGGAACCGTTAAGGAATCGGGCCGTTAAAGAGGGAATCGTTAAGGAACCGGAATCATTAAAATCCTAAAGCATCCCGACCCTAATGTTGAATCGTTACAAGGAAGTGTTTTTTATTTCTTAATGCAAAAAATAATTTTGTTGGGTTCCTGTGTGTAGCTACGACACCCACAAGATCGAGAACCTTCTGGAAGGGAGCTGGTCGGTGTTCTGGATCAAGATGGTGTCGTGCTGGGTGTGCCTGTTCGTCTACATGATGACGCTCGTCGCTCCCGTCATCTTCCCCAGGCGCTTCGAGGCCTAAGACACACACACACACACACACACACACAAAACACCACTAGTGTCGGGTGAGTGTAGTGAGTTAAGGATGCGGTGGCTCTATGGGTGCCAACAGGCTGAGCCAAGGGACCATCACTGCCACCCTCATCTCTCTCCACACGTTTACCTGTTGTTGAATTTTGCTTTTATTTGATATGCCAAGTGTTTGTTCTATGTTTGCTTCTTGTTTAGAGGAGTATTTCACCCCCAAAAATGTTTCTTTCCTTTCATTTCCTCACTCCATGAAGCCGTTGTTTTGTCGCATTCCTGTAGAGAAAGAGAAAGCAAAACTACATTTTAAAAAATTAAGTAGTTTATAACTAATGTCCAACACTTGGAATACACGGTGAGAGTTGTTTTGGAGCTGTTTTGAGGGTTGATTTTTGATATAGTTTGCTGTTCATAGTTTTGCTGTGAAACTTGGACCCTTATTTTCTTCAATTCATCAAATATTCATTTTTGAATTCAAGGGTTCATGGGGTGAAATAATTGATAGAAGAAAGGTATTTTTGAGGGGTGAATTGCTCTTTTAAAGATGTTAATCTATTCGATGCCTTGAAGGCATGCAGTGTCATTTGTTTTTTACTACCATTGTCTGTTTTGGAGTGAAGTTACATCACAACGCAGGTTTAGAATTGAACAGAGGAATCCTGGGAGTTCTGTACATCTGCTATTTTTGAAAATGTTAGAAAAATCTTGAAAGTGTTTTTTAACAAAAATCTTCTCTTCTGGAGGTCCCTGGCACAAAACATTTTCAGATGGGGGGCCGCGGGCAAATACATTTCTATTTGGGGGTCCTTGGCACTAAAAGGTTTGAGAACCACTGATTTAGAAGGCATTTGTAGAATCGGCCTCAGGTCTTAGTTAATGGGTTAATCTGGATTAGCTGTGGAAACCTGTGATCTCTCCGAGAATTCTAACCATGCTTGTGCTTGCGTACATGTTTTACATACTGTCTGTATGTTTTGTCTTTTCTATGTTCTTGGTCATGGTTGCCAACCTGGCCCTTCTCCCTAGAAGGTTCCAGTGCATCTCTGTTCTGTTCAAAGTCAAACCAGAGGGTTGGGGACAAATTCATTTCAGTTAAGAAGATGGCACAAAAATATCGTATTTATTTAAGTTTGTAATATTTTTCAATCATTGAATCAAAAAATGTCTTTATGAAAGACAAGAAGCTTAAATTGGAGGCTGTATTTGTCTCCAACCCCTTGGTGACAAAGCTCATCTCTCAGGCTCACATATCGGCTAGATGTGTCATTGCTCGTTACGTTGCCACTTTTTGTAGAAGTTTTCTATGCAACTGAACAAGCCGTTTTTTTAATCTATATTTTGTTCAACGTGAATCACCCAGTTAGAAGGATGTGTTTATATCTAAAAGCCTAATTTATACTCCATAGTGCAATGGTGTCGATGTGCCCACAGAACTGATCTTCAAGCTAACAGTAAACAGTGCATCACATAGTCAACACGTCGCATTCAGTAGCTCTTTAAGCTAACAATGCATTGCATTCAGTAGCTCTTTACACTAACAATTCATCATCGCATAGCTCTTCAAACTAACAACTCAGAAGCTATTCAAGCTGCCATGTCGCATTCAGTAGCTAAAAAAAGCGTGTCACACATGGCTCTTCAGTTAGCGCGTCGCTTTAACTGTTCAAGGTAACGACGCCTCCCCATACATTAGCTCGATGCGGTTAGCTTGAAGATCGCTTCTTGATGTCAGGTGACACTATCGTGTGATACCGGTAGAACATAAATTACAAAGCTTTACTGTTCCTGTTACTGTTAGGGAACAGTACGAATTTGCTTCAGCCGTGGTCGTCCAGGGCCGGGTTCTACGAAGACCCTTACTGCCTCACCGGGCAGCCATGTTAAGCCTGTTGGCAGGGTATCGCCCAGTTAACCACTTATGCCCTACTGTATATATAGCGCAAATAGACTATCTACAAGCTCACAGCGTGTCAGCTTGTACAGTAGATTTGTTGGGAAAATTTTGAATTTCCTTTTGAAAATGTTTTTGAGTTTTCGCCTATGACATGCCCAAAATAAGGAGGTCAGGTTGAAGAGATTCACACCTGCACACAGCAGCAGCTTAGACGAGCGGTCTAAATGTAAGCAGACACAGTTCTGAGCTTTGTTACATATTAGTGAAGAGAATGTCATGTAGCATTAGAGTGTATTGGTTATTCAACACTGGATGTTGACTTTAAAAAAAACTGACAAATAAGATAATTTACAGATTCCTTTAAAGATATTTCCTGATTTGTTACTCAAGTTTTTATTTTATGTTGTACATAAATACAACACAGTATATTGTCAACTCTACGTGCTTTCCATTACGTTTTTCAGAACTCAAACAATAAACCGGTAATATGTTTTTGTTTTGTCTTAATTGAACTTTATAAAACATTTTATAATAACTTATGTGTACATTTGGGCTGTATTTATGTGGTTTGTTAAAAGTATGCTTCTGTCAAAACCACTTATACAGTAGCTCCTGTTTTTTATATTATTCTTGTTTTGATTATTAGTAGAAGTAAAAAGGTGCTCTTGATTGTAAGCTACTGTGTGACGTGTAACTTTAAACGTATGAAAGGGTTGTGGAAAAGATTTTTGTAGCCAACATTTCTGTAAATGTACCACGGGAAGATACATTTTGGAGTTTTTCCCCAATTCTTGAGTATAACGGGGAACTTACATTTAGTTGGGGGGAACAAGAAATGTTTGCATGCATATCTAATGACAAAACGTTTATATTTGTCTATTATGACAAGCTAAATAACTCTAAAATACATAATAAATGTCTCTCCCCCCCCTGTTAATTACCATATAGTCCTGTTAATTCACAATATGAATTACTTGGTTGGAAATTCTCCATATTATGGAAAGTTTCCTTTTGACAAAACAAAAAGGTTATATTTATATCTATTGTGACATGGTAAATGACAACAAAAAAACTGTATTCCTGTTAATGACCATAGTCCTGCTATTCACATGGAAAGTGTCCAACTATGAAGATTCTTGGAGTTTTCCAACCCTAGAAAGGAGGCACAGTGAAGGATATTTACTGCCATGTCATATTTGATCACTTTATGGAAGGAGTGTGTATGTGTGCGCGTGACTGTTGTCTGTCTTAAACGCAACAGGTTGATTCTTTCAATAAAACAACTGTTTCAACAATCCTGTGGTGTTTTCCTTTTATAGTGTGAAGTACCATATTTATGTATGTATGTCCGAAAGCGTTACTTTCCAGGAAATGGAAAAAAACTGTCGGGTGGAAACCTCACATGTCCAAAACTGTTACTTTTCAGGATTCAAATTCAAAACTTCGCGCCACGTTTCGAGCTTGTGGACCTGCTACTTTTGATGCTTTTGTGTGACGCTGTAGTATGATCAAGTAGGATGTTAATTTACGAAAAAACTAAAAGTTAGAATATGGGCTGAGATAAGAGGTTTCTGCCCGACAGCAACGGTTTAGTCTCAGGCTCTTGTTAATACTGGTCACTGTTCATTAACCCATTAAGGCCTGAGTCCGATTCTTAAAATGTTTTCTAAATCCTAACAGATTTTTGAAAGAAATATAAAAAATGTTTTTTTTTTAACGATTTTTCAAAAATAGCAGATCTACAAGCTCATAGCGCGGCACTCGGTCAAAGATTGTTAATATACGAAGGTACGCATTCTCCATTGGAGCCACTAGAGGCGAAGTGGTACTCAAATCCTACAAATGGTCTCCTAAGTAGGCATGGTTGTCTTCTCCCCCGACCACCCCACCACCCTCCCCCTCCCCCTCCCATCTCCCTGGCTGACAACGTCATATGGATGTGTGTTTGTGTATTTTCTTCATTAAAGAAAATAAATGCTTTACATGTTTGAAAGCAAACTGTTATTGGCAAAGATGCTTTTAAGAAACCTATGAAATTCCCACTACAAACACACATTATTCAGTCTTATGCTAGATGTGCTCGTGTTAAATATTATATATACCTTATGAATAAAAGGCCCTTATTTATAAGGTATATATTTTACCACTATAGACCATATGTTTAGAAAATTAGCATGAATGTTATGTTTAGCAAAATGTTATGATTCCCAAATCATACCCCATCAACCAAGACAGTTAATAATGGAACATTATATTATTGAGCATTGGAACACACATTTTATTTAATTTTGAATATGTCCATAATGATTTTCACGTACTATATTCACATATATAATCTCAGTTAATCCGTTTTTAGAACATCTTATAGGGACAGAGCATAGAGTTAAAAAATAAGGGACAGAGCCCTCTATGTCTCGTCCGTCAAACTGCAGATGGACTCTTCAGATATCTTCCCAAATCTCGCGAGAGTGTGTTGATGGGATAGAGAAAGGTCGATAACAAAGTAGATTTTCTCCTAATTTGTGTCTCTAAAAAAAGCCATTTTAGTATGAAAATCTTGTACATATTGTGTGGCTTGTGATGATTGGGTCCAATATTTAGTTCAGTATCCATGGAGCTAAGGAATGGTTCAGAAGCTGTGTTCACGTTGACTCTTCCATTGGAATCAATAGACTCCAACTTGCTTCCTGTACGTCACGCAGAAACGGGAAGTAAACCGGAGATTGCGTATCTTGCTATTAAAAATCTTTGACTCGGTGCCGCGCTATGAGCTTGTTTATCTGCTATTTTTGAATAGCCAAAGAAACCTAAAATGACACAGATGCGTTCCAGGTCTAAATGGGTAAAAAAAAATATATATACCCACAGACAGATGTAACAACTTTCAAATTGAGATGTGTCGTGTGAGCTTGTAAATCGGCTATTGCACGACATTCTTGTACATCGGAGTCGGGCAGTAATGTATGAAAGAACATTAAAAAAAGTTAAAATATGCAGATACAAGGTTTCTTCCCCGACACGTGACGATATTTGTCATTTGTTTGAGGTTTTAACGAACCCCAAGATTAACACCAATGAATGCAATCTCATGTTACCAAAATGTGCATTAGATTTAATGACACGTATTCAGATAGGATGTTATTTAACATGTGTTACAGTCATAATAGAAGCAGTTTGAAAGAGACTGTGGCTGGAATTACAGTTCAAACTGTATACAATCATCTGCTGATGAAGTTGTAAACATGTACAGATGTGACAGGGTCAAAAACAAGTGGTGAAATAATTTTTGTATTATTTTATTGATGTATGAAAAAACTGTATAACGCACTTAACCAACATCATTTTAAATGTATTCCCTGTAATTTCTCACTGAATGTGTATTATGACAATGAATTTCCCCACGGTCCCTGAGTCACTTGACATTGAACTTGTGATAGGCTGTATGACATTGGCCGTGTCACTCCAGCCAGCCAATGTCCCCAGGTCACGCTGTTGGCAGAGCGAATGAGAGTGGAATAGGGTGTGGTCCACGCAATACAAAAGTGGGCGCGGGCCATTTGACAGGAGCCAGAGAAGGAGGTTGTGCACAGCGGAGGAACCACGGAGCAAGGTGGAGAATAAGAGGCAGCGAGACGCACCAACAAGCCACAAGTAGCGGACGGTGAGCTGAGACGTGCCCGCTTCCAGTGACAAGAAGCCGCAGCGACAGACGAGCGACGGGGAGGAAAAGTGAGACGAACCAAGGAGCAGAGGAGCCGGCCAGTGGCGATAACGTTGCGCGCCCTACACACTCACAGCCAGACATTTGTCTGGCTCGCGAGTAAGTATTCTTCTATGCAACGTTACCTTCATAAACCCACGGCCCTAAACCTCATATGTGAATTTACACTGAACAGATGAACTGGTTCTAGTTTCTATAATTGCAGGCAGCGCATACGAAGAACCGAAGAGACAGAGATTCCTGGCCTAAACCCCCGATCCATTACGCCAATATAAGGACATTCCCCACCTTTTGCATTTCAAACCGTGATGAGTATATAGCACTTTAAATCAGCACCTGTCACTTTACTGGTTCAGTAGAAGTAGGCACTTTATTGCTAGATGTATTATTTATTGCTATATTTGCACAAGCCCTGTGTTTTAAGCCTTGTTGTTGAGTTCCTGTGATTGTTGTATTTTAGTTAGTTAGTGGGCGCCGTAGGAGGTTGAGGGTTTTAGCATTAGAGTTATTTTGTGTTTATGTGTTTCTTTGTTTTATGGCCTAGATGCCGCTGTATTAGGGACAATAAAACTTACCTTTTTATACAAACCTGTTTCTGTCCAGTTTTCTCCAAGGGATATTTTGTGAAGTGTTGTTCTCATTTAAAAGTGTTTATACTTACCTGGGTAAACTCGAACCTGTGAATAGCCTAAAGAAAGAGAATGTTACAGAGGACCCTACCTCTTATACAAAAGGGTGGCGTAGTCTTGCAGTATTTGATCACCATTATTATTCTCACAGTAATTACGCACCCCGCACTTTATTGTGCAATTGATATTTTATTATTGTGAGATTAATGTGGATTGTTATTTATTTATTGAAGAAAGAGTAAAGGGTGCCAGCATTCTAAAGAGAAGTGGCAAGTCACATGTGACAACCTGGCCACCGTCACACATACATACAATGAACCCAGGAGCAATATGTAAGATTACACTTTGGTTAGGTACGCCAAATGGAAGAAACTTGCGACACACATTTTGTTTCACAGTGAAACTCAATACCGCCCTCATCTGGCTGAGTCGGGTTAAGTGCACACCACATAACAATAGAAATCTTGATCCATGGCAGACATTTTTTCATCAAATACTGTAGAAAAGAGTCAACCTAGTCAGAAACAGCAACCCTCCCCCTTGCCTATTCCCATTGATTGGCTCCACCCACCTCACCTGTCCTCACTCACTCCTCATTAGAGGCCTGTATATATACTGCCTGAGTGCCTGGCACTTCAGTTATTGTTTGTCAGCAGCAGCAACTCCTCTGTCCTAGAGTCTCAGTGGACCTTGGTTATGCATCATTGAATAAAAAACATAGCCGTGAAGCCTCATCACCTCCTTGCCCAATAACAATATGCTCATGTGTGCAACGGAAATAAATGGCTTATAATCCAGTATAGCCTTAAATTACTGGTTAACAGTGTAAAATGAGCAGTCTCAGTTATTATTACTATTAGTTATTACTAGACCATACCCGGTGGACGCATCCGTGGGGGGATATGCGCACATGATCTGGCAACCCGGGAGGCAGTTAGTTATGGGCTTAAATTAGTGCCAATAATATTTTGTACTTGTAAAAATAATTTGTATTTGTAAACACATTTTGCATTTGTAAAAAAAATATTTGTACTCGTAAAAATAATATGTACTCGTAAAAATATTTTTTGCATTCGTAAAAAAAATATTTTTTGCATTCGTAAAAAAAATATTTGTACTCGTAAAAATAATATGTACTCGTAAATAAAATATTTGTCTTCGTAAATAAAATATTTGTACTCGTAAATAAGATATCTGTATTCGTAAATAAAATATTTGTCTTCGTAAAACAAAGTTTTGTATTCGTAAGATAAAAATGTGTGTTGTAATTGTAGAATTACATTTACAATGAACATTGTGACCAGAAAAAAACAACAGCTTGCTCGCTCGAAGATCTGTTCTACGGATTGCAAAACTTTATTTTTGGCACTCTGCACTTCCGGGTCTGAGCCAATCACGTGAGGCCTTTTCCACTACCCAATCATAAAGCTCCATAGGTCTCCATGGCAACATGGCAAACGGGGTTGCCATGTTGCAACCCCAAGAGTTTTAACTGCAACATAATTCCATTGCTCAGGAAATAAACAACGGATTACAATAATATAACATTCCCTATAATCAGTAACATGTAGGTGATACCTATGTCTATCAAATATGGTTTTATTGAAAGGCAATCAAAGGCTAGATCGAGTTTAGAAAGCAAACAGGTCATGTCTGGGGGCCTCAGTGCGGCTGCAGAGTTTGATTGAGTGTGAGACTAGGACCCACATGCCATATGTCAAAATGAGCGGCTTCATCGGGAATCGTGCGCATGTATTTTGCTAAGAGATTGGTTACATAGTTTAATTGATATTAATTTATTAGTGCATTAAATTTCCCCATCCACTTTGATGGGAAAATTAAAAAACTCGATTTCAAGTATTTATTTTTCAGAAACTGTAAGGGCTAGAGTTACAAGACTTGGAGGGGAGGTTCATAATTTAATCCAAAATTATCAAAAAAAGAAATACACCAGTCGGCCTCATGGTGGCGCTATAAAAGCCCCTTTTACGTTTTGGCCTATAATTCTTGAACCGTAGGTCGTAAAATAAAAATCTAACTCCCCATATAGGCCACGCCCATTTGCGTCAGGATAATTTTCCGCCATTTTGAATTTTCTTCAAAACACACTTTTAGCTCCTCCTCCCACATATTTTGTACAAATTTCACAAAAATCGGTACACATGATCTCTGGGCCCATGCGATAAACATATCCAAACAGCATTTGATAATCCTTACTGTTCGTCCGTAAATGGCTTCCAAAGTTAGTGGGAGGGGCCTGTTTTACCAAAAATGCCAGAAATCACGAAGGAAACGTCCGGTCAATCCCAAATTTAAATCACATGACGAATCCCCAAAAGCATTTCCACTTTGACCCATAGGGGGCCTCATAAATGCACAAAACGTAACCGTTTGATGCAAAAACATGATTTTTGGGGGGAACAATCCTTTCAAAATGTAATAAAAGCGATATCATGAGTGACGTAACAATATGATTGGCCCGTTACATTTGTGGGAGGGGCCTATTTATTTAGTGGGAGTATACATGATCCAGAGGCCATCCAGAGGCCATGAGTTCAAATCCCATTGATGTATTTCCTATGATTCTTTCCTTTGCAGACTGGCTTCCAGAAGATCAAATGAAAACTACCAGGAAGGCTATATTTGTCATCCAACTGTTAGCTCAATGGGTTGAGACGCAGTATACATGATCCAGAGGCCATGAGTTCAAATCCCATTGATGTCTTTCCTATGATTCTTTCCTTTGCAGACTGGCTTCCAGAAGATCAACTGAAAACTACCAGGAAGGCTGTACTTGTCAGCCATCTGTTAGCTCAATGGGTTGAGACGCAGTATTCATGATCCAGAGGCCATGAGTTCAAATCCCACTGATGTCTTTCCTATGATTCTTTCCTTTGCAGACTGGCTTCCAGAAGATCAAATGAAAACTACCAGGAAGGCTGTATTTGTCATCCAACTGTTAGCTCAATGGGTTGAGACGCAGTATACATGATCCAGAGGCCATGAGTTCAAATCCCATTGATGTCTTTCCTATGATTCTTTCCTTTGCAGACTGGCTTCCAGAAGATCAACTGAAAACTACCAGGAAGGCTGTACTTGTCAGCCATCTGTTAGCTCAATGGGTTGAGACGCAGTATTCATGATCCAGAGGCCATGAGTTCAAATCCCATTGATGTATTTCCTATGATTCTTTCCTTTGCAGACTGGCTTCCAGAAGATCAAATGAAAACTACCAGGAAGGCTATATTTGTCATCCAACTGTTAGCTCAATGGGTTGAGACGCAGTATACATGATCCAGAGGCCATGAGTTCAAATCCCATTGATGTCTTTCCTATGATTCTTTCCTTTGAAGACTGGCTTCCAGAAGATCAACTGAAAACTACCAGGAAGGCTGTACTTGTCAGCCATCTGTTAGCTCAATGGGTTGAGACGCAGTATTCATGATCCAGAGGCCATGAGTTCAAATCCCACTGGTGTCTTTCCTATGATTCTTTCCTTTGCAGACTGGCTTCCAGAAGATCAACTGAAAACTACCAGGAAGGCTATATTTGTCATCCAACTGTTAGCTCAATGGGTTGAGACGCAGTATACATGATCCAGAGGCCATGAGTTCAAATCCCATTGATGTCTTTCCTATGATTCTTTCCTTTGCAGACTAACTTCTAGAAAAACAAGTTAAAACCACCAGGAAACCTGTAACTCTCAGCCAACAGCTTAGCTCAACTGGTAGAGCGTCTGTCCAATAACATGACTTGACTTGAGTGGGTTCGATTCCCACTCGAGTCAAGTGTCCCCGCTAACTTGGGGCAACGGATAAATTGACTGATATCCTTAGTGATGCTTTCTTTGCAGACTACTTATAGAAAAACAAGTTAGAACCACCAGGAAACCTGTAACTCTCAGCCAACAGCATAGCTCAACTGGTAGAGCGTCTGTCCAATAACATGACTTGACTTGACTTGAGTGGGTTCGATTCCCACTCCGCGCGGTCCAACCCAGGACCGCGCGGTCCTGGGTTCGATTCCCACTAACGTCAAGTCCCCCGGTAAATTGGGGCAGCGGATAAATTGACTGATATCCGTAGAATAACTTGTAGGAGTGTCCTGGTTCAAATCCAGTCACCACTCTGGATCATGTATACTCCCACTAAATAAATAGGCCCCTCCCACAAATGTAACGGGCCAATCATATTGTTACGTCACTCATGATATCGCTTTTATTACATTTTGAAAGGATTGTTCCCCCCAAAAATCATGTTTTTGCATCAAACGGTTACGTTTTGTGCATTTATGAGGCCCCCTATGGGTCAAAGTGGAAATGCTTTTGGGGATTCGTCATGTGATTTAAATTTGGGATTGACCGGACGTTTCCTTCGTGATTTCTGGCATTTTTGGTAAAACAGGCCCCTCCCACTAACTTTGGAAGCCATTTACGGATGAACAGTAAGGATTATCAAATGCTGTTTGGATATGTTTATCGCATGGGCCCAGAGATCATGTGTACCGATTTTTGTGAAATTTGTACAAAATATGTGGGAGGAGGAGCTAAAAGTGTGTTTTGAAGAAAATTCAAAATGGCGGAAAATTATCCTGACGCAAATGGGCGTGGCCTATATGGGGAGTTAGATTTTTATTTTACGACCTACGGTTCAAGAATTATAGGCCAAAACGTAAAAGGGGCTTTTATAGCGCCACCATGAGGCCGACTGGTGTATTTCTTTTTTTGATAATTTTGGATTAAATTATGAACCTCCCCTCCAAGTCTTGTAACTCTAGCCCTTACAGTTTCTGAAAAATAAATACTTGAAATCGAGTTTTTTAATTTTCCCATCAAAGTGGATGGGGAAATTTAATGCACTAATAAATTAATATCAATTAAACTATGTAACCAATCTCTTAGCAAAATACATGCGCACGATTCCCGATGAAGCCGCTCATTTTGACATATGGCATGTGGGTCCTAGTCTCACACTCAATCAAACTCTGCAGCCGCACTGAGGCCCCCAGACATGACCTGTTTGCTTTCTAAACTCGATCTAGCCTTTGATTGCCTTTCAATAAAACCATATTTGATAGACATAGGTATCACCTACATGTTACTGATTATAGGGAATGTTATATTATTGTAATCCGTTGTTTATTTTCTGAGCAATGGAATTATGTTGCAGTTAAAACTCTTGGGTTTGCCATGTTGCCATGGAGACCTATGGAGCTTTATGATTGGGTAGTGGAAAAGGCCTCACGTGATTGGCTCAGACCCGGAAGTGCAGAGTGCCAAAAATAAAGTTTTGCAATCCGTAGAACAGATCTTCGAGCGAGCAAGCTGTTGTTTTTTTCTGGTCACAATGTTCATTGTAAATGTAATTCTACAATTACAACACACATTTTTATCTTACGAATACAAAACTTTGTTTTACGAAGACAAATATTTTATTTACGAATACAGATATCTTATTTACGAATACAAATATTTTATTTACGAAGACAAATATTTTATTTACGAGTACATATTATTTTTACGAGTACAAATATTTTTTTTACAAATGCAAAAAATATTTTTACGAGTACATATTATTTTTACGAGTACAAATATTTTTTTTACAAATGCAAAATGTGTTTACAAATACAAATTATTTTTACAAGTACAAAATATTATTGGCACTAATTTAAGCCCATAATGTTAACATAATAAAAGCACATAATCAGTCACTTATGTTTGTGTGAATTTGTGTGCTGAATAATTATTATCTTTACACAATGTTGGTAATTACAGTATAGGACATTCAAATGGGATGTAACTGTCCAGGGTTATCACTGGAATAAATATGTTGTGGAAATGTTTAAATAACTAAGAGAAAGGATATTACAGTATGAGATACCGTATTGTTTACTATGGTTTTACTGATGACTAATCTGGCACACAGAGAAGTGACAACTGTCTGTTAAACAGAGGGTCACGCCCCCTCATCCCATTGAGGAATGACTCTGCCAAGGAGGGGACAATAACACACGTCTCCTGAACATTAATATTACACAATAAAACATCATTGAACTAGAAAAAGTGCTCATAGGAGCACAGCTCTCCCTCAGGTCAGGTAGGTTATCGTGGCCTCCTGGTGGTGCTATAATAGGCCAATGTGAAAAGGGAGGCTTTTCTTTCTCTGCCTTTCACTGCAACCGGACGATTGATTGATGATGATTTGAGGCAATTTGTTAAAAAATAAATCTTTGCAAAAATCGGCCTGCTGGTGGCGCTAGCAGGCCAATGTGAAAAAGGTTGCATTTCTTCCTCTGCCCAGTGGGAATATGTGTGCAGTGTTTCACGGCAATCACACACTGTGTTCATGATTTCAGGCATTCTGTTCAAAACGAGCCACTCCTGCAAAAACACACTTTGTGCTACAACTTCTGTCTACAATTTTGTCCAAAATTCACACACATTATCTCAAAGTCATATGATCAAGATACGTATATCAGTCAGATGTCTCATATACCATTCCAATTGTCTATAATTGCCTTCCAAAATGTGCGGTCCCTGGACATAACAACACGTATAATGATTTGTAAATATCAAATAATCTATGCATTACTAACCGTTTACTCTTTTTATTACTTTTCTTTTCACTCCTATCTGTGATCTATTTTAATGTTATCTGTCATTGTGTTTCTTAACTGGGGTAATGCCATGACATTTAAATGTCCCCTGCCGGATCAATAAATGTTCTATCTATAGAATAGGTGCAATAAATAGAAAACCAAGGCGACAGATTAGATTAATTTGAACACTGCTCATAGGCTCTTCAGTTGCTAAAACTTTACATGAAAACAAACAAAAGAAGCGTTTGGGTGGTGCAGTGGTAAAGTCACTGCCCACCACCACAGAGGTTGTGGGTTTGAATCCACCGTGGTGCATCCGGTTTTGTCGAGAGTCTACACGAACACAAATGGCCCGTGTTCCTGGGACGGAAGCCGGCCGGGGTGAGTGATATTGGTCATTGCACGTACTCCTATGGGCTGGGGCGGCACCTGTCAGCGGGGAGTGTTGGGTGGGAGGAGTAGGACGAAGGCTCTACGTCCTCCTGGTGGGTCTCTTCACTGGCAGGTGAGTCAGTATGCGACCGCAGTGACAACATAGAAATGTGTGTGGGGAGGAATTAATTGGCATAACGACTAATTGGGGGAGAAAAAGGGGTAAAGAATCTTTGGCTACTCTAAATTTAAAAGAAAAAAAACTAATGCAGAGTGTCTACATTTTATAATGCCCTAACCCAAAGGAATTCAGGCTTGCTGAGTCTGTGCATTATTGTCTCCGCCAGGCCGAAAGGCATGGTGAGAGTACTGTATGTTTTGCACCTTGTCCGTCCGTCCGTCCGTCCGTCCGTGTCTGTGAACAGTTAGCCTGGGCAGCATATCTTTTCGTGCCTATGATCCGGTCGGGAGCGGAAGTAAAAAAAAAAAAGTGGCCGGATGGCCAGAACCGGAAAGACGTCTCACCCCAAAATAGGTCCGTCCTAATAAAATCCTTGATGCAGCATAGTTTAGCTTATTTTTTAAATGTAAATGTGCGTGCACTATCCGGAGACTATTTAGCGTCTGTATTATCCCACGGGGAAATTCTATTCCATTTAAATAGGGATTGGGGAACCAAAACAAAGCGGCACCGCAAAACCGGATGGGCAGAATCCGGAAAGAGGATTCTTTTTTCATTTTTTTTTTCAGTAGTCGTGGTCTAGACCGGATCATATGGGTCTTTAGTAACGCATACCAGGCTTTCCTCCGAGGTGGAAAGACTGGTGACGCGAGGTTAGTGAACAGCTAATCTCCGGCACCGTTGGCCCGGCCGCTGCAAAACTGTGCAAACACACTCCCTGGATGCCAATTCAGAACCTCTGCGCCAAATTTTCCAAATGGGCCTGTTATAGCGCCACCAGGAGGCCGCTTTTTGCAAAACAAACACATTCTTTTACACTACTCCTACAGATTTTATCCAATCATCACGCAAATTGGAACACAGTATCTCTATAGTCATTAAACAAAACTGGTCGTTCAGATTTTTCATATTCCATCCTGATTGGCAAAGATTGGCCAAAATTTGCAGGAGAGGTCCGTTTTGAACGAAATGCCTCAAAACATGAACGCAGCATGCAATTTAAAGGACGACTTCACCACTTTTCAACATATCTTCATATAATAGGTCCTCACTAAGGCTCATGATAAAATGATACGATTTTTTTCTACTTGGTCTGTGTCTCATAGGAGGGCTGTGGACAGTCCAGAAACCCGTCTACCAGTGACATCATCGTTAGGCAGGATTTTTTTTTCCAAAAAGATTAAGAAAAAATTATTCAGATTTTTATTAAGGCGAGAACAATGGGATCTATTATTGCATTGCAACTTTCCAGGAATACAAAGCCTGCAGTTTCTATTAGCTTGGATTCCTCATCGATGATGTCACCGGTAGACGGGTTTCTGAACTGTCTACAGCCCTCCTCTGAGACACAGACTGATTAGAAAAAAATTGTACCATTTTATCATGAGCATTAGTGAGGACCTATTATATGAAGATATGTTGAAAAGTGGTGAAGTCGTCCTTTAAGTGAGATTTTGCACACACATTCCCACTAGGCTGAGGAAGAAATGCCACCCTTTTCACATTGGCCTGTTATAGCGCCACCAGCAGGTCTAATTTAGCAAAACACATTTTTGGAACAAAATTCCTCTAATCATGAATGCAGTAACCGATTGAAAGGGAAACACTTTTCTTTTATATTACCCCTACAGATTTTGTCTTAACATAATAATCTATAGACATTAAACAAAATGGGTCTTTTAGATTATTCATACAGTATTCCATCCTGATTGGCTAAGATCCAAACTTTGCAGGAGTGCTCCATGTTGAACAAAATGCCTCAAATCATGAACGCAGCGTGCAATTTCCATGACATTTTTCACATCTGCCTATAGTGCCACCGGCTAGAGTAGCCGAGGAGCACTTTTTCTAGTTCAAGTATGTTTTATTGTGTAATATTAATGTTCAGGTGTATCAGGTGTTTCATTTGTTTGATGTGTTTCATTGCCCCATTTATTATGGGGCAATGAACATACTGTCAAACAGGTCTATGCAATTTATGAAAATGTTAAATCTGCAACACAATTGAAGGATAATGTTCACATCATGTATACTTTACATTACTTAATACCATTTTTAAAATACTTTTTTTTTTTTTTTCATTTTGGACAAAATAGCCAATTTGTACATGGAGGTGCCCTGATGTCCCTATAGTGCCCAGCTATCCTTTATCTGATTTGAACGTGCTTGTAGAACATTTCACATTTAAGGCCTCATTTGAACAATATCTGCTGGGCAAAGTACAACAATGTGCAAACACAGCAGCAAGATTTGTGAGCTGCTGTGACAGGAGAAGGATATCACATAGAACACAACCACCTTAAAGACTACTAATCATTGTGTGTATTTCCAGCACTGTATGCATCGGGTGACCTCGTTACATAGAGATTGATTTCTTGGATATTCTACTGTTTAGACTGAAGGATATGTACTTAGTTACCTATCCTAGATTACTATTTCTATGCAATTGATGTATTACCTTGTGTTGTTCCTTGCTTACTGTAAATCGCTCTGGATTAAGAGTGTGAACAGGGCCGAAATTGTATCACATTTGACTTGCAATTTGTTTGTACTATTGCACTCTTCTCCTTTAATAAATAATCCAGAATAAAACTCACAACAATAAAATATAAATGCACAATAAAGTGCTGGGTGCGTAATTACTGTGAGTCCTATCTGAACTAATTGTTTGTCGACTACGCCACTTTTGTTATAGAGGGAAGTCCCCTTTGAATACACTTTAACTTCTTCTTCAGGCTTTCACAGGTTCGAGGTTAACTGGTAAGTTTCAATACTTTTGGTTTTGAGAATACAACACTGGCATGAGAATATCCCTTTAAGAAACTGGACACGAATACAGTGTATCAAAAAAGGTAAGTCATATTTATTGGGTCCCTAATACATTGGCTTCTGTGCCTTAAAAACAATCAAATAAACACTATACTAATAAAACCTATATAAACATACAAAACACAATTAATCTACACAACAACTATAAAATAAATTATAAAGTTGTGCAAATTACGCGGGGCTTAATCACAAGGGTTCCTTAGCATGGGGGGTTTCTGTGCAACAAATACTTTTCAAGTAAAGTGCTGTGCCAATAAAGTGCTTCAAGATACTCAACACGGTTTGTTCAGGGGTAATGCTGCATGTCCATATATGGGGGTAAGATGGGAAAGGGTTTGAGGCCAGTCGTCTTCGTCTTCTCTCTTCTTTCTCTCCGCCTGCAATTATAGAGATCTAGACCAGTTCACTGTGCATTTACACGATACATTTGCGTTGTCTCAGGCAGTGGTTATACAGGGATTCAACGTTGCTTGTTCGAATACTCACTCGCCAGCCAGGTTTTTACACCTGGCGCTGAGTTGGTTGCGTATGCAACGTTATCGCCACTTTCCAGTCTCAGCGCTCCTCATATGGTCTGGTCTCACTCGTCTCTCATATGGTCTGGTCTCACTCGCCTCTTCCTCCCCTTCGGTTCGATCGCTTTCTCCTCTTGGTTTCTCCTTTGAATGTAGGCACACCTCGGCTTCCAAACTCCTAGGTGGCTGGTATGTCTACTTCATCTATGCACTCCTCTACTCCGTGTCTCGGCACAACCTTCCCCTCTGCTGTCCTTCTCCTCACTGACGCCTCTGTCACTTGGGTGCTCTGTTCTCTCTTTCAAACGGTCCCGCCTCCGCTTTTGTACCTGCCAAACCACACCTCCCTCTTCTTTCATTTGTCCGTGGTGACAGTCTGTCTGGGGACATTGGCCATGACCGTGGCCTTGGGCGTGACCGCGTGACTGCCGCTCTGCCACTCAATGTCTCTCAATACATGTGACCAGGGGATCATGGGGAAAACAATTATAAACAATACAGTGCGTAATAATAATTGGTACAAAAATAATAAGATGGTGGGGTTAAATGAGGCAATTATACACATTAAGCACCAATAAAAACAAATTACAAAAGTTTTAAGAACCCCTCATTTCACCCTTGTCACAAGAGCGTATGCTAAATGCCAAATATGTAAAATGTAAACTGTACATACAAACAGAGCAATTACCTTTCAACACTTTTGAAAAATGTGTAAACTGTAGAAACACTGCACATACAAACAGAGCAATCACCTTGAAACACTTTGGAAACAGCTGCTATTTGTGCACAACCTTGCAACATTATTTTGTTTTGATTGTAATTGTTCCACTTTGGCTTTGGCATTGTTAACGTATATTTTCTCATGCCAATAAAGCCCTTTGAATTGAATTGAACTGATAGGTGGTGTAGCAGAATGGTATGATCCACAGTATCAAATGCTGCACTAAGGTCAAGGAGGTGCTACTAAAAACATTTCTCACACACACACACACACACACACACACACACACACACACACACACACACACACACACACACACACACACACACACACACACACACACACACACACACACAAGGTTCTGATCCACAGTCATAGGAGTCAGAATCAAAAATAATGTTGGTAGGACAAGTGTAAAAAAATATATATATTTGCGAACGCGGAAGGAGGCGCGGCGGCGCCTCCGACCAAGTGGAGCATACTATGAAACTCGGCTCGGCTTGTGTGTCTGTCTGTGTGCAGTATGTGTGCAGCCGCGCCCCCATGTCACTCACGCTCTCATTGGCTGCCCCCATGTGAGTCACGCTCTCATTGCCTGCATGCACTACAGTGTGGCTGAAATTCGCCTGTGCCCCTGGGTGACTAATTACACTCCTCTGAGAAAAATATAGCAGCGACAGTCAAAAATAACACATCTACAAGCATCTACACGAGTTCATCTATTGGGATATCTAAGAATTCCATGTCATTAGTGCATATTTCAGGCCGGATGGCAAGTAATTGCTCATTCCTTTCTATTCTTCTTATTGTTATTTTCGAGCTGCGTTCGCTTCCAGCGTTCGCGCGTCTTACTTGTTTAACATAGTAGAAATTTCCTGTATTCTGTTGCTTTTTAACATGGAGTTTGATGCTTTTATCAGGCTTCATTTTTTTTACATTAACAGGGAGTCGTCTATTTGATGACAAAGCCCTGACCCTATACGACACAGTCGACCACGCCACTCTGTTGAGCCGACTGGAGTCATGGGTGGGTCTTGGGGGCAGTGCTCTCTAGCTGATGCACTCCTATCTCACAGCAAGGACTGTCTCGGTCGCAAACAGCGTTTTCCTAGGGAGTTGAAGGCAATTACGGGCGGGGGGACGCCTGCTGAGATGCTCTCAGCAGGAGGAGCAATGTTCTCACTAAATAAGTATAGAGGAATATCTTGTGGAGTTCCAGCTACTATGCATCCCAGAAATATATATCTTATATGGATTTGTCATTTGTAATTTGTAAGGAAATGTAAATATGGCAACTCATTGGTTTCCCGAGGACTATAGCCGTTTCAATCATTTTCTACATACATGTGCCAGATAATCCCCACACCAAGAGAGTAAAAAAAGAAAAAACGTTTCAGTCATTCAGTCCCAAGGGCGCCGAAACCGTGGTTGCCCGGGGGCTAAAGCAGCCACTGTGGCTGAGGAGCACCCACTGGGTGCTGGTCAAAAAAAAAAAAAAGTTTTTTTTTAAAATTATTTTTCAAAATCAGATCGCCTGGTTCAGATCGCCACTGAACAACCGAATTAACCGAAATAAAGTTACAAAACCCCCCCAAAAAAGTCAATTAACCGACCAAAACCCGCACATGCACGCGCGCGCCTTGTTGGGCACCCGCTAGAGCTTATAAATATCGGCGCCCCTGTTCAGTCCGACTTCACTGTAGCCTATACTGCCCTGCCAAGGTAAAGAGCAGTAACTACGTTTTTGGACACGCCGACTTATTTGTGTATTTTGTGATTTTGGGGATAAACAATTACCTCAAGAACAGATGCACAATTAGTGTAATATCACTTATATGCCGATATCTCATTTGGCTGACCAGTTGAATCACTTTTAAACCCATTTTTCAGTGATTTTTGATTTCGTAGTTACTGCTCTTTACCTTGGCAGGGCAGTATAGTTAGCCTGGCGTAGCTAGACTATATCACTGCGTGGATATGAGTCTGGTGCTTCCATGAGGACGTTTTGTTTCCCAAGGGGCGGGATCAAAACAATGTCCCTCGACGCAATTGGTTAGACCTACAACCAACTACCAATTACAGTTGCACATATTAAAATACTGGGCCCTGATTGGTGCCCCACGTCTTCTGTAACAGGAAATGGATTCTCTATGGAGTGGTGCCAGACCCAAATCGCAGAGTGCAATTTTTTTTTGCACTCGCAGATTCGTCTGGTCCCAGGCTAGCCTATAGTAGCCTTTTCATAAATTATATTTGTACTTAGGCTGTCGTGACAGTTTATAATATTTAGATAAATGTTAAAGTTTCAAATACAAAAGTAGTAGCAGTAGTTGTGAATCAACAAAATGGACATTTAGACTGAATGTTTCCTTTATCCTCATCTTGCTCTTACGCACGCAGCTAGGCTAATGCACGCACCTCAAACCCAAACTGTCTATCTTCCCTTAAGGCCTGCCTGGCCGACCTACAAAACTGGATGTCTGCAAATGTCCTATAACTCAACACAAACAAATCAGAAATTCTCCTGTTTGGCCTTCTCCTTGTTTTATTTTGTAACATTGTTTAAAAAGGTGCTACAGTATATAAACCCCATGTGCCTGTCTGCCGCCTAAGGTCCTCTGAGGTATCTGTGTATCCCACCTACACAACTGTCTTGACTCCATGTTAGCAAATGTCACACAAGTAGCTAAAAAACTGGGCGTATTACTGGACTCTGACCTCCGCCTGGAGGCTCAGGTAAAAACTGTGGTTCGTACCTGCTTCTTCCACATAAGGAACATACACAGAATTAGACCAATCCTTTCTCTAACCTTCACAAAGTCATTAATGCCCTAATTTCATCGCGTCTGGACTATTGTAACGCCCTATATTCAGCAAAGGATCCATACACTGCCTGCAGTTAGTACAGAATGCCGCCGCCAGACTTATTACTGGGACTAGGAGATCAGAGCACATAACCCCGGTACTGGCTGCACTGCACTGGCTGCCAGTAACTTTTAGAATAGATTTATAAGATTTTATTGAGAACTTTTAAAGCTCTTAATGGCCTGGCACCACAATGCCTAGCTGATCTGCTAAAAAACCCATGTGCCTGTCTGCCGCCTAAGGTCCTCTGATTTGGCCCTACTAGATGTTCCTACTGATCACTCTGGCTGGTGACCAAGGGTGATCGAGCCTTTGCCGTCAGGACCCCTAGACTGGAACAGCCCCCCATTGGACCTCAGAGTAGCTAGTTCCATTGCCATTTTAAAATCCAAATTAAAGACCCATTTTATAGAAAGCCCTTTTTAATCTCCTAACAGCAAAATTCGGTGAATCTCCTGTATACTCACTGTCAATGATACTGTTGTGTGTTGTTCTTATTGCTGTCATTGTTGTATTATTCCCTATTTGATTTTAAATTGTTAAGCACTTTGTAACATTGTTTAAAAAGGTGCTATATAAATAAAGTTTATTATTCTTATTATTATTCTTCTTCTTATTATTATTATCATGCTCTATATGATGACAAAGCCCTGCCCACATGTTATTACTATTTATATATTTCTTGCCATTTGTGTCCATACATGTAGAATAATCCATTATTATGATGTAACGGTGGCATTTGTATTGGAGTGCTACCTAGACATGGCCTTCTAGCGCCTTCCTGTATCTTATTTTCAGAATGTTTCAGATATTTAGTCATAATGAGTTCAAATATATGCAATTCTAAGAACTACAGCTCTGACCTACAGTGTTGACATCAGGGGACTTTGCACATATCAGTGAGCGTTGAGAGGGTTGATTGATTAGATCAGATAAGAAGCTTGGGGGACAGTAGCCACTATTATAGAACAGTGCTGTAGCCTGATTTTTCCCATTTAAGACAAATACACAAGTCATATGATTAATCAACAGAAGGTTACACAAACATGGGAAGACCGAACCATATAAGTAGAGTGGCTGCTCACTGAACAGGATGAAGTGTTCTGCAGGCATCAGTGTTACTAGTTACCAGGGTGTCATTGCTGCGTTTGTCATTTTCCATTGCGAGCTCCGAGAGACTGACAGGTAAGAATTGAGAGTGTTTACACGACGATAAATGTATGTATTTCTGATATGTTTTACAGTTTTGTGTGTATAATGTCAGTAATTTGTCGTTGTGTTGTTGTTTGTGTTTCCTTTCCTAGGTTTATAACCTAATGGCCTATAAGTGTTAGAGTATGTTTGTATTGTAATGTTAATATAATAAAACCATCTAAGACACAGGTCTGAGTTGTGTTCTACCGTAATACTCGGTTGCTCCAATACCCTTTACAAGGGGAGATCTAATTAGTTGCATTGCTTGTGTGACTGTACTGTATACTACAGTGTTTATACTGTAGTATACAGTATACACAGCTTATAGAATACCAGAAGTTCTTATGCTTAGGTGCATATACACCTGAACCATACACCCCTGTTTCTTTTCTTTATTTTCAAGATGCATGAATTAATAAAAATGATAGGGTGACTCCAGGTCAAAAATGTCAGGATCAGTGATGAACATGTTGTTTGCACTCTGGCCAGGCTTTGTTTTTCCAGTTACCATGGCAGTTACCATGGCAAGGAACACAACTCGCCAGTGCACCATTATGATCCGCAACAGGAGTTCCCATATACTCATCGATCCCAGGTATTTGTTTATTTTTGATAATGTGTATTTTAATCATTTTTGTTATTTTTCTTTGTTTATTTATTTATTTGATTATTTGATTGTTTGTTTATTTATGTATTATTATTATTATTATTATTATTATTTTATTTATTTATTTTTTAGCCTATTAGCATACTATTTTGGGCATATCATTATAGGCCAACATTTTCATCCCATCCCCTTTCTCATCCCCAACAAATTGCGAAAATGGTGGATTTACAAGCTGGTTTACAGCTAGATATATGCTATTTTGGAAATGGCCCCGTATTATTTCCTGAAATTACGCCTCTGTCTCTAACTGTCTTTTTCTATTAAGGATGTATGTTTTGAGTGGCAGTTGTACCAGCTGTTTACCGCTCGAAATCGGCTCCGGCCAGGAGGCCATCGTTGAGTTCACGAAGACGGCAAACACTGTGCGTGGCGCTGTCGGTGTCTTCACCTACGAGCTCCAAAATCGCATCAGCAAATCGTGCTCCAAGAAGCTAGCTTACATGTTCTCTGTGCCCTACGACTACAACCTGTACTGTAACTGGCATGCGGGGGGATTCTTTGGAAAAAACAAAAGTTGTGATCGCAATCTTTTTAGGGAGATGTATAAAGGTGCTCAGGAGGGATTTATCAGAGAGAAAGAAGGCAATTCCTTCTCTCACTCAGATTCTGATTCTGATTTTAAGTTTAAAGTCGAGGCCACGATGACAAACACTTACACACCTTTCATGACTGTGGAAATCTATGACCTCTATGATCTAGTGTAATTGATATATTTTGTTTTATTTTGTTATAAGGATAAAGCTCTATATTGTGTTAGTAATCATTGCTATAGCGTCGTGTTTGTTCAGTAACAGGGGTCTCCCTGTCCCTAGAGCTCTTTAATAAACAAAATATACATTTTCAGGTGGGTTTCCAATTTTAGCCAATCAGGAGAGAGCACCCATTTATCAGCTTACATTTTATAATGTTCCAATTCCAATTTGGTCTGCTCATTGCTTTGTGTCATCTCTTCCAGTTTCACTTGTTTATCCTATATCCTGTATTGAGTTCTCTCTTGATTGGATACAATTGGTATCCTGACCTGAAAATGTATTTTCTGTTTATTGTAGAGCTGGAGAGACGGGGAAACCCATGTTACTGAACAAACACTCTACACTACAGCAAAGCTTACTATCAGAATACCGAGCTATTTAATTCTTACTTAAAAAAAAAAAATCACTAGCCTACCTTTACTAAAACTAACAAAATAACAAAAAGTACAATTGACAATTGTTAACTGAAATGCAAAGTGTGAATTAGCCATAGTTTTAGCAACAAATTAAAAAAAAAAGAGAGAGAGAGAGAGAGAGAGAGAGAGAGAGAGAGAGAGAGAGAGAGAGAGAGAGAGAGAGAGAGATACATACAGTATATGATATACCTATATTCTCCTTTATATTCTTTTTTATGCCTGTAATTAAAGTATAAACCTTTGCAGCTATGAATGTTGATCTTTTTGGAAAGACTCTGGGCTTCTATTTTGACGGGTTAGGGTTGTACTACCAATGTAATGATTCTGATCTCCAGTATATTGTAATGTTTTTCATCGTCAGTGGTGGAGGTGTGGTACACAAATGAAAATAAATGTACGTTTCGTTTTATTACAGCTGGATTCTTTGGTTCTCTTAACTTTGTATTACACTGCTACTACTACTTCTCAGTATTACATTTGTACTGTTTAGTATTCTTAAAGATTAAATATAATAATGTAAAAAAATTCACAGGTGCATGCTAACATATTAAAAGCACATCATCAGTCACTTGTGTTTGTGTGAATTTGTGTGCTGAATAATTATTATCTTTACACAATGTTGGTAATTACAGTATAGGACATTCAAATGGGATGTAACTGTCCAGGGTTACCACTTGAATAAATATTGAGTGGAAATGTTTAAATAACAAAGATGTTGTCCAATTCTCCCCCAACGTTCTGGATTGTGCGCGAGAAACAAGCCACCAGGTTTATGAAAAAACAACAGAGAGGGAGGGAGAGAGACGGTGGATCTACATAAATAATATACATATGCATATGGACATTCTATGGATATTTATATATGTGACCTAGTGATATAGATGACACCAGACACAAGACTGTATTTATGTGGGTTATTTATTATCTGATTACTCTCCGAAGGTGAGAGCAATATTAAAGATTTTTAGAGTTTCCAATCTGGTTCACTTTACAAAGAACAGAAATGATTGGCTCAACATATCTCAGAATGTACTCACTACATGAAATCTTGATGCTCACACAGGTGCACATGTAACACAGGTTTCATCAATCTCCATCAGAATCAGCACTATACAATGTAGCCCTAGAATATCTGTGATCTTACATACATTTCATGTATTCCAAATACACAGTCATAGATCACCCTGGACGGCGCGCTGTGTAGTGGCGATCTGCACGTCCGTAAAAGTGCTCTAAACTCCGTCTGTACTCACCCAATAATGAATTCCTAAGACTCGGAGTCAGATATTGTCCTCGGGTTTCATATTCATTTGAAAGTTCTGCCAGAAAACGTGTGTTTAGCCAAATATCTCCTTTTCCACGAGCTGCACACGGACGGCTTTCTGTACGGGCGAGGGGCCTGGAATGAGTGCAGGACTGAATATACGTAAACTTCCTTTAGGACGCACAAATGTTTGGGCACACAATTGGCAGATGGAGTGATTCATTACCCCGCACCAATCACAAGCACCTGTCAATTGTGTGCCCTGTTCGTTTGTGCTTCCCTGTTACCCAGGGGGCAAAGGGGGGTATGCTGCATTTTCCCTGCTATAAAAGGTTGGCCACCAGAAATAATATCTATAACCCAGTAGGATCACAACCTATATGGACTACCCGGTCAATTTTTTGCTGGAAATCCAATATGGCCGCCTCAATATTGGCCCCTATCAGAAAGTAGCTTTGGCAATAACTTTTGAACCAGATGGGCTAGAAATAAAAACTTGGTGTCTATTTCATGGTTTCAGAGCATGAGAAACTCAATGGAATA
Source organism: Gymnoscopelus microlampas (assembly GCF_963454915.1). Taxonomy (NCBI): domain Eukaryota; kingdom Metazoa; phylum Chordata; class Actinopteri; order Myctophiformes; family Myctophidae; genus Gymnoscopelus; species Gymnoscopelus microlampas. The sequence goes on along the minus strand of NC_139941.1, from coordinate 6,045,815 downwards.
CTTATCTTTATGATTGGGTGTGTCTGGACCTTTAATTTGACTATTTCCAAGATGGACGCCATGCGAAAATGAGTTTTACTATGACTTTTACAGTGACAGCTTACTGTTATGGCAAAAAGTCTGCTTTTTAAGCAATATGAACACATTTGGTCAGTTTGAGCTTTCATTTCTATTTTGTCAATATGGCTGCAGTCATAAATAATGTATGGTATTACATTTTCTCTCAGATTTATTGATTTATAGATCTATAGTTGTGGGGATGATTGCAGAGAAAAATCTGAGAAAAAGCCCACAATGTATCTTATATATCATTTTAATAAACTAAATACAATATAAACAGACACATGCACACTCCAAGACTTACCAAAAACTTCAACTTTAGGGCTATACAAATTAACATAGTGGTATGCATTCAAGTAACATAACAAAAGATAGACTACTTAGTGACAAATAGAGTAAAGGCGGAGTTGAGGTTGTCTACAAAAGGTTAATTTTGACCTCTATGGTGCTGTCTTGCCTGCTTCTAAAGCCAATGATACTATGGTACAATGCTATTCACTGTCACTGTTGTCATGTGTTGCACTGATCCTGCTGCATCGTGTCTCCAGTCCCTGGCAACGGCATCCTAAGTAGCATGGAATTGCCTTCTTTGCACAGGAACAGTTTTTTCTGGCAGCCTTTGATACAGCTGCATGATATTGCCTTGTTCACTGACACAGGCCAGGCTGGCTCGGTAGATGCAAGGGGGACTGCATTGCTAGCACTGAGAGACCATCCATACTCTGTGAAAGAAGGAATATCCGGCTTGACGATATGTGCACATTTATCTATTATGGTTGCTAGAGCAGCTCTTCTCAGGTGCAGGTCAAAGGCATTCTCTGTCGGGGGCAGCAGCTTTAAGAGGGTTGATCTATTATTGAGGAACTTGTACACTCTAAGCTTACTCAGGTCAAAATCCTCCGGGTGGTCCGCTTTGGATGTATATACAGCAATTGTGAGGTCTCGTGCCTGATTGATGACGTCATCTGAGAGGGAATCAGAAGAGTTTTCACCAAACTCCTCAAGTGCAGGGAGATCCAGACGCATGCTGGCCTTGAACCATGCCTTCTTCCCAGTGAAGAAGGGATAGCTGGTGGTATCTCTGCCACTTAAACTATGGATAAAGGGCAGGGCACGACACTGTGCGAGCCCCAGTGCTGATACCATTTGATGGATAGGAAGGTATGAATTTTGCTCTGTTCTCACCCACAGCTCTGGAAGGCATCTGAGATGGGTTGCTGCATAGTAAAGGCACATGATGATGATGTCTGTGTCATTGGCATGGATGACAACTCTTTCAACTTTGTCATTCTGGACACTGTACAGGGTGTGGAGTATTATTCTTGTATCAGCGTCCTGTTGTGTGGATTCTAGTGCAGGGACATCTTCAATAGACCCCTCCTTGATCACCACACTCCTTGTCTCTTCTTTAAACAACCCACCCAGGTAAAGATGTGTTGAACTCAATAGGTTTGCCTTGTTAGCTGACACAGCAAAAAAACTCCTGAGGATCTGTAGCTGTGTAATGCATACTGACTTCATATCTTTGGTAGGTTTTGGTCGAGCATATCTGTGTTCTTACTCAGCTGTCTTAAGACTAGGTCCACTGTACCGGTCACAACAGAAGTGAATGATCTCTGTGCCAGCAGGCACATCATTCAACAGCAGACGTTGGTATCGTTCAGCGATTGTTCCAAATGCTTCACCTTTCAGGAACGACCAATGGCGTATGGCATACATGGCATCAATAACTACTGCTGTTTTTCTGTCTTCTGTAGGCAGGTCAGGGATGCATGCAATTTTGGTCTCCTCTTTCAGGACTTTCACAAGGCTTGCCTTGGTACCTGTTCTCATCCTGCCATCTTCCTGGAAGAGGGAAGGGGGAAGTCACTGCACTCGTGGTTGCCTATAAAGTCAACAAGGTTGAGTTCTCCACCACTGGCTATGATTTGGGTCATGTGCAGGAGGGCAGTAATTTCATTGCTCTTGCCAGGGGCTGAGGTTTTCCCCTTAATTTTTTTAGATTTTGTGTTTTGAGTGTGGAAAGTGTTAAGCTTCATTATGCTTGTCTTCTTCTGATCACTGGACAGTGACTCACACAGTGCCTTCAGACCCAGTTCTTTCACACTCATCAAGTCGTCCTTGACTGTGGAATTAGCACACTGTCCTGTAGATGTTATTGATGATGTGCTCACTGTAAATGGGTTAGTCTCCACTGCTGCCACGACCTTGACTACCATCTCTGCATCCCGGATTACACAACTCTGACCAGACTCATGGTGTGGGTTGGAGGAGTGGAGGTGGAGCATAGACTTGAGCTCTGCAGAGACAGCTGCAGTGAGTGGTTTTGTGTAGACCCATTTTGTCCTGGCAGCAGGGCTGAGTGTAATGCCATCCAGACCACTTGCTTCCTTGGCATCGGCATTATACAGTAGGTCTGCTCCAGTAGCATGTCAAGAGAAATCTGCTCGCCATCTGCTCGTCTGCCAACAAATACACCTGCCATCAGTGCTTCATGTACCTCTGAAGCTGTTTCTGGTAGTTTCTTCATATTGACAACATATACATGAAAGCTCAAACTGACCAAATGTGTTCATATTGCTTAAAAAGCAGACTTTTTGCCATAACAGTCAGCTGTCACTGTAAAAGTCATAATAAAACTCATTTTCGCGTGGCATCCATCTTGGAAATATGCAAATTAAAGGTCCAGACACACCCAATCATAAAGATAAGTATTCCATTGAGTTTCTCATGCTCTGAAACCATGACATAGACACCAAGTTATTATTTCTAGCCCATCTGGTTCAAAAGTTATTGCCAAAGCTATTTTCTGATAGGGGCCAATATTGAGGCGGCCATATTGGATTTCCAGCAGCAAGTTGACCGGGTTGTCTATATAGGTTGTGATCCTACTGGGTCATAGATATTATTTCTGGTGGCCAACCTTTGATGGCGGGGCAAATGCAGCATTCCAAAAAAAGGGGGGTTTTGCCCTCTGGGTATGTGTCAATTTGTGATGACGTTTGTGATGTTTGGGTAAATTCGGTCCTTCACTCAAGTCGGGCCCCCCTCGCCCGTACAGAAAGCCGTCCGTGTGCAGCTCGTGGAAAAGTGGAGATATTTGACTAAACACAGGTTTTCTGGCAGAACTTTCAAATGTACTGTATATGGAACTAGAGGACAATATCTGACTCCAAGTCTTAGGAATTAATTATTGGGTGAGTACAGACGGAGTTTAGAGCACTTTTACGGCCGACGGCCGCGCAGATCGCGACTACACAGCGCGCCGTCCAGGGTGATCTATGACTGTGTATTTGGAATACATGAAATGTATGTAAGATCACAGACATTCTAGGGCTATATACAATGAACACAAATATACTGTCAGCATAAAGCACAAAGGAAACATTTTCAAACAATACATATAGAAGAACAATTATTGTCTAGACAAACTTACAAAGCTTGCAGAACGACAGCTGCATGACACTTATCTGCTAAGTGCTGACTGATAAGTGCAGGTGAACACACAATCTGTAAACATCCAAGGGTCAAAAATGACCATCCTTGACTAACGTTACACTTTTACATTCCATACAATCATGTTACTGCATATCCGTTGATACTTTTGTACAGAAGGAACAGATTAAGTATATTTACCACTTTAAGAACATTAACAACTCCTCCGAAACTCCTCACAAGCATGGACAGTGATAGTAACATATATGGATAGTAAGATGGCAGACGCTTCACTTCCTGTTTCTTCTACTACTACTCCCCTGGAGGAACCCTGAGTCTGAGAAAACCCACAACGGTAAAGTGTCATCTAGTGGTCATTTGTGGGAACCCTATTTTCCACCTGGCTACATATATTTTCCTATATATACAATTTATATAGTATTAAAAGAGAGAGCGGGAGAAAGATGGTGGCTCTATATAAATAATATACATATGAATATGGACATTATATGGATATTTAGATATATTCTATATATGTTATTATATAAATAAATTACACATATAATTATGATTGCAATAAACTGTTAGATATCATAATATTAGACATTACAATCATATGTATTATTATTATTATTATTATGTATAACTTATACTATAATAAATATTGTATTAATGATGTTATGTATTATTATTATATTATTATTATTATTAGGTTTATGGTTTCCCAAGGACTATAGCCTTTTCAATAATTTTCTCTTTCATAACAGATACATACAAGTGCCAGATAATCCCCACACCACAGAGAGTAAAAAAATAAAAAAAAACGTTTCAGTCATTCAGTCCGACTTCACTGTGGACTATAGTAGCCTTTTCATAAATGATATTTGTACTTAGGCTGTCGTGAAAGTTTATAATATTTAGAGAAATATAAAATTTCAAATACAAAAGTAGTAGCAGTAGTTGTGAATCAGCAAACTGAATGTTAGACTGAATGTTTCCTTTATCCTCATCTTGCGCTAATGCACGCAGCTAATGCACGCACCTCAAACCCAAAGTGTCTATCTTCCCTTAAGGCCTGCCTGGCCGACCTTCAAAACTGGATGTCTGCAAATGTCCTATAACTAAACACAAACAAGTCAGAAATTCTCCTGTTCGGCCCTCTCCTTGTTTTATTTTGTAACATTGTTTAAAAAGGTGCTACAGTATACAGTATATAAACCCCATGTGCCTGTCTGCCGCCTAAGGTCCTCTGAGGTATCTGTGTATCCCACGTACACAACTGTCTTGACTCCATGTTAGCAATTGTCACACCAGTAGCTAAGAATCTGGGCGTATTACTGGACTCTGACCTCCGACTCTGAAAACTGTGGTTCGTACCTGCTTCTTCCAATAAGAAACATACACAGAATTAGACCAATCCTTTCCCTAACCTTCACAAAGTCATTAATGCCCTAATTTCATCTCGTCTGGACTATTGTAACGCCCTATATTCAGCAAAGGATCCATACACTGCCTGCAGTTAGTACAGAATGCCGCTGCCAGACTTATTACTGGGACTAAGAGATCAGAGCACATAACCCCGGTACTGGCTGCACTGCACTGGCTGCCAGTAACTTTTAGAATAGATTTATAAGATTTTATTGAGAACTTTTAAAGCTCTTAATGGCCTGGCACCACAATGCCTAGCTGATCTGCTAAAAAACCCATGTGCCTGTCTGCCGCCTAAGGTCCTCTGATTTGGCCCTACTAGATGTTCCTACTGATCACCCTGGCTGGTGACCAAGGGTGATCGAGCCTTTGCCGTCAGGACCCCTAGACTGGAACAGCCTCCCATTGGACCTCAGAGTAGCTAGTTCCATTGCCATTTTAAAATCCAAATTAAAGACCCATTTTATAGAAAGCCCTTTTTAATCTCCTAACAGCAAAATTCGGTGAATCTCCTGTATACTCAATGTCAATGATACTGTTGTGTGTTGTTCTTATTGCTGTAATTGTTGTATTATTCCCTGTTTGATTTTAAGTTGTTAAGCACTTTGTAACATTGTTTAAAAAGGTGCTATATAAATAAAGTTTACTATTCTTATTATTCTTCTTCTTCTTATTATTATTATCATTATTATTATCATGCTCTATATGATGACAAAGCCCTGCCCACATGTTATTACTATTTATATATTTCTTGCCATTTGTGTCCATACATGTAGAATAATCCATTATTATGATGTAACGGTGGCATTTGTATTGGAATGCTACCTAGACATGGCCTTCTAGCGCCTTCCTGTATCTTATTTTCAGAATGTTTCAGATATTTAGTCATAATAAGTTCAAATATATGCAATTCTAAGAACTACAGCTCTGACCTACAGTGTTGACATCAGGGGACTTTGCACATATCAGTGAGCGTTGAGAGGGTTGATTGATTAGATCAGATAAGAAGCTTGGGGGACAGTAGCCACTATTATAGAACAGTGCTGGAGCCTGATTTTTCCCATTTAAGACAAATACACAAGTCATATGATTAATCAACAGAAGGTTACACAAACATGGGAAGACCGAACCATATAAATAGAGTGGCTGCTCACTGAACAGGATGAAGTGTTCTGCAGGCATCAGTGTTACTAGTTACCAGGGTGTCATTGCTGCGTTTGTCATTCTCCATTGCGAGCTCCGAGAGACTGACAGGTAAGAATTGAGAGTGTTTACACGATGATAAATGTATGTATTTCTGATATGTTTTACAGTTTTGTGTGTATAATGTCAGTAATTTGTCGTTGTGTTGTTGTTTGTTTCCTTTCCTAGGTTTATAACCTACTGGCCTATAAGTGTTAGAGTATGTTTGTATTGTAATGTTAGTTTAATAAAACCATCAAAGACACAGGTCTGAGTTGTGTTCTACCGTAATACTCGGTTGCTCCCATACCCTTTACAAGGGGAGATCTAATTAGTCGCATTGCTTGTGTGACTGTCTAGATAATTGTACAATAGATACTCAAGAAGCTCTTGAAGAACTGTCAAGTAGTATACACAGCTTATAGAGTACCAGAAGTTCTTATGCTTAGGTGCATATACACCTGAACCATACACCCCTGTTTCTTTTCTTTATTTTCAAGATGCATGAATTAATAAAAATGATAGGGTGACTCCAGGTCAAAAATGTCAGGATCAGTGATGAACATGTTGTTTGCACTCTGGGCAGGCTTTGTTTTTCCAGTTACCATGGCAGTTACCATGGCAAGGAACACAACTCGCCAGTGCACCATTACGATCAGCAACAGGAGTTCCCATATACTCATTAATCCCAGGTATTTGTTTATTTTTAATAATGTGTATTTTATTCCTTTTTGTACTTTATTTGTTTGTTTGTTTGTTTGTTTGTTTGTAATTTTATTTATTTATTTTTTAGCATATTAGCATACTATTTTGGGCATGTCATTATAGGCCAACATTTTCATCCCATCCCCTTTCTCATCCCCAACAAATTGCGAAAATGGTGGATTTACAAGCTGGTTTACAGCTAGATATACGCTATTTTGGAAATGGCCCCGTATTATTTCCTGAAATTACGCCTCTGTCTCTAACTGTCTTTTTCTATTAAGGATGTATGTTTGGAGTGGCAGTTGTACCAGCTGTTTACCGCTCGAAATCGGCTCCGGCCAGGAGGCCATCGTTGAGTTCACGAAGACGGCAAACACTGTGCGTGGCGCTGTCGGTGTCTTCACCTACGAGCTCCAAAATCGCATCAGCAAATCGTGCTCCAAGAAGCTAGCTTACATGTTCTCTGTGCCCTACGACTACAACCTGTACTGTAACTGGCATGCGGGGGGATTCTTTGGAAAAAACAAAAGTTGTGATCGCAATCTTTTTAGGGAGATGTATAAAGGTGCTCAGGAGGGATTTATCAGAGAGAAAGAAGGCAATTCCTTCTCTCACTCAGATTCTGATTCTGATTTTAAGTTTAAAGTCGAGGCCACGATGACAGACACTTACACACCTTTCATGACTGTGGAAATCTATGACCTCTATGATCTAGTGTAATTGCTCTATATTGTGTTAGTAATCATTGCTATAGCGTTGTGTTTGTTCAGTAACAGGGGTCTCCCTGTCCCTAGAGCTCTTTAATAAACAAAATATACATTTTCAGGTGGGTTTATAATGTTCCAATTCCAATTTGGTCTGCTCATTGCTTTGTGTCATCTCTTCCAGTTTCACTTGTTTATCCTTTATCCTGTATTGAGTTCTCTCTTGATTGGATACAATTGGTATCCTGACCTGAAAATGTATTTATTGTTTATTGTAGAGCTGGAGAGACCGGGAAACCCATGTTACTGAACAAACACTCTACACTACAGCAAAGATTACTATCAGAATACCGAGCTATTTAATACTTACTTTAAAAAAAATCACTAGCCTACCTTTATTAAAACTAACAAAATAACAAAAAGTACAATTGACAATTGTTAACTGAAATACAAAGTGTGAACTAGCTATAGTTTTAGAAACAAATTAAAAGAGAGAGAGAGAGAGAGAGAGAGAGAGAGAGAGAGAGAGGAAAGAGAGAGAGAGAGAGAGAGATTCTCTTTTATGCCTGTAATTAAAGTATAAACCTTTGCAGCTATGAATGTTGATCTTTTTGGAAAGACTCTGGGCTTCTATTTTGATGGGTTAGGGTTGTACTAACAATGTAATGATTCTGATCTCCAGTATATTGTAATGTTTTTCATCGTCAGTGGTGGAGGTGTGGTACACAAATGAAAATAAATGTACGCTTCGTTTTATTACAGCTGGATTCTTTGGTTCTCTTAACTTTGTATTACACTGCTACTACTACTTCTCAATATTATATTTGTACTGTTTAGTATTCTTCAAGTCCAATTCTCCCCCAACTTTCTGGATTGTGCGCAAGAAACAAGCCACCAGGTTTATGAAAAAACAACAGAGAGGGAGGGAGAGAGACGGTGGATCTACATAAATAATATACATATGCATATGCACATTCTATGGATATTTATATATGTGACCTAGTGATATAGATGACACCAGACACAAGACTATATTTATGTGGGCTATTTATTATCTGATTACTCTCCGAAGGTGAGAGCAATATTAAAGATTTTTAGAGTTTCAAATCTGGTTCAGTGTTGAAATAAAAGAAAACAAACAAAAATATCACAATGGTCTGTCTCAGACAATTCTCATAGGACACAGTCCTTGACAACAGGCCTTGGTCACAGTTTTCAGTTCTTGGCCTTTCACAGACTTTGGTCACCAGACTAACTAACTTCAGGACTTAAATGCACAAATAACTGTAGTGATAACTCCTCTGTTAAACAAAAATAAAACAAAACAAAACAAACAAAATCACATACAGTTACTTTACAAAGAACAGTAAACATTTGGTACATTAATATGAAATGATTGGCTCAACATCTCAGAATGTACTCACTACATGAAATCTTGATGCTCACACTCAAAGTGCTGACCAGAAAGAAACGTAAACCTAAGACCGGTTACCACAAATCAGTCACGATCAGAGACCTCAAAAACTACAAGAGTGAGGACTTAGATCACAGACTAGAGGAACAGGATTGGTCCGACGTACTAAACAGCACACAGGTAGACGAATCTTGGCTTGGTTTCAAAACCGAATTCATTCAAATTTTGGACAGTGTGGCTCCCATGAAAACCATCAGGGTCAAAACCCGCTCGGTTCCATGGATGAATTCGGACATCCTTACTGCCATGAAAGTCAGAAACAAAAAGTGTTCTGAGTTTCATAAAGGTAGGATCAAACTCGCCAAACGCTTTAACAAAGGTCTCGAATCCCACGTAGCTAAACTCAAAAAAGAGAAAAACATGCTAAGAAACAAGGTAAATGGCATGCTCCTGTTAGCAGAAAAAAGCTACCTCGATGACAAAATTGAGGAAAATCAAAGCAAACCATGTGAGCTTTGGAAGCTATTCAACAACCTACTAGGCTGCAGCAAGAAATTGAAAACCAGGTTTACAAACATAAACCTCAAGGTGAATGACACTCTCATTTCAACCAAACGAGAAGTAAGTAAAATCCTCAACATATGAGATATTAGCATATTTGCGGCAAATATACTAATATCTAATTAATTATGCACAATACAAAAATGTACACGGCAGAAATGGATTCTACGGGAAAAAACACATAAGAATCAACTGAGAAAAATTTGGTAAACCCTTTTATCAAATTGTTATAGGGTTTTCCCTGTTATTTTCACCCACATGGGAAATTATAACAGGGAAAACCCTGTAGAATCGCCCATGTGGCAAATTATTTGCCACATGGGAAATTATAACAGGGAAAACCCTATAACAATTTGATAAAAGGGTTTACCAAATTTTTCTCAGTTGATTCATATGTGTTTTTTCCCGTAGAATCCACTTCTGCCGTGTACATTTTTGTATTGTGAATAATTAATTAGATATTAGTATATTTTCCGCAAAATGCTAATATCTCATTAAATATGCACATACAAAAAAGTACTCGGCAGAAATGGATTATACGGGAAAAAAAACATAAGAATCAACTGAGAAAAGTTTGGTACACCCTTTTATCGAATTGTTATAGGTTTTGCCCTGTCTACCAGAGGCAGCTCCACAAATCATGTTCAACCCAGATTTGGCTCAACAAAGGGAATGAACTCGTTCTCACGCTATTCATCAAAAATGTGGAATGCCCTACCAAAAGGAGTAAAGGAGTGTAAAACCCTACTCACTTTCAAAACTGCCCTAAAGATACACCTTCAGGAGGCTGCAATTCAAAAATGCCCCCTGTCCAAGTCCTAACCTACCCCATGTCCTAACCTAACCTACCCCCCCTCTCTCTTTCTTCTTTTGTACATATTTTTCACTCTTCATACCAGTAACCTCTAAACTGATTGTATGACATTCTGTAGTAGTGTGTATATCTGTCTGTCTCTTATATGTCATCATGATTTGTGTGCATGGGGATCTCATCTTAAACAAGCTTAGTGCTTAATGAGCTTTCCAGTTTAGTAGACCTTGTATTGTGAATTTGTACTTCCATGTACTGTTATGTACTGTCATCTACTGTTCTCATGTCTTACTAAATAAAGTAGGCCTACATCAATCAATCACACAGGTGCACATGTAACACAGGTTTCATCAATCTGCTTCAGAATCAGCACTATACAATGAACACAAATATACTGTCAGCATAAAGCACAAAGGAAACATTTTCAAACAATACATATAAAAGAACAATTATTGTCTAGACAAACTTACAAAGCTTGCAGAACGACAGCTGCATGACACTTCTCTGCTACTACTCAAAGTGCTGACTGATAAGTGCAGGTGAACACACACAATCTGTAAACATCCAAGGGTCAAAAATGACCATCCTTGACTAACGTTACACTTTTATATTCCATACAATCATGTTACTGCATATCCGTTGATAATTTTGTACAGAAGGAACAGATTAAGTATATTTACCACTTTAAGAACATTAACAACTCCTCCACAACTCCTCACAAGCATGGACAGTGATAGTAACATCTATGGATAGTAAGATGGCAGACACTTCACTTCCTGTTTCTTCTACTACTACTCCCCTGGAGGAACCCTGAGTCTGAGAAAACCCACAACGGTAAAGTGCCATCTAGTGGTCATTTGTGGGAACCCTATTTTCCACCTGGCTACATATATATTCTATATACAATTTATATAGTATTACAAGAGAGAGAGGGAGAAAGATGGTGGCTCTATATAAATAATATACATATGAATATGGATATTATATGGATATTTAGATATATTCTATGAATGTTATTATATAAATAAATTACACATTAAAATTATTATTGCAATAAACTGTTAGATATCATAATATTAGACATTACAATAATATGTATTAATATTATTATGTATAACTTATACTATAATAAATATTGTATTAATGATGTTATATATTATTATCATATTATTATTATTATTACCCTTATGGTTTCCCAAATACTATAGCCGTTTCAATAATTTTCTCTTTCATAACAGATACATACAAGTGCCAGATAATCCCCACACCACGAGAGTAAAAAAAGAAAAAACGTTTCAGTCATTCAGTCCGACTTCACTGTAGCCTATAGTAGCCTTTTCATAAATTATATTTGTACTTAGGCTGTCGTGAAAGTTTATAATATTTAGAGAAATGTAAAGTTTCAAATACAAAAGTAGTAGCAGTAGTTGTGAATCAGCAAACTGGACATTTAGACTGAATGTTTCCTTTATCCTCATCTTGCGCTAATGCACGCAGCTAATGCACGCACCTCAAACCCAAACTGTCTATCTTCCCTTAAAGGCGCAGTGAAATGAAAAATATGTTTTTCACACTTTTAGAGCATATATGTGGTCATCATATGGGCATACCTACAATAGATGCCAAAACAAGTGAAAAAAAAATGTTTTTGTGTATTTTAACATCAAAAGTACAGCCTTAATTGGTCCTATGAAACGAAAATGTAATGCGTGATGACGTATGGCGACTCTCCTGAATAATGTAGTAGGACAGATTGATTGACAGCTAGTCAATCAATCTTCAACCACTAGCCAGGTAGACTGTTGAATAATTAATCAGCTGGTGAGCATCCCCATCTTGGTAAGAAACGCTGTGTTTTGGGGTGTTCATCAACCCAAAACCTTTTCAGTTTCCCCAAAATCCCGTGGCTACGTGCGCGCTGGCTGGAATTCATCCACTTTGAGGAGGGGGGCATTTTTGAGAGCTCCAGGGGCCTGTTCCTCAAAAGGTGAATAAACTAAGCCTGGACTTAAGCCAAATCCAGACTTGACAAAGTCGGGTCCATATAAGCCTCGTTTATTCCGTTCCTCGAAGCAAAGCCAGGCTGAAAAGGAGCGACTTTGTCGAGCTAGGCCTTGTCAAGCCAGGCTATGTCCAGCCAGGATAATGAAGCCAGGCTTCACGTATTTCTATAAAAGACCATGAAAGTCGATAGCAGAATCCTTGAACTTGACCAATCATGGAGTCCAAAACCAGAGCGGCGTTCCTCTCTGTGGCTGAACAGCAGCATTGCAGCAGCTCATGAAATCATACAAGGAAGTAAAATCTAAAATGTATTATAAGCGAGAACGCGACCGCAATAAATAGATCCAGGGAGAAAGCGTGGCAAAGTATTGCAAGCACACACAGAGTGTGTGTGTGTGTGTGTGTGTGTGTGTGTGTGTGTGTGTGTGTGTGTGTGTGTGTGTGTGTGTGTGTGTGTGTGTGTGTGTGTGTGCGCGCGCGCGACGGGACGGGACGGCAACAGGACGCACGGGACGGGACGCCGGGGGGGTTGACCGCGACTGGGGGCCGCGACGGGATGAGCGGGGGACAGGGGGACGGGGGGGACGGGGGGGACGGGGACGGGCGAGACACGCAATAACCCCACATTTGCAAGACCACTTTGGTAGAGGTTTGGGTTGTGTAGTTACCTTGCCATCATGATGTAACTCCAAAGGTGGACAAGAAATAAAAAATAATTTCTCCATTGACTAGAAATTGATAATTTAAAATATGCTCCTCATTGACTTACATTCAGTGAAAAAAAATCTGTTATATATTATCAAACATCTAACAACAATATGAACTATAGTGTTAACAGAGTGACAATGACATCCCATGAGTCATTGTGAAACAATTATGATTCATGGTCACACACTATTTCAGTAATATAATTAATTTGATTATATCTGATTGTATTTATTTCATTTTATTTGAATGCAAGGTCATTAAATGAGTCCATATTCAAACACATGTGTTGAATTAACTGTGGAAAAACTTGAAGAACAAGGCACTGGATTAAGTAAGCTTGGCTGTTAGCCTGCTCCTGACCAGGCTAACTTCACAGCTAAATTGCCATGGTAACTAAGGTAGGATTGCTTCAATTCTCTTTTGAGGAATCGGCTCATGGCTAAACTTAGCCCGGGTGAACTGGCTAAACTAATCTTCAAGCTAATTCAGCTTTTGAGGAACCGATTCAGCCCTAATCCTGGCTAAATTAAGCCAGGATAGGTGTTAAAGCCAGGCTTAAGCTTTAATTCTCTTTTGAGGAACAGGCCTCAGGTTGTGCGACAGACACTTCACGGTGGACAGTTTCCGCAACTACATGCAGGTTACCATGGGCTTCGCAGCTCGCTCCCACTTGCTGCTCGGGGAGAACGCGATCCCCACAGTGCATACTGTCGGGGCCTCCTCAGCTGTGTCAACTCCGCCCTTGAGAGTAAGTACCATGGCAAACTTACAAATACGTTTGTTTGTCTTACGATACTTTATGCAATATGCAGTCGTTTTACTGTTGTTTACTTTGGCACGTTACCAAGAGGCTAGCCATGGTTCACATGACGCTTTTATGGTGCCGAGTCCCCATGGTTTATAGCGGTGTTCGATTTTTGTTACATTGCCAACTCTCTTACTCTCACATGTACATAAACGCTCAGATTTCAAATATAAAGTGCTTACCCCCGAGCCATGGATGTTACAAGGCGACCCGGACCGCGATACGTACCCGTATCTCCCGTATTGTCCAATGAAAAGCATTTTAATCCGATCGCCGGCCATTTTCTCCAAATTGTCTCCGATACTTTCAACCATGCGACACTAATGGTTGGGAGGTGTAATTGCACTCTGATACATTACAAAAAAAAAGAAAATGGCCGGCGATGGAATTAAATAATAATGACAGGGTAAATGGTCATAATCTAACAAGGTCTTTGCTACCAAAATAACATTGTTAGATTAACTTGACTACTGTTGCTGTATTGCAGTGGTTCTCAAACTTTTCCATGTCAAGGACCCCCAAATTGATATGTATTTGGCCGCGGACCCCCAAATTGATATGTATTTGGCCGCGGACCCCCATCTAAAAGGTTTTGTACCAGGGACCCCCAGAAGAGAAGATTTCTGTCAAAAAAATATCTAAATTATTCAAAATTTCCCAAACATTTTCAATATTTTTCACAAAAATGCAAAAATAGCAGAACTACAAGCTCATAGCACGGCACAAAGTGTCGTGCTATGAGCTTGTACATCTGCTATATTTGAATATCCAACATATAAATGGATAAAGTGGTTAAAATGATTGTGATGCTATTTACTACTTTTGCTGGGGACCCCCTGGTACCCACTCAAGGACCCCTGGGGGTCCCCGGACCCCACTTTGAGAACCAATGCTGTATTGTATGTACGTATGGTTAGTGTTGTATTGGTGTGCACGTTTTTTTCTTTTACCCTTCATACCCTATAATGCTGCTGTGACAGCTTGAATTACTCCCAGGGGTATTAATAAAGTGTTATCTTATGACTTTACATTATCCACCAGCCACAGGCACAAGATGTGGGTTGCCAATATTCCCCACCTATGAAGCCATTTGCTTCTCAAGTGTCTTTTCCAGCTCCGAGGCCGAAAAGACGGAGTAAAGGTACAGTAAGGTTATTAGAAATTGTTAACTGATTAATTATTCCTCAAGTTATTTGATGAACAAAGGTGAATATGTTATAGGCTATTCATTTACAAGTGCACATGTTTTATTTGTATGTCTTAGGGATTCAAGTGAAACCAGTCGTTCGCTCTGTGTCTGTTGGCTGCTCCATGGACAGTGTTGTCAGTGAACCACCATTGTTCATGTCAACACCTGTCAAGAGGCCACGACTAGAGCTGAACAGCAGCATCGAGTCCTCAGGTGAATCAGAGTCCTGCACGGTTGAACCTCAGGATTCAACATATGTGCCTGGTGTGACACAAGAAGCCCATGAGGACCAGGAAAGGTAGGTTGCATTACTGCATGGGGGGGTAGGATGATAAAACAAATGATTTTTCAAATAATGAGTTCTATCTAACGTTTGGCTAATGGTTATAATAACCTACACAGGTTTTGGGAACTTCTAAGCTGCTCACAAGTGGTTGAAAAAATGAAAACGATATATATATATATATATATTTGGTTGTAGAAAGAATGCCATGTCTTAATGTGTGTGTATGTTGTCATTTCCCTGTACAGTGCACTGTACAACACTACCAAGTACATTGTGTATCATGACAACCTCATGAAGTTGTTCAGGACGTGCCCGACATGCACCCACACATGCCAAATAAACACCTTTGTTGTTGGGACACTTGTGTCGATCACACAGGTAAATTGCAAGCTTACTGCAGACAAAATGCTATCAACATCAACACAGATGTACATATTAATGTATCATCAGCTGTTGTTTATATACATCATAGTTTTCAATTATCATACACAGGTGTGTTCTCACTGCCACCACAAACTACAGTGGAACAGCCAGCCCTACATCGGGAATACCCCAGCT